>NC_042957.1:57904116-58238253 GCF_901001165.1 Salmo trutta
ATAACAAGTTACCCATCCTGAGTTTGTCAACATTTCTTATCCCTGTGTGACATTACTGAAAGCCTGTATGCCAACTGACATCAGCCGATTTATATCCAAGTCTAAACCAACATGAAACTTCCTTTTGACAGAAAGGGTAAATACTTATCATTCATTCTTAACCCAAGTATCAACTTGTACTCTCAAGCCCTTAATTATAATCTTGTAATTTTCGTTTAGGCTGTCTGCATGAAACTACATTTCATGAATTATTTAGCTGGTTATGCTCTTTTCCCAAAGGGAACTAGACTGTCTCTCTATAAGAACCTCAAAGGCAGAGGAAAAAACAACCACATATGCCTTCACCTCTGTATCTAGGGCCAGAGAAGAATGTAGAAGACTTTGTTGACGTCTTCACTTGTACCCACATGGGGCTTTCTTAGCTTCAGCTCAAACCTTTAGAGGAACCAAAGCCTTTCAAAAGAATGAAATACAACAAATGGCTTAGATGTGGTGGGGATTCCTAAACTTAAAACTTACTGTGCAGGACTTTCATATCGTGGAACATATAACAACTTCAGATAACAAGATGTCAACAGTAGGGGCATCAAACCCAGCCACAAGAGACTGCAGGCAGAGATTCATCCACCTGAATTCTCCGCTGCACCACGGAGCCACGTGAGGCGCTCACTACAAAATGGAGGTAAGTGTGAGAAGTAAGTGTGACATGAGGGGCCAGAGCTGCTCTCACCAGTCTCGTGAAGAGGGGAACTCCTAAATGCCAGAGGTGCTCGTTGAGCAGCCCGCTGTACACCACGTTCCCGAAGACAGCAATGCTTCCTGATTTACACAACGTGTTTCCTACAGGGACACAAACAGAGAGGAGAGAAAAACACAGAGTCATTCAAATGGACTACACTATACTCCAGCAATGTACTAGGCTTTATTAGCAAGATTGGAAAATTAAATCATAGGAAATCATTGCACAGCCACAGGAATTGAAATAAAAGAAAGAAATAAGAAATATAATAGAGAGCACCACATTGATTGTTATGAATATTGATTTCAGAGGTTATGATGAACAGGGAAACGTAGCTGCTGTGAAATCGATAGCACAAGTACATGTGTTCCAACTGCATATGATGGAACCTCCAGCTAGCCTAATGAGATGCTTACAGTGATAACATCAGTGTGTAGTGATCAGAGGTGTGCTGAAGGAAAGATCTGTCAGAGAAAGTCTGTACAAAGCCACCCATGACTGTGCCTCATACGGTATGTTACATACAGCTCTGGTTAGTCCTTGTTCCATCAAACAGGAAGTCAAACTCCTTGACCCTCGAACTCCCGTTCCCTCCATCCTCCCCCCCTTAGTCGCATTATTACCACCCCCATTAGCACACTCTCCATGTGAGGACAGTCAGACCACAACATTGGCAACCCTGTATGAGACGTAAGCCCAGCCCTCAGCCTCCTCCTCCAGCCCTGGCCACAGTGACACGGCAGCTGTGTATGAATGGCTTCTGCCTGGAGAGAGAGAACCGCTCTTAGTTAGGCCCCTGCAGCAGCTGAGGAGCCAGCCCACACACTAACACTAAGGTCCCCACAACATATGATTTACACACACACTACTACACATCCCCAAGTATGATGAACGCAGGTCCCCATTGTAATTTCTGCACAAAGGAATGCTGCAAAGGGAGGTGGGGGGAAACTGGAAGTAGTGCTGACAAGCAACACATGCATTATTTAAAAAAAAAAGTAAAAAATGGCCATTAAGTGTCAGTGGTGCTCTCGGCGGCTGGCGGTGGAGGTGGCTAGGCGCGGGTGTGTGTATTACTGTTATTAATGGGCCAGGCGGTGGGGGCATTGCTACGCTGTGATTGCTTTGCTGTTGCCATCCGGGATCACACCATTTTTTTCACCCATTCTTTTCAAGAGCGTGTGTGCAAGTGTGTGTCTGTGAGTGAGTGAGTGAGAAAGAGAGGGAGAGGAGAGAGAGAGAGAGAGAGAGAGAGAGAGAGAGAGAGAGATGAGAGAGAGAGAGATTGAGAGAGAGATGAGAGAGAGAGAGAGAGATACACTGCAGGCCGGGAGCAGCGTCAATGAGCTCCTACTGCTAATTAAGAGAGGGGCCTTCCCCAGCGAGTAGCAGCATAAGTGCTTCTATCATCCTCTGATACAGTGTCATGTTCTTCCTAAATACAGTGTGCTGGGGATGGGTGGACATATTGGAATAAGTACATAGCACTTCACTGTGCAATAGCACTTCACTGTGCAGCATGAGATAAAGGGTTACTGTTACTGACAGTAACCCTTATTACTACAGTCAACCTTAAACTGCCTCAGTCTCCAACACGTTACAGTAATACCTTTGGAGTACGGAAAGATGATGTAATACTTCTCTGAGAAGAAAGAAGACGACATTGTGGTCCTGTGACTGAGTGTTAGCTCTCTCCTCAGTTCTGACACCACTTCACTACAGAGGAATTTAAAGTGTAGGGAAAATCAAGCAATCAAGCAATCAATACAGTATCCCTCTAGCTACATATTCATAAACAGGACGGCTCGAGGCTGTTTGTCACATCTTCTCTGTAACTGCCTCTGAGATGCAGCCAGAATGTAAAGGTGCTAAAAAAACCATTTGATTTCAGCTCATAGTTCCACTATTTAAAAGAGCATGTGGAGCATTTCTTCCATTAAATAACATGTGTTCATTCTTTAATCTGGTGACATGTGGTTATTGGTCCGTCTGTGTTAAAGAGTTGATATTCTGTTTTTGGTGCCCATGTCTTTTTTCTGTTAGTTCCTCTCAGCAGTTGTGTGCTTCTATCTTATCTGCAGACTCAACATTATCGAGGCCAACCTCTGATTAATTATTCATTGTGTGATTAAAATGTAGAGAAGGGGGGGGGGGTAGGAGAGAGGCAGGCGGGGGGGGTAGGAGAGAGGCAGGCGGGGGGGGGGGGGGGGGTAGGAGAGAGGCAGGCGGGGGGGGGGGGGGGTAGGAGAGAGGCAGGCGGGGGGGGGGGTTAGGAGAGAAGGCAGGCGGGGGGGGGTAGGAGAGAGGCAGGCGGGTCCGGGGGGGGGAGGGTAGGAGAGAGGCAGGCGGGGGGGGGGGGGGGGGGGGTTTTGGCAGCACAGCCTGTATCCTTTCTACATCATTGGTGCCGGTCTCCACAATGTTATTATCCCAGACCTTCATATTACATTTTTCATCACTATTCTTTATTTTATGTTTTTGTTACACTATCAGAACGGGGCATTTGACAGGAAGCTTCTAACAGAGAGTAATGGCCAAATCACAAGGACAATTGTGATGTGATGTGATTGGTGATGGGGGGTGGTGGGTGTTTGTTTTATTAAGTGAGTGCTGCAGGTCTCTTTCGACATGAGTTGTGCCTGGCGTGTACCCTCCTCTTTTTGTGGATCGGTATGTTGGACTCCCCTTTCATTCAGAGTCACACAACCCAGAAAGACATCATTCACCAAATGAGGACACTTAAACAAAATCCCCTAAAATGTGTACCTCTCACTGCAAACCATAAGCAGTGCATGCAGTATTAGTGGTAGTCATTTGTAGCACAATACAAAGCATTGAATGAAGTAAAAAAAAAAAATGTATCGGTCAATTATTGTCAAAAGTGCTTGCAATAACTTAGGTGTTGGATGAGATTTTTTTTTTATGAACCAAATGTGCAGGGTTTATTTGCTTTTGAGTGAGTGTGTGTGTGTGTGTGTGCGTCCTTCCCTGGCCACTGCTCTCACATGTGCTCCCCTGACAATGCAGATGAAGGTGGGGAGCTGGAGCACAGAGCTCCAGAGCGATGCAGCTCAGAGCTCCTTGTTTCTAGCGACAAGGCACATTGCTGCAATGCAATAAGGGCAAACAACACTTTTAATAATTCAGGGCATGATACCGTGAGGGGGGATGGGTGGGGGAGAGATGCCTTAGAGTACCGCAGAATGGCTCATTTAGCCCCTGCCACGCATTATTAAAGTTGTATCGAACCCCCTCCTGAGTCCTTCCTCAAGTCTTTTCCCCCTTCCTCATTCCAAAAGCCTGCAAGGTAACCAATAAAAGCTAGCAACATTTATAAACAACAAAGTACCCTGCACCTTGGAGGAGGTAAACAATGGTGTTCCTCTTAATCTCTTTTTTTCCGTGCTCTCCGTGAGTCCTCAGGTCCAGAATTTGTCATTGCTTATCCTCTTTGAACTGTAGTCCACAGAGCCTTCTCATTCCGGATTATGTTCTTCCTGAGCTATGCCCATGGATGCATAAACATGTAGGGAATGAACCTGCATCGAATCTGTTGGAGTAATAAATAGTCCTCCTGTGTTGATGACGTATGATGGTATTACTCTGGACATGTTCAAAGAATGATAATAGTACTTAATAAGAAAGAAGATTCCTGCTCCAATGTGCTTTCCCTATTCTACATTAAAATAGGTTGACGCTGAGATAAATAGGCTTGTCTACTCTGTACACTACACAATTGCTCCAAAATAATACAGTTGGATTCAGATCAAAAGCAATGCTTTGGAGAATTTTAAACAAATATGTTTTCCTTTTTCCTTGTCAATCACATAAAATAAGTATTACAAAATGCAAATTGCTACCATGTAATTACTAATTAAATGCCAGAGAACAATGCACAGGCTATAAAATAATCAGATAGTGACAGGTGCAGTATACACTGCTGCAGGTCCTCTTAAATCATAACAAATGTTTTCTGAGAGTGCAACATACGCCGCCACATATGTAAAATGCAGCAAACCAGGGAGAGAAAAGAAAAACCTGCCCATGGAAGACAGAGGCGTTATGATAGACATAGAGTTTGATGATAGCCCTTGTAAATCAGTGCAGCTGGAATAGCCAGCCAGTCAGCCAGTCAGTCAGCCAGTTTGATTCTTTCTATCTCTTTCTGCCTGCCATTTTAGCTGCTCAACATAGAGGTTCCATTTTCTTCAAAGATATGTAAATTAGCCACGTTGGCTCCTGATGTTGAGGCTGTAGGGCTGATCTGGTCTGATCCTAACAGTGAAACCCACCAACGTACTGAACTACCATCAGCCCACTCCCGCCACCCTCCCTCCTCCAGGAACCCAGCAGTAGGAAGAAAGAACGAGGTCCCTGAGGTATCCCTCCTCTCATAACACCAGCCCTGTTAATAGATGAGTCATTACATTCAAAGTGAACAATTATTTTAATACCATAACATATAAAAAAGAAAAACGAATAAAGGCAGAATAGATAGGCTGCATATAACTGTAGCTTGCCATAGCGCTTATGAACTTGATCAGAGCTAATGTAGTTATTGTGTCATAGTGAGGCGGTAGGGCCAGCGAGGGGAGGGAGGCTCCAGTAGTAGCGTGTTTTCCTTAGATAGCTCCAGCTACAGTAAATGCCATCTCCTCTCCTTTTCTTTTCCTTCCCCTTTGCTCTCTCCCCATCCTCTAATCTCCTCTCTTCTCCCGTTTCTCTCCTCTCCTCTCCTGTCCTCTACTCTACTCTACTCTCCCTTCCGCCTTCCTCTCCACCTCACTTCTACTCTCCTCTCCTCTCCCCTCCTCTACTCTCCTCTTCCCTCATCTACTCTCCAGTCCTCTACTCTCCTCTCCCATCCTCTACTCTCCCGTACCTCTACTCTCCTCTCTTCTCCCGTCCTCTACTCTCCTCTCCCTCCATGTTGTCCTCTACTCTACTCTCCCTCCATTACAATCCCCCGCCTCTCCCGTTCTCTACAGTCCTCTCCTCTTCCCGTCCTCTCCTCTCCTGTCCTCTCCTCTCTGCTCACCCCTTCTCCCCTCCCCTCCTCTCCTCTCCTCTCCTCTCCTCTCCTTTCACCCCTCCTCTCCTCTCCTCTTCTCGCCTTTCCACTCACATCCTCTCCAATTTTCTACTCTCCTGTCCTTGTGCATTATGAATGGAGCCATGTTCAGTCATGGACTGGCTGCACTTTCTGAACTTTCGCTGAGTGAGTTCTACTGGCTCCTCTACTCTTTAATCATTCCCCATTAGAGCAGAGGCCTGTTGACTTCCAGTATGGAGATGAATAAGGCTATAGCACCAGCACCAGCCATATCTGGCTGCAGGCAGGAAGGAAGGAAGGGACTCACAGCACTAATAACAAGCCTGGTCCCCAGACCCAGACCCAGACCCAGACACAGACCCAGACCCAGACCCAGACCCAGCTGATGAAGAGCACTGGATCTGGGAAGGAGGACGAGGAGGAGGAAGAGAGCCTGTGACGATGGATGACATCAGTGTCATCAGCACTGGAACTGTTATTGATTTAGTAGCCTTCAAAACTATTACTGACGTCATCATCATCATCTTCATCACCCTTCATCATCTGAGGATAAGAATTTACTTGGCAGCCAACAATAAAATTAATCAATAAATAAATTAGCTATTAAATTGAAACTATACAGCATGAAATATTTGACAAGCATTCACATTTTTGGGAGCTGTTTAAAAATGTTTTATTTAAAACTGCAGGAGAATTCTTGAGGTCCTGGCAATTGGAGAGAACTGGGAGAGACAACAGTGGATGGAAATGCAGCACATGTCTCTATGTCTCCACTGTAGCCTGTGTTAAGGTGGACTGGTCCACTCAGTAGAATGGAGTTATGATGAAGGGCCTTTAGGATTGCATCAGACTATTGATTGCTAGCAGCACTGAGAGACGTGGTTTACCATCGTTATAAACAACCTTTTTGTGAAGTACAGTTTGGGGAACCAAAGATTTTATTTAGTAGATTTTTGGATTTGACTTTTGAATAATTTATGGCTACACAACCCTTGGCACGGGGAGCGAGAAAACCCCCACAAAGAGCACATATCAAATGCTATCATATACAGGCCTGCATAGTTGAATGCTTTCTCTTTCCAATAGATTTTCTACCACTCAACCTACATCGGCTCTGCTTTGTCAACATCAGTTGAGTGAGAAGTCCCGAGGGCCAGAAAATCTCCTGTAATCTGCCAGACTTTTCTGCCATGTATGGCAACGCTTGTTTTCCTATATCCCTCTAAGTGTTATTGAGTCTGCAAACTCTGACATTGTTTTATCAATTTGGATCCAGTATCTGGGTGAAGTGCCCAGTAGGGCTGTTTGAATGACTTGAACTGTGGTGAATATTATGCCAGATGTATTCCTCACCCAGATGCTCTGTATTAATTGATGAATGCATGTATTTTTCATTTGCCCTATCACATCAGATCTTTCACATCAGATATTTTTCAGAGCTGATCTGATTAGTCAAAAGACCAATTAGTGAAAAGAAGATCAGAATTGGGTTACCTGTGTAAACACAGCCTATTTGATCTATTTATGTCCTTGGTCAGGGGCTGATGACAAGTGTCTGTTTAAGAGCCCTCGTGGCAAAAGGTGGATAGCATCAGTAATCCTGCACTGAGGAAATACTCGAGCAGCAGCTCACACAGTGGGGGAGGTGGAGGAGGAGGAGGTGGGGGGGTCTATAAAATATCAAAGCAGATCGATTAGCCAGACCTCATACCATATCCATGTTGTGCAGCTAGGGAGGGAGCCATACAGGGTCAAATCAGGTCAAGGGACAAAACAAAGCACGCCCAATGATATTTTTCTGATTTCTGGCATAGATTATTTTCTTAATAAATCATATTTTGACCTATTTTGTGGGTAAATTCATCCAAATTAGCATTATTGCCATTTTCACTTGTACCGAAGACAAAGTGTGAATGCTACAGTGCCGCAGCAGTCGGTCCTTCCTGAAAAATAAAAAAGAATCACCAGGGATGATGGCTCTCACATCGTGTTCCACATTCATGTTGTCTAGTATCAGCTTTATAAAGACCATGGCCCGCTCAACTGCACTCCAGAGGCAGAAGCTTACTAACTGAAGAGAAACCAGGTCAACTGATAGGGGAATTGTATTGTTATCTTTATATGTGCGCCGCAGATACAGTGGTGGAACTCTTGTTAGCGACTCTGCCGTTTACAAAGCAATCAGGCTGGGTTATCGACACGGGAGGAGCGGCGCTAACCTACAGTAATCCACTCCATGTTTGCTAATGAACGGCTGCGCGGCTTGGTGCCCTGGCTATAGCTATGCCACGGAGAGACTGAAGATGGAGAGAGCTCCAGAATAAACAGGAACAGGGGAGAGAGTGGAGGGACGGGGGTCTGGGGTATGGGATGGGGAGGAGGGGGGATGTTGCCCTGTCTTGACATCCCATCATGAGACCCCTTGGCTGGGCCGGCCGGGGAGGGGAGGGAGGGAGGGGAGGCTTGCTGCTGCTTGCTGGCGATGCAGAGTCTGTTTGCTGTGCATCCATCAACCTCTGTGTCCTGCCGAGGAGGCGATCGATACTCAACACAAAAGCTCATTGATGACAGACAGCTCTTGACAAACATATAGCATTTTTTCTGTCTAGTATAGCAATAATCTCCAAGGTCAGTGTGAGTCATTCAAGACGGTGGAGACACAAGGAGCTCATGCGAAGCGCCGTGAGACGGCTTCTTATGGGCTGAAACAAAGGGATTGCGCTGATGTATTTTAGTCTCTATTTTACTTCTTGGCACATTGTTAGGCTCCACATTATAAAGAGAAGGAGAGGCACCGTGAACATGACAATTGGCGAAACTGTCATGCACTGTCAATCATTGACAGCAAAACCCCAAGGACACTCCATAGACCAGGAAGCTAATGGCTCCAGATCATTGGTTGCTGTTGCATTGAACGTGACATACTGTAAACCATCGGAACCCGCCACTGTTGATCTAAAAGGAATTTATACCTTTCAAAATACACGTCTCACAGTGAATATAATATACGTAGATCTAAAGTCCCCATACAGCCCTTACTTCCCCCTCCCCACCTCTCCAATCCACTCAGACCCGGCGCCAGGATAAAGTGACTAAGGGGGCAGTTGAAATCAGCGAGGGGGCACAATTTTGGGGGGTTCTTGCATTGCAATTATATCGAATTCTGCTTATATCATGCTATACCACAATAAACATAAAGTTCAAATGCCATGACAGGTAGGCTACAGATTTTGTGCCAATCTCTGCTGGACAGCACATTACACACTAATGCAAGGCCGTTCTAGTGATGAATATAAGCTACAAGATAATAGGGCAATTCACCTATTACAAACAGCCTATAGACACACAGCTGTCTTACCAAAACAATGCAAACTAAATGCTAGATATTCATGCATGCAAACAAAATTACAGACAAAACTGCGAATGTGAATGAATGGGAACAGAACAACTCAGCGGTACCAAGTAGGCCAAGTAAACAAAATATCAGATGGATAAAGGCATGACACAATCTATAATTAGGCTAGTTACATTAACAGTAAACAAACACAGTAAAGAAAAAGTGAATGGAGAGCCAGATAACCAAAACAGCCTACAGCCTATTACTGTGAGATGCAGACATGCACTGCTGTCTTGCCAAACAAATATGCCAATAGGCCCACTTCAGACATGGGAAACCATGCAGCTCATGAGTACAGCAACATGTTGTGATATGGCACAATGCACGTTTTTGAATCAAATTCTGTCACATGTGATGACGCTGGCGAGACGAAGCAGGTACGGGGAGTAAAACATTTGATAAATAACGGACATAGATCGAGACAGGAACAGTGTCAGCAAACAGGTAACACAAACAAAAGACAATCAATGCAGAAGCAGGGAACAGAGCTGGGCAACTGACAAATATAGGGGAGGTAATAACAGGTGATGAGTGAGTCCAGGTGAGTCCAATATCGCTGAAGTGCGTGACGAGGGAAGGCAGGTGTGCGTAATATATGGAAGAAGTGCGTGATGCAGGGCAGCCTGGCGGGGGGGGGGGGGGGTGCAGAGCGGGAGCAGACGTGACAAATTCGAAAACGTTTCCAATACGTACAATTCCGTTTACAACCACGAGAACCAATAGGCTACCAAGAGAACAATAATAGAATGTATTTCTTTTAAAGAATATACCTATCGCAAACCCTACCACCGATCGCCCAATTGGAGTAAACTAATAAACACTTTGGCTTTTACCTTCAATTGTCTCATCTTATACACATTTTACAGTCTATTTTACAATAGTTATTTTTTGTTTGTTTTTAGTCCTTCCTCTATTTCTGATGTCCATCCAGTTTGATTTCTATTTGTAACTGTGCTATATCACAAAAGTTCTGAACCTATATACATTTTACAGACCCCGTATGTTTTACATTGTTTATCTTGTTATTAGTCCCACCCTTCAGCTCCATTCAACCCCTCCCATCTATCCATCAACATCATCCATTTCAGATTTCTATTTGCCACATATTTTTCAACTGTGCTGTGATGCTTCACAAAACAATTGAACCTTTCTATTCTTATAGCTTCTACAGATTGTAAATTAAAAATAAACATTTTTGCTAAAATAATTATTATATTATTGATTGATTGACTATGGCTTTTCAAATCACCCAGTATTGCTATCTGCAGCGTTAGTTCTAGGCAAATGTTGCAATTCTTCAGCCATTCCTGGACCTGTGACCAAAAACGAGCTACATATGGACAATACCAAAATAAATGATCTAATGACTCTGCCTCCTCACAGCAGAATCTGCAGAGCTGGGAAGATTTTATCCCCCATATATATTTACATTTAAGTCATTTAGCAGACGCTCTTATCCAGAGCGACTTACAGTAGTGAATGCATACATTTCATGCATTTTTTATATTTTTTTGTACCGGCCCCCGTGGGAATCGAACCCACAACCCTGGCGTTGCACACACCATGCTGGCGTTGCAAACACCATGCTCTACCAACTGAGCCACAGGGAAGACTAACATTCTATTAGTTGCAAGAATTTTGTATAGTAATTTAAATAGAAAAATTCTAAGTTTTGAATCCGCCGTTGTTTTGCGTATCAAGTCATAAACCATGTGCCATGGAATGGGCACATCGAAAATCTCTTCCCAACTATTTTGCAATTTATATGGCACAGCTATCAGTTTTTTGGTCCTTGAATGAAATTGGTATATGTTTTATTTATCACACTTTTCTTTAACCGTTTATGTTCTTTAATACAGGACCGACATACAAGTTCCTTACTTTTTTCCCCTTCTACTTGCCTCTTCCATTTTTTGTGGTAATGCTGCAATTAATTGGTTGTAATTTTGGGTAGAGCAGACATTTCCATATGTCTGTGTTAGCTGCATGTGTGACATAACTCCACCAGTCCTATTTATGATATAATTCACTAAAATTATAACTTTTTTAAACATTTCTTCGAAAAATACATTTTTTTTTAATCAATTACTATATTTGAATTTAACCACAATATTTGTTGTATTATTTGTTCTGCCTTTTCAGGTGGATTAAACTGAAATTGCAACCAACTTTCTAAGGCTTGTTTAAAAAAATAAAGATATTTTGGAGATTATTTCCTTTTCAAACAACCGAAAGTGGGCAGGTGTAATCTGAATAAAGGGAAAAAAGGCCCTTCTTGAACATAGGATGAGACATTTGTACCAATTTACTAGAAAACCAGTTTGGATTTAAATATAACTTTGGTATGACTGATGCCTTTAGTGAGAGATCTAATGCTTTAATATTTAATAATTTCTGCCCTCCTAATTCATATTCCTTATATAAATAGGCCCTTTTAATTTTATCTGGCTTGCTGTTCCAAATAAAATTGAATATTTTTGGTTCATATAATTTAAAAAGCAGGTCACTAGGTGTAGGCAAAACCATAAGCAAATAGGTACTGTGATATGATTAAAGAGTTAATCAGGGTGATTTTCCCACAAATAGACAGGTATTTTCCTTTCCATGGTAGCAAGATCTTATCTATTTTTGCTAACTTTCTATAAAAATGTATTGGAGTGAGATAATTTCTTTATTTTGGGATTTGTATACCGAGTATGTCCACATCTCTGTCAGACCATTTAATTGGTAAACTACATGGTAATGTAAAATTTGCATTTTTTAGTGATCCAATATGTAAAATTATCATAATTTGGTTTTAATCCAGAGAGGATAGCAAAAGTATCTAGATCCTCTATGAGGCCGTGGAGAGACTCTAATTGTGGTGATAAAAGAAAACATGAATCATCGGCGTACAATGACATTTGGGCTCTTGCATTGGAATTATATTGAATTCTGCTTATATCACAAAATATACCACAATAAACATAGAAATTCAAATGCTTTTGACCAAGAAATGACAGGTTGGTGCGAAATCTCCACTACGCTCTATCAGCACCATGGACAGCGCCCTACAAGATTTTAATTTAAAAAACAACCAGCTAGATTGATTCTTACCTTTTCAGAAGAGTCACATGTCCTTAAAAACGGCCTATAACTAACTACAAAAACACTATTCCTTGTGTTTCAATCTGTAGCATATGCAAAACTTTATATTGTTGTTTTATATTGTATTGTTGTTTTTTCTTTCCTACAACAATAATTGTCGACCTCACAGTTTGGAGATTTGAACACTAAATACATTAGGGCATTGCATGCATAGGCCTATTGTCTTTGGCGACCACTGTATTAATATTAAAATATATACAGTGCCAGTCAAAAGTTTGGACACACCTACTCATTTAAGGGCTTTCATTATTAAAAAAAAAAGTACATTGTGGAATAATAGTGAAGGTATCAAAAGTATGAAATAACACATATGGAATCATGTAGTAACTAAAAAGTGTAAAAGTGTAAAACAAATCAAAATATATTGTATATTTGAGATTCTTCAAAGTAGCCACCCTTTGTCTTGATGACAGCTTTGCGCAATGTTGGCATTCTCTCAACAAGAAAACATATTTTTTTCCCAATATAAATTTGCCTGCATCTTTTTGTGCTCTAATATCATAGATTTATTTGGGGCTAATTCCCCACCTGAGTAAGTGGAAACTCGAAATGTTTGCTAGCTCACTAACTCTAAAGATAATACCCACTCATTGTACCCATGTATTAATCTAAAGGTACATTTAGATTTTAAAATTGTATACAATCAGAACACTTTTCAAGTGGCTCACTTGACACAGCAGCAGGCCCCATCTAAGCAGGTACAGGAGTCAGACACTTTCATTACAGGAGTCATGAGGATAATGTACTTTACTGTTTGACCAAATCATGGTTTTAGCCTCCTAAAAAATAGGACGTTTTTAGTAAGGTGAATGAATGTGCAGCCCACACCGATGCAACCAATACATTTTTTAACTCCCACAGCCAGCTGTCAAAAGGTTGAAAAATGTGACTAAATGGTTGCAGTCTGGAGCCCTGCCTTGTGGGATTTTCTGCCTTGAGGCATACTCTCTAACTTTCATTTTACTTCAACAAAAAAGGTCTCCATCTTCGCAATCAACAGTAGCCTAGGCCAATGCTCCTCTCTCACTTTCTCTCTGTCCTCAGCAGCAGGGCAACAGTGACAATTTGGACAGCTAAAACATTTTTTAATCGTCTTTTTATTTATTTAATCTGCAGAATGCTGGCAAATACCGGCTAACGGAAAACCTGCGCCCCAATGGCTTTCCATAGCCCCCGTACCAGTGGAGGCTCCTCAGAGAAGGCAGGGGAGGACCATCCTCCTCAGTGAATTTCATAAAAATAAAAATAGTGAAACATTAAAAAGTTATCCTTTTTGGATAAAACTATACTAAATATATTCACGTCACCAAATAATTGATTCAAAATTCAAAAGGCACTCAAACATTTGAGCTATCTTTGTTGCAGGTGCATGGCAACAGTTGAATAAGATGAGAAAAAGCAGAAACCTGCACACTGTTCTTAGTATCACTGCTCTTTATTAAGCTTTACGTATCGGCCTCAAGGCCTTGAGTTCAGACGAAGGCCTTGAGGCCGATACGTAAGTACAAAATAATTGATTAAAACACACTGTTACGTAATGAAGGTCTACAGTAGCCTTAGCAGCACTCTGTAGGATAGCACCTTGGTGTAGCCGGAGAACAGCTAGCTTCTGTCCTCCTCTGGGTACATTGACTTCAATAAAAAATCTAAGAGGCTCATGGTTCTCACCCCCTTCCATAGACCTACACAGTAATTATGAGGATGTCACGTCCTGACCCTTGTAAGATGTCATTTTCTATAGTAGAGTAGGTCAGGGCGTGACAGGGGGTGTTTTCGGGTGGTTTTCTATGTTTTCTATTTCTATGTTATATTCTAGGTTTCTATTTTTATGTTTTTTTTGGGGGGGTTGATCTCCAATTGGAGGCAGCTGGTCCTTGTTGCCTCTAATTGGAGATCATATTTAAGTTGGGTTTTTTTCTATTGTGTTTGTGGGTAGTTGTTTTTCCGTTTTGTTGTCTGCTGCCTGACGGAACTGTTTGCTGTCGTTTTGTTTCTTTGTAAAAGTGTTTCGTTTTCATTAAAGTATAATCATGAGCACTCAACACGCCGCGCCTTGGTCCTCTCTATACGACGGACATTACAGAGGACTTCCAGAGGACGTCCTCTTGCAGCATGAGCTGACATGTTGTCCACCAAATCAAAGGATCAGAGAATGAATCTAGAACTGGAATCATAAGCTACAGCTAGCTAGCACTGCAGTGCATAAAATGGGGTGAGAAGCTGACTCAAAGAGAAAGAAGAGAGAGAAAGACAATGTAATGTATTGCCACTGTGGCCCGCCAGGGTAACTGCTAAACTGCTTGCTGCTGAATGTAAACTGTACACCTTGATTCTCTCGACCTGTGCACCAACGTTGTAAACTTTCATTCACAGGCTAGGTTGTAGCAACCTCATGATGGGTACAAGGAAAATATTAGTATCATGCAGTAGCCTAAACCTATCGATGTTACATTGAGCTGAGTGACTGGAGTATGAATGACAGTCATCCAATATGCTGTTATAGAAATAAGGCCATCTTAAACGGCACCGACCGCCACTGCCTCCTACACACACCCATTGTGCTGACAGAGCAGTGGAGATACAGATTTTAAGCTAACCTGTCACTCAATCATTTAAACTTTTTTCTATTTTTATATAGGTACAAAACTAAAACTGAGGAGGCTCAGGTTTGAACTGAGGGTGCTAAGCCTGATTTTGCCCCCTCGTGGAGCCGGGTACGACTCCATTATACCATAGTTATTATGGAGACTCAGACGGATAGAGAGAGAGCCACACATACATAACATGGGGACCTACAGGTGTGAGTTACGATGGAGACTTCCAGTCATAATAGAAGGCCAGGCTTCGCCCCCAGGCCATCCTGCCAGCTGGCCAGAATGAGTGAGAGTGATGCCTGAGTGAGGCAGCCCCATTAGGGAAGTGCTGCCTGGTGGTGAGCAGAGCTGAGCGCTAGCTAGGAGCGGTGCGCAGGCCGGGCAGGCTTGCTCAGGTAATTAAAGGCAAACCCAGGCAGGCAGGCAAAACGGGGGCACCCAGATTTATGCAGCTCAGTAATGCACACACTAAAGTCAGCCCGCCATCCAAAGGCACACTTTACTGCCAATCTTATGAAGCATTAGCTACCTCACCATGCTGATGCATTCCATCATTCTCTCACTCTCTCTCCTCTCGCTTACTCCCTCTCTCTTTCACTCTCTCGCTCCTACTTTCTCTCCAGCCTCTCCTCCCCGTCCCCAACCACACCTTTTCTCCCCTTCTCTTCATTCTGCCAATGGAGACAAGTGACACATAGGTTTGTTCTTACTTCTTAGTCACGTGGAGTTACGAGCCAATTGCAACGGAAACCAGTGGAAGAGGAATGAAATTGAATGCCAGTAGGCCTACATTCCTTGATAATTCATACACATTTTTTCAATAGGTAGATGTATATAGTTATGTTTTTTAACGACTATGTGATATAATGCTGTTTCCTACAGGCAGTAAGTAATTTGACAAGCAATGTGAATACTGTCAAAAAGTCAAGAGTATGATATTACAAACGAAGCTCCCAAGAGCCAATCTTCAAAATGAAGTAAGGTGCATGTGAGGCTATGGTCTATCAAACCTGTCAGCCAGTACATCCATATACTGTAGGCTCCTTGTTATACAACCTGAGAGATGAATGGTTCACACTGCCCACCACATTGGAGTATGCCTGGGCAGTGATGTAGTCTACGGCCTCACATAAACAGACTGACCAAGCATCAGAGGCCCTTCGACCGTGGATGGCTCCAGTCAAACAGAGATAGAGACAGAGAATGGCGAGGGAGAGAAGGGAGAAACAGAGAGAGAACAGTAGCCACTCCCCTATCAGCTCCTATTCCATCAACCATCTCTACAGATTAGACAGATAGCTGTAGACACACAGACATCAGATGGACAATAGTCAGATAGTTCAACGGGAAAAAAACATAATAGAGACAGAATGAGAGACAGGCAGCCCAGTCCTCCAGAGGGGCACCAATGAAAAGGTGGGGAACGGCAGACAGGCATACAGTAAATCATGGAGAAGCTACTCAACGGTATAGCGCTATGGAGTATGGCTGCCGGGTTGGGGAGAGTTAGCCGCAGTGTGCATGAGCTTGCCTTATCAATGCTGACAGGCAGACAGCCCGTTTATAGGAAAAGGAAAAAAAGCATCAAGGAAATCCTGCTCTTGTCTATCCCCAATTGAATTACAGCTGTGATCTGAGAGGGCCAGGATGATATCCTTTGACGAGAGGGACCGCTGTATATCTGTACAGTGTGTCCCCCAGGTCTCACGTCCCACAACTTTGCCCATCTATTTGTATTTGTTCCCCTTGCTTCTAGTTAAAGCCCTGCAGCAGCCCACAAAACGGAGAAAGGGGAGTGGGGGCAGGGGGAGGAGAAGGGGGTAGCTGGGAGAGGTACTGCTGGGAGAGAGCAGGGCGTAGAGCACATGACCCCTGTGATGTTGACTGAATACTAATGTCGCACAACGTTCCCCAGCAAAAGATGTAGTGAAAAACAAAAACTCACATTCACGTACGTGCACACACACACACACCACACACATGCATCACGCACGCACACACAGACACACATACAGGGTTGGGGAGTAACGGATTACATATACAAATAGATGGGCAAAGGGACGTGGGACCTGGGGACACACTGTACAGATATACAGCGGTCCCTCTCATCAAAGGATATCATCCTGGCCCACTCAGATCCCAGCTGTAATTCAACATGTAAGGGATTACATAAAAATGGTAACAGTAATCCGTTACCTGCAAAAATATTGTAATCAGATTACAAATACTTTTGAAAAACTATATGATTACTCTGAGGATTACTTTTAAATTCAGAAAGGAGGTTAACTAATTTTTTTGTTGTTGACACTTCTCTGTTTTCTCAATGAAATTCAAATCAGCATTGAAAAAAGGCGCAAGTTTAAGTTTGTTCCACCTGAGCGAGTCTGACCACAAGCCAGAGACCACTATGATGACACACCAATTGGGTTTATGGATTGCGGGAAAAGAGCAGGAATAGGCTTTTGTAGACTACAGTCCAAGCTATGTCTTCCAATGGTACGACTGCTGGGGATAGACAAGATTATCCAATTTGAATAAACGCTTGGAGGTAAGGATGATAGCAGTGGTGTAGTCTATGGCGATACGATATCACTTATTGTTATCTACATACATTGATGAATCACACGGCGATACGGATATCACTTATTGTTATCTACATACATTGATGAATCACACGGAGATACGGATATCACTTATTGTTATCTACATACATTGATGAATCACACGGCGATACGGATATCACTTATTGTTATCTACATACATTGATGAATCACACGGCGATACGGATATCACTTATTGTTATCTACATACATTGATGAATCACACGGCGATACGGATATCACTTATTGTTATCTACATACATTGATGAATCACACGGAGATACGGATATCACTTATTGTTATCTACGGATTGTGGTTGTTGTGGTTGGCTGTTCACAAATCTAAATGTGTATTTGAACCCAATAATGATTGAATTCAAGAAGTTTAAGCTGCATATCAATCATTGTTTTTGAAGCCAGTGGACAGCCAGTGAAAAATGAGCTCTTGCAACTTGCGGTCCAACTCATCCCAAACCATTTCAATTGGGTTGAGGTCGGGTGATTGTGGAGGCCAGGTCATCTGATGCAGCACTCCATCACTCTCCTTCTTTGTCAAATAGCCCTTACACAGCCTGGAGGTGTGTTGGGTCATTGTACTGTTGAAAAACAAATGATAGTCCCACTAAGTGCAAGCCAGATGGGATGGCATATCGCTGCAGAATGCTAAGGTAGCCATGCTGGTTAAGTGTTTCTTGAATTCTAAATAAATCACAGACAGTGTAATCAGCAAAGCACCCCCACACCATCACACCTCCTCCTCCATGCGTCACGGTGGGAACCACACATGCGGAGATCATCCGTTCACCTAATCTGCGTCTCACAAAGACATGGCGCTTGGAACCAAAAATCTCAAATTTGGACTCTTTAGACCAAAAGACTGATTTCCACCGGTCTAATGTCCATTGCTCATGTTTCTTGGCCCAAGCAAGTTTCTTCTTCTTATTGGTGTCCTTTAGTAGTGGTTTCTTTGCAGCAATTCGACCCATGAAGGCCTGATTCACGCAGTCTCCTCTGAACAGTTGATGTTGAGATGTGTCTGTTACTTGAACTCCGTGAAGCATTTATTTGGGCTGCAATTTCTGAGGCTGGTAACTCTAATGAACTTATCCTCTGCAGCAGAGGTAACTCAGGGTCTTCCTTTCCTGTGGCGTTCCTCATGAGAGCCAGTTTCATCATAGCACTTGATGGTTTTTGCGACTGCACTTGAAGACACTTTAAAAGTTCTTGAAATTTTCCGCATTGACTGACCTTCATGTCTTAAAGTAATGATGGATGGCCGTTTTTCTTATATTCCATTGATTGTTGAAGAATATAACTTATAAATGCCTCATGAGCTTAGTTCAACTGTCAAACTCCATGACAACGCAAAATATAAGCTTGTTTTTCTGCAATGTTTGTAAACATTGTAAATGTAAACAAACACTGTACAGCCTCATAACATGGTTAAAACAATAACTTTGATATCATGGATGGTCAGTCCTTGAATGTAAATGTAGTAATCTGAGAGTGGTTACATTTCTCCAGGCCCATCCCTCAGCTTTTTACCAAAACAGAAGCAGGGCGATCATTTTGTTATTGCTTCTGTGGATTATCACGACATCAAAGTGTCACCAACAAAAAGTTTAACAATAGGCCTATAGCAAAATGCAGCATATGGCATTCATTTTTCACATGTAAATAGCACTATTCAGTAGTGCTCAAAGCATGCCATTCCATAAGTGCAGCATTTATTTTTCAACTCAAATCACTGAGCCCAATCAGTCCACCATGACAACAAAATCATGAACAACAGAGTAGGGCTGGCTAATAAGTCCTTAGTTTTGGGGTTATGCTCAGGTTAAACAATTTGGTTAATCCATACTTCCATATTTCCATGTCCTATTCTTTAAGATCAAGGTGTAAAACATTCGGTTTTTAATGTTAATATATAATTGAATCATATTATTAAATGTAGTAGAAAATGATGGGTTAGAAGAAGCCTATATAACCAACCCATCAAGTAAAATATAACATCCATATATGGCCAGCTATGTCAACTTTAACATTGATTTATCCTGCAATAGATGAGGTTCAATTGGTAACACACATTTTTGTCTTCTTCTAATGCCTCTTAAGGGGAAAGTAATCTAAAAGTTACTGAATGTAATCAGATTACATTACTGAGTTTGGGTAATCCAAAAGTTACCTTACTGATTATAATTTTGGACAGGTAACTAGTAACTGTAACGGATTACATTTAGAAAGTAACCTATGCAACCCTGCACACATACATAAAAACACTCACACCATCCCTTCCCCAAACACACACACATACACACACAGAGAACACCATGAAACCCACAGGAAAAAATGTCCACCAAATGAGGCCCTTTGGGCACCCTCCAAGTTGACATGAATTTGGATGAGCCAGATCCGGTTCCATCCAGTTTGGCCAAACACACTGCATCATCATCTCACTCAAGGTGCCTCAACCAACAGCCAAGAACCACAACTCAGGTGACATCCAAACATCCCCATTTTGTGGGCTGATTGCAATCAAATCAACATGACAGTAACAAAGTCTACCTTTGTTGTCTTGCACCCAGACACATGGATAATTAACCACACTAACCTCTGTACAGAATACCTGAGCTGTACCCATCACAGTGAGTGAAGCCCAACAGAAATGGTTGTATCTCTGTTGTAGACTCTCTCTCAGTGGCCAGGCAGTCAGGGACGGGGAAATGATGCATAAGTATCAATGATTTACTGTCACATATGGCTGTCATCACAAGGAGGTGCATCAATATAATATACACCTCCAATCCTCAGGTCCCACTGAATGTCTTTAAAACTCTGCATTAAGCCAAATCCCTGCCAGGGACCGGTGACTGTCATTTGGGGATTGAAAGGTGGTATTTCTCCAGTCACAACTGCTCATTACTGTTGCTACTCAACTCAATGGCATTCTCAGGCAGTAAGGATGTCTTTGTGGGACTCGTTTTTCTGACAGAATGCTCAACTTAGGAGGCTGTTCAGCTCCCTTTTTCAGTACATTCCTGTATAATAATGTTGAAAACAGGATTGCGAGGCAGGATTCTATATGATTGGCCTCATTATTATCTATTTCTTCAGTCAACACCTCGGTGCTGGAAATGGATAACATATTTGAACAGGTTTGATACAGTACCTGCACTAAAGTGGACCTGAGATACTTGGCTAGGAAATAATGGTCACCTGTTTTAACACTTTCATTGAGTGTGAATATAAATATTATTTGTATTCACACTCAGTGAAAGAGTTAAAACAGGTGACCGTTTTGAGTTGGACGAGGTCATGCTCAAGAGCGATTTCCTTTTAACCATTTAGCACCGAGCCGCTAACCTGTTCACATTTAAAGGGACAGGCTGATATGAATTAGCCAATTGAGCACATGCTGCTTAGCAAATCCCACACATTTCTGCACGCCATTGATTTCATTTGACCATTATCGTCAGAGGTTGTGACCAAAATTAGATGCAGCCCGGCTAATCATCTGACAGTCGCCCGCTAATTATCCCGCTTCAGAAAACTCCTGCCACCACTCGGCTCACAGGCTGGTCATGTTACTGCCTGGCTCCGTGTGGAAGGAGAAGTAGCCTGCTAGTTCCACTGGAGATATAATATCATTCACTGTATGAGGAGAACAAACAAAGACTGTTGACTGTTTTCATGTGAACTTCTCTCTTCACCATATGAGAATACCACTGAAATAAAAAACCATTAACCATACTGTGCATCCCCCCATTCAAACCAATGACCACGAGATCATGTGTTATGATGAATCCTGGCAAATTAGCTGGGATACTACATTGAGGGTCAAAAATGTCACTTGATCTTTAGATTGGAGAGGAATGGTGTGGAGATGTCAGCTGACATGGGTCAGAGAGGAAGAGAAGGAAGAAGAGGAGGCAGTTAGGGTTCAGAGGTCAGCCTGATGGCTCAGTCTCAGACTGACTAATTACCCAGGAGGCACCGCCTCCACAGGAAGGACCAGACCAGCTCACTGCTTGGCTCAAATTCAGGGCCAGGCTCCACTGCGCACACGCACACGCACACACACACACACACACACACACACACACACACACACACACACACACACACACACACACACACACACACACACACACACACACACACACACACACACACACACACACACACACACACACAGAATCCCTGGAACCTCTGATCCATGACCCTGGAAGTGGTATGAGAGGAAGACCCCAGCAGGCAGTACAGTAGGTGCCAGCAGCTTCATTCACCCAGCAGTCAGTAAACAATCTCTGGTGTTTCTGTGAGCGATGGGCACGTCGTTTGTTTTGCTAATGGGTGTTTTTCTCCTTCACACACCACGGGGAGTGCTATCTAATGAGCCGCCCACCCGTGCTCTCTCCCTCCTGCAGCCAGTGTGCCCTGAGTGTGTGGCTTTAACCCCGGTGCAGGGGAGGATGGATCACAGAGCCCCCAGACTGCCAGGGCCATGGAACACTCACACACATTCACACACACACACACACACACACACACACACACACACACACACACACACACACACACACATGCATACACTCACACATGCATACACTCACACAAACACACACTCTCTGTCTCTCACAAACAAAAATAAACATAACGACACAAACCCATATAAACACTTTCACAAATACACAACCAAAAGTCCATTTAGGTAAGCTAAGCTTCCACAAATCATCATATTATTCACATTCACCTATTAACAAACGCAAGTACTTACAGATCTTTAGCCATACTGTACCTACACGTGCCCTCACATGGGACTTTGAGCCCCCTGGGTACATGTGCACCCATCACTAATGCACGTTCACTAATTCATCAGAGTTATGTTAAATATACATGTGAAGCCATAAGGCCAGGGCATTAGCTTCTTAGCATCCTATTACACAGAGTATGTCAGGGAATGTGCTAGACAAGGGGCTGAAAGGCAATGATCAATGATGGGATCTAATTATATGAATGTTAATGTTTCCTTAGTATCATTCTCTTTGTTAATTAGTCCAAATGTACAGGGAAACACAGGTGCAGCTGGAGATGGAAACCTGCTTGGTAAAATACCAAGATCCAGTAACTAGACGGACCACTTTGGAAGTGGGTGTTTACAATGTATATATTCTTATTTTGTATAACATGGGCTACTGCAAGTATTTCTGCCTCTCAAAAAGGAAATTGAGCCCAAAAAGTGTAAAAACATCATAGTGAAAAATGCTACTTCCAGAACTCTCCATCTCTACCACCTTCCAGAGCATTATGTTAGTTACTGGATGCAGAGACCATGCTTTATTTAGATGAGCGTGACATCTCCTAAAATGCCTGTAAATGTGAGAACCATCTGGTTTCATCAGGAAACAGGTGGATCTCCTGAGTAAAGATGCTCCCTCACCTTCCATCTCCGCACCAATGAGGAAATACATCAATTGTGAATGGTGCTACAGAGGATCGCACCACATCACACCGCCTCAGAAACATCCCACATAATCAATCTACTTAACTTAAATATGGAAGGGCTGGTTTTACTCTGCTACTCACAATTACGATTGTATTGTTCTTGTATCCCACTGAGAAAGACACATCTTACAAAGAGGAACAATGTAGAAAATCTACCCTATGTTTACTCTCAATAAGTCACTCAAATAGCCAGATTCTGAGCAATTCCATGGTAACGGAATTACGCTGAGACTCAGATGTTTCACTTTCAAATGTATACCAAACAAAAAACATTGATATCAAAGTTTAACAAACCATAGCACTCTATGCACAAGGACTACTTTTAACAATTTCCACAGAATATTTCACAAAAACACATTTACAGGTAGACCTGTGTATATACAAAGTTTGGTAACAGAATAAAACTGAGGGAGATTTTATCATAATTCTGTTACCAAACTTTGCATTTGCAAACAGTTTTTTTTACTGTGTAATTTGTTCAAAGTAGTCATTGTGCATAGAGTTGTACAGTTTGTTAAACTTTGAAATCAATGGTTTTTGTTTGGCATACATTTTAAAGTAAAAAACTGTAGTCTCAGCATAATTCTGTTACTATGGAATTTCCCTCCTACTGAGGATGTTTTGGGTAAATGAAGGGTGTTCATTAAAAGATGGCAGCCCACCAGGACTCCCAACTTGGCCATATTCATGTGTCAGATTATGTACAGTATAACCAATATATCACTGCAACCATTAAGACTGAGCAGAGATAGATGTCAGGAGGAGAGGTGTGGGGAGAGAGGAAGAGAGGGGAAGAGAGGGGAAGAGAGGGGAAGAGTGGAACAGCTTCCCAGGGACTGCTTAGATATACAGCCCTTCTGTAAACAGTGGCACAAAGGAAGGAGGGCTTCTTTCTGGACCATATGCTCCAGTTCCACTGAGGAGGGAGCTTTTGAATGGGAGATGAGGGCCGGAGACACAGGCACTCGAAGTAGAGCAGGTGTGCTGCTGAAGCATTCAATCACACACACAACACTGTTTATCCTCCGTAGAGTCGTAAAGAAACACACTCGCTCCTTGCTACTTGCTGCTTCACCGTGTAGCGCTCTGTCCAGATTGGCCACTTCTGTTGGGTTCCACAACACTTTGTTTCAGCTAGATTCACTCAGTGCTACTTTGTAAAAGCAGTAATGCACTAGTCAGCACAGTTGATTGGACACCATTAGAGAGAAGGGACTGTAATTTACTTGTTTTTGTACTAAGTTGTATCATTTTGGAGTGGTACAAACACGTGATGAGTTTCCCTGGGTTGAAATTCCGATCTGATGAATCACTTTCATTAACTACTACTGCTACTTTACTGCTGCCACTCAGGTGGTATTAAACAGCGGAGCTTCCAACTGATGCAGAGCACTGCAAGGAGACTGCACAGGATAGGACTGGTGTACGGTGCACACAAACACACACACCTACGCACAAATACATCAAAATACAGACACACTCACACATACAGTACGTGGAGCGGGTGCATGCGGGTGCGCACACACACACACACACACACACACACACACACACACACACACACACACACACACACACACACACACACACACACACACACACACACACACACACACACATGAATGAATGCATCCCTCCCCTCATCTCTACAGAGGCTGTGTGCAGTATTAGAGAAACCCCAGTCTGCTGACAGCCCTATCCATCATCGTGCCTAGCCAGACAGACAGTGGAGAACGCCCTCACACAGCACACAGTCCCACATTTGCATTTGACCACCTTCATTAAATTCAGCAAAGGTAGTACTAATTTAGACTCTCGCAGGCAACTTGATATATTCATAAAAAAATATATAAAACATCTCCAAGAATTGTCCTTTAATGGAATTAAAAGTAAAGGGCGTAGTAGTTGGATGATTGAGTTACTCCCGTGACAAGCTGGGTGTGAGTCTTTATGTTAAACCGATAGTTCTCCTCGAGGGAGAGAGTGGATCATCTTCATAATCATTGCCTATTCATGGACCTTAGAAGAGGAGGGTTGGTGACCTTAACCTTAAAGTCAGCCCATCAAATAACCTGAAGGTATTCAAATCTTTTTAACAATGATTCTACTCTTCTGCCCACCGTATAAGGTCACCTCTATCCCAGACCTCTCGCATGTAAAAAGCACGACAGTACACATTTAACAAGCTAGACACTGACCCTGAGCTAGAATAATATCTTCATTCTCTGTTGGCCTGTGACTGTGGCAGTGTCGTTAACTTCAACCAGTGTTTCTCTGTAACTTCAACCAGTGTTTCTTAGTAGCAAACTAAAGCTCTGTAACAAATGAAATGTCTCCTCTTGGAAAACACAGCTCCACTCTGCCATGCATGCACTCTGTCGTCGAGCTGAATGCACAATGCCACAGTGTTCAAATAATCCAGCCCAACCCAGTGTGCAGTGTGACTCTTGTCAAATATTTTCCACCTATTCTCCCCTGAATAATAGTTAAGTGTGGCCTCGCAGTATGATAGAATAGGTCGTCTAGTGACACATGCTATGACACAGTGTAATTATTACTGAACAACACAGATGCTAAGAATAGATGCTATGTTTTTACCCTTTTTCTCTTCTTCAAGCATGTATTAATTATACAGCTAAAATGTTCTAGCGGTGCTTCCTGTTTCACAAGCTTCTCAAACGCACGTGAAGTGAATTAGACAATCCATATGGCTGATTGTGGAAAGTCATGGTCATGTTTGAAGGATGCTGACATAGCAAAATAAAACACCACCAACAAAAATAACCTCCTTGTGTGAGTCACTATCATTGAGAAGGGATGTGGAACATGTGGGCTCACTCCAATCTCACTCCAATTCAGTGATAAAACAGGGATGGTGGAGGCCTCAGATTATGATATGAGAGATTGTGTGTGTGTGTGTGTGTGTGTGTGTGTGTGTGTGTGTGTGTGTGTGTGTGTGTGTGTGTGTGTGTGCGTGCATGTCCGTGTGTGTGTGTGTGTGTGTGTGTGTGTGTGTGTGTGTGTGTGTGTGTGTGTGTGTGTGTGTGTGTGTGTATGAGACACGGATAGAGAAAGTATTTGTTTAACGGCCAGATGAGTTATTACTTCTTTCACTACTTCAAACAGCATCTTGCAGCAACAGAACCTTCCTTCCTTCCATCCACAGGCTCCTATCCACAGGCCCATCAGCCCATGGAGGCTGTGTGTGCCAACACTGACTGCTGGTGGGGACAAACTCCAGACACAGAGTTACTTCAGAGGGAAGACCTACTCTTCTCCAGTTATTTAAAGCAGGGTGGAGAGAGCAGAGAGAGCAGAGAGCAGTTTAACAACCACTGGTTTGAACTCCTAACCTTCTGTTGTTAGACAGATGCTCTGAGACCTGACCAGGGTAAAAAATGCATTATGAAGAGAATCACAAGAACAGCCTGGTCATTACTACAGACTTGTTTTCTCACTACAATATACAGTGCAATCGGAAAGTACTCGGACTCCCTCTTTCCACATTTTGAGACATGACAGCCTTATTCTAAAATGGATACAATATATTTTTCACTCATCAATCTACACACAATAGCCCATAATGACGAAGTGAAAACAGGTTGGTAGACATTTTTTGAAATGTATTAAAGAAAAAAAGAAAAATACCTTCATTACATAAGTATTCAGACCCTTTTCTATGAGACACGAAATTGAGTGCAGGTGCATCCTGTTTCCATTGATCATCCTTGAGATTTTTCTACAACTTGATTGGAGTCCACCTGTGGAAAATTCTATTGATTGGACATGATTTGGTAAGGCTCACACCCGTCTATATAAGGTCCCACAGTTGACAGTGCATGTCAGAATGATATCTAAGCCATGAGGTCGAAGGAATTGACTGTAGAGCTCCGAGACAGGATTGTGTTGAGGCACAGATTGAAAAAAGATTCAATTAATTCTAGAATAAGGCTGTAACGTAACAAAATGTGGAAAATGTGAAGGGGTCTGAACACTATCCGAATGCACTGTATCTGGATGTTGTTTACACGGTGATAGGCCCAACGGGCCAATGGATATCGACCCGCCCTCGGAAGCCTGGCCTTCCTGGCTATCATACCGGGGCTCACATCTATTTCCTCAACTCAGTACCACTCTTCAACGAGCCCATATCCCCAAAATATGTTATACCTCGTTCCCTCCTGCAGGTAACAGTAGTTATATTCATAACAGAATCAAACTTTTTTCATAATACTTACCTAAGAAGCCTGAACTGTCAGAGCCCCATACAGGGAACCAGAACCTGCTCCAACTTGGCTATGCACACTGACACGCTGTCACTGCAGCCCAAGTCCATAGTTCCAAGAACAATATTTACCTTGCAAGCCTGAAATGTCAGAACTTGTAAAAGGAACAGCAAGTCAAACACAACAGAACACCTGTCACGACTTGGTAAAGCACACACGTGCAACATAGTTTCTCTGCACCCCTCTTCAATGTCAAAGTTAGGGCCCCCCAATCGCTGTCCATGGTGCTGAGATTGCAACATGTCTATGCTATCTATACGCAGTGTCGCAATTCTGACATCTTTAGACTGCTGGCTGGTGGCAATAACGTTACTACTTGTTCAGTAATTAAAGTTGGAAATTCAAACAATAAAATAAATAAAACTAAGCTAACATAAACAGCCATCACTAACATTGAGTGGCTGCTGACAACATACTGACTCAAATCTCTAGCCACTTCAATAATTAAAAATTGTATGTAATAAATGTATCACTAGTCACTTTAAACAATGCCACTTTATATAATGTTTACATACCCTACATACCCTACATTACTCATCTCATATGTATATACTGTACTCTATACCATCTACTGCATCTTGCCTATGCCGTTCGGCCATTGCTCATCCATATATTTATATGTACATATTCTTATTCATTCATTACACTTGTGTGTATAAAGTAGTCGTTGTGAAATTGTTAGATTACTTGTTAGATATTACTGCATGGTCGGAACTAGAAGCACAAGCATTTCGCTACACTCGTATTAACATTTGCTAACCATGTGTATGTGACCAATAACATTTGATTTGATTTGATATGGAATTGTTTTAAGATGGTCATACCATGGATCATTTAGCTATTTGATTTAGAATTTTAGGACCCAAAATTACAGAATGGTTTGATCAAATATTGTATTTGGCCTTTACTACTATAGCCTGTAGAAACACATTGTATAAGGGAAAGGGGATACCTAGTCAGGTGCACAACTGAATGCATTCAACTGAAATGTGTCTTCCGCATTTAACCCAACCCCTCTTAATCAGAGAGGTGCGGGGGGCTGCCTTAATCGACATCCACGTCATCGGCGCCTGGGGAACAGTGGGTTAACTGCCTTGCTCAGGGGCAGAACAACAGATTTTTACCTTGTCAGCTTGGTCCAGCAACCTTTCGGTTACTGGCACAACGCTCCTACCCGGCGGTAGCCTGGCGGAAAATAAATAAATCATAAGGAATAAGGTTTTTGCAGTGTCTATCCTATATCTAGGAGATATAAGAAAGCTTTTTTTTTTACACATATTTAACCCCATATTTTTGGGGGCACAAAACTACCTCCATACTTCCATTGGTTTGTATGGGTTGCCTTCAGATGAGTCCCGTGTCACTTGTGGTGGTCGTAGAGCAAAACAGAGAACACCATCGTGTTTGTGAGAGTCTCTCCTTTCCATAGTGAGGTCATGTAGTTCAAACGGTTTGGGAACTACAGACAGAAATTGGCACATCAACGACTTCAGACAATTCCCGTGGGGGTCGTAGAGTGGTCATAATAGTTTGTAGACTAAACCGTTCGGACGCTACAGACATTTTCATGACAAGACTGATTTTCTGGATGTCTCATGATCTGACAAACACCGCTGTAGCTCAGGCCACACGGGTGCGTCAATAGACTCTTAGGGATTAAACAGTCTTGAATGCCAAGATATACCAGAGATAAGGGACTGTTGATATTGCAACCACACAACTCAAACACCGGTTCACCAGTATGAACCAAATCACAAACCAGCTGTTTTTTTCAAGCCCTCAAGAACTGTTGTCTGCTAAAGATGATAATCTGTTTGCATCTCCCAATTTATCGGCTGTCCTGTATCCAGACGACCTGTCCCCAGAGCTTCCTATACAGTTAATCTCTTTCCGTACCATGTTGAAGCCGGCAATTAAGGACAATGAGAGGCTCAATTAAAGATGTTACAGAACTGCTGTATTTGAATCACAACTCCCTTCTGCCCAGTTTCCCTGATGTTGCTACAGAAATCAAGCTGTTTTTACCATCCCTGTAACTGTCTTTTCTGTGAAGAGATCGTTTTCTAAACTAAAACTCATAAAGAACCATAGAAGCATTAGACTCTCGGTCTGATATGTGTTTTTGAATACCTGAGTAAGCATCACTCATTGCACTGGCGCTGCCGTAGCCTTGACCACAGCATTTATTCACTGATATCCGCTTATACTTTCAATCACCACTTTTTTCTTTTCACTTTCTCAGTCACGTTCCTGAAGCCCAAGAAACCAACACTTAGATTCCTAGTACGGATAGAAATTAAAAAGGTTTCTGAATTAATTTTTGTAGCGTTAATGTCAAAATGATTTATTCAATAAATAAATAATAGACATCGATGACAGGCGAATGGGCCCCCAGAACTCGTGGGCACACCACCTTGCAGGGGGCTGCGGGTATGTCCGGTACGCCAGTGCATACTGCATAGCATCGACCAGAGTTGATGACGGCAGCCCAAGGCTCAAATCCACAGAAAACCTGCAGTAACCTGGAAACGGTGTACTTGTGCACTGCCTAGGCAGCCCAAGGCTCAAACCCACAGGAAACTGTGGTAACCCTGATAATGTGCACTTTACGTGCTGCTGCACCCCAAGGCAGCTTAATGTTCAAACCCACAGAGAACTGTGGTAACCCGGATAAATTCACAACCTGCTCGCTGCCTGACACCCACTCCCAGACCCAGCCATAAGACAATGAGTCACACTGGGAGCAGTTACATCCAAGAGATAAAACCTCAAAGGTATGTGGGGAACCCCAACTTGCTGCAGCACAGATATCATCAATGGTCATGCCCCTGAACAACGCCCAAGCAGCCGCCACACCCCTAGAGGAGTGAACACGCACATCGCTAGGAAACCCTTTTCCTTTGCTGTCATACTCCAGAGAGATAGCCTCCACAATCCAATGAGAAAGACGCTGCTTAGAAAGCGCCCCCAACAGGGCTCCCGAGTGGTGCAGTGGTCTAAGGCACTGCAACGCAGTGCTGAGGCGCCAGTACAGCTTCGGGTTCGATCCCAGGCTGTGTCACAGCCGGCCGTGACTGGGAGACCCATGGGGCGGCGCACAATTGGCACAGCATCGACCGGGTTAGGGAAGGGTTCCGCCGTCAGTTGGACAGTGTTCCCTCCCCGACACATTGATGCGGCTGGCTTCCCGGTTAAGAGAGCAGTGTGTCAAGAAGCAGTGTGGCTTGGCAGGGTTGTGTTTCCTGAGAACGCATGACTCTCGACCTTCACTTCTCCCGAGTCCGTAGCGGAGTTGCAGCGATGAGACAACATTGTAACTACTAATTGGGGAGAAAAAGGGGGTAGCTTTTTTTTTATTGTATATAAAAAATAATAATAATAAAGCGCCCCCCGAAGCTGGCCAAAAATGAGGATATCCATGGCCGTATCCATATACATGTGTAAAGCGTGCAATGGACACAAGCCATGCAAACTCCAAACTGCACATGGAGATCCCTAACGCACTTAGCAGATGCAGTCTTGTAGGAAAGGACATTCAGGTCCACAGACTTCAATGGTTTAAACAGAGGCTTACACAGAGCGTCCAGGACCAAAGCCAGGTCCCAGGTTAGTGCCATAGGCTTAGACACTGTGAGCCGATGCACGCCTTTTAGGAACCGCACAACCAGATGATGAGACCCCGGGGTAGAGCCATCAATCTCTACATTAAAGACCGAGATGTCTGAAATCGGACTGTATCGTCGTAATCACATTTGAGGATAAACTCCTAGCTTCTGGCGCTAAGTAACTCGGCAGCTTTCGATCCATCGGCGGAGTTTTCAAAACAAGCCCTGCCTCCTCCATACCCTCTTCATTCATTAACTGGTAGCATCAGCCTGGCTGAATGAGGGGAATTCCAGCTCGCCTTTAACTCATCTGAGAAGTCTTTAAACAGGGGTAAGCAACGCTTCAATGCTGCATGGACAGGAGGTAGATACCTTCCCCCAAACCTAGAGGAACTCCGCTGCGGGGGAGAAGACAGCCAATCCACCCCCAGGTGATCTGCAGCCCTACGACACAGCTCCATTAAAGGTGCATTAACCACCAATGGGTCACTCTCCCCCACCGAATCCCAAGCCCCAGACTCATGTCATCCGATTCACACTCTGAAAACCCTCCAGAGCCAACCAGGGACAGTATATCAAACCCCCGGAATCCGGACTCTGAACACCATAAAAAACGCATTGAGCCTCACTCACTTGGGATGACCCTTGGGAAGACCCTTCACTAGCAGCCCTGATCTTTCTCACAAAGTCAGCCCAATGGAAGTTTGAGCCAAGCCGGTGACAATGGTCACAAAATCTGGTCTGAGCCAAAGCCTCCTGAGCATGTTTCCACCCCAGGCAAACAGTACAGCCCTCCTGTTTCATTTTCATTGTGAAACCACATGCCCTAGGGCACGGTCGGAGGTTCAAATTCGCCTGGTTAGCCTTTCTGAACTTCCTCTTACCACTGGCCATCTTACTCAAGCAAGGAAGCACTGGCTACACAAGCAGAGCAGAAAGTAGTTTTTAGCTAACACAGATACCAAGACCCAAAATTCGCAACATCTAGGGGACGAATACTGCCTCCCCACTAACAGACACCGAAGTCGGAGCCGAATCTTGTAGTCTTCATGGGCTGAAAAGCAAAGAATTTAGGAAATGGATAGGAGCCCCCGTATTATAGCCAGGAATGCGGGGCTTCTGAGGGCGTGATTTCAGTTTTCTTTAGTTGACTCCCCATAGTATGTTATACAGAGTGACCAACTGAAAGGGAACTACGTTAATCCACATAGCCTAAATTCCTGACAATCCTGCTACAGTTTAAAAATACAATTTCAACCTTTAGCTTGGTAAAAGAGTGAGACAGAAACAGGGAATTGAACTGAAATAAATGGAGTGAATTCCAAAGACGAGAAGGAGAGAAAAGACATAAGGAGAGAGAGAGAGAGAGAGAGAGGGAGAAACAGAGCCAAACACAAAAGCGTGGCCCTCCTGGGTTGGATGTTGACACCAGTGAGGGATTACTGAAGGGAGGAGCATGACCATATGGCTGCATGGCAAAGTGGAACCCACAGGGAGACAGCGGGCACATTAGCTTGCATGGGGCCCTCCATCGCTTCCTCTGCACTGTGGTTTGCGGGACGCACAGGAACATTGTCAATGACATCAGACGCTCTCACCTCTACTGTGGCTCCTGGATCCCAACTGACACCCATGGCAAAAGGCCAGGAAAAGGAAAATCACCTGCTCCGGCTCCACGAGCACTGAGTTACTTATGCCATTCAATAATGACCCGAAGACTGACGCAAAAACAACAAGCCAGCGCAGCGGCATCTCAGCCAAGACAGGGGGGAAGGCAGGAGAGTGAAGACTTTCACCGGGTGCTCGACGTCGCTGGCCCTTTTCAAACAACAGAGGAGAGAGTCATAATAGCAGAGCGTTTCACACCAAAAGTGCCACTGTCGTTAAATCAATAAGTCATTACCTTTAATGGGATAAGCACTTTGAAAACTAATTGAAAACAGCTCCATTTACTCCAGCCAGACCCTTAATGCAAACAATACTGTTGTTGCGGCTGCTGGGAGACAAAAACAAGAGAAAAGAAAAGCATTTGGAGAGGCTGGGGATCCTATATGTGGTCATTTGGTGAACTGTTTCACCCTCAAAGCCTCTCTTTTCTCGAGCTCTTGAAACCAATACAGCCATTTAACCCTCACCAGAGTTGAAATAGCCCTGTAAAATTAGAGAGCGTAAAGGATTGGGTAATGGCACTGGACAATGGTGGATGCATTCAACTTGGGAGTGTATATATAAACATGGGGCAGGAAGAAATCCCAAACTTTTTACTTAGCAAGGTAATACGATTAATTCTGAGTGGTTCTTAAGTGATTTGTTGTTGGGGATTTCACCAACTGACTAATCTGTCGCCATACCAAATGTGTCAACTTTGGAACATTTCACTAGAGTCCAGACCCCATTGAGTAATAGTGAGTATCAAAAGTGTGTTGTGGCAGTTTTGGAGAGTATTGATTTATATTAGAGGAAATGGATGTGTGAGTTCAATCTCAATCAAAAGCTTTTGTGGCAGCCAGCCAGCCAGCCAGCTAGCCAGCCAGCCAGCCAGCCAGCCAGCTAGCCAGCTCTGTAACTGGGTGAAACACACTGAAACGTAAGGCAATTTGAATATGCAGACCCAAAAATAAGCCTCAGTGAAAACACATGGTGGAGAAGCAACACAACATTCTAATTTCCAGCTGTCCTCTCAGCCATGATAGCTACTATACTGTAATACAGAAACAATGGGTTTGGTATGTTAGTTATGGTGATAGATATTTCGACATTTTGTTCCAAAATATGTTTTACCTGGGCCTTTCACATGCCAAAGATGCAATCAGTCATTTTAGCTCCAAGGGACTGTGTCTGATCAGTGGTGTGTTTTTGTTGCTCCATGTATCACATGGACTGGTAACTACATTACCCATTAGGCTATAGGAGTGAGCGGGATCGTGTCCGCAGACTGACGCTATGGATTAGCTAACAGGTGGGAAAAGTGGGGCTGGTGACCCCAGGTTAGCCTGCCATGGAATTTTCCACTGATCCCCCTACACAAAACACACATCACACACACCCCACACACTCCTCCCTTTCTTCTTGGACTGACATGCTCACATAAATGCGTGAATGAACGTAGCAACGTATGAACGGACACGGCACCATCTGGTACAGTGGGGGAAAAAAGTATTTGATCCCCTGCTGATTTTGTACGTTTGCCCACTGACAAAGAAAGGATCAGTCTATAATTTTAATGGTAGGTTTATTTGAACAGTGAGAGACAGAATAACAACAAAAATATCCAGAAAAACGCATGTCAAAAATGTTATAAATTGATTTGCATTTTAATGAGGGAAATAATTATTTGACCCCCTCTCAATCAGAAAGATTTCTGGCTCCCAAGTGTCTTTTATACAGGTAACGAGCTGAGATTAGGAGCACACTCTTAAAGGGAGTGCTCCTAACCGCAGCTTGTTACCTGTAAAAAAGGCATCTGTCCACAGAAGCAATAAATCAATCAGATTCCAAACTCTCCACCATGGCCAAGACCAAAGAGCTCTCCAAGGATGTCAGGGACAAGATTGTAGACCTACACAAGGCTGGAATGGGCTACAAGACCATCGCCAAGCAGCTTGGTGAGAAGGTGACAACATTTGGTGCGATTATTCGCCAAATGGAAGAAACACAAAAGAACTGTCAATATCCCTCGGCCTGGGGCTCCATGCAAGATCTCACCTCGTGGAGTTGCAATGATCATGAGAACGGTGAGGAATCAGCCCAGAACTACACGGGAGGATCTTGTCAATGATCTCAAGGCAGCTGGGACCATAGTCACCAAGAAAACAATTGGTAACACACTACGCCGTGAAGGACTGAAATCAATGCAGCATCCGCAAGGTCCCCCTTCTCAAGAATACATATACATGCCCGTCTGAAGTTTGCCAATGAACATCTGAATGACTCAGAGGACAACTGGTGAAAGTGTTGTGGTCAGATGAGACCAAAATGGAGCTCTTTGACATCAACTCAACTTGCCGTGTTTGGAGGAGGAGGAATGCTGCCTATGACCCCAAGAACACCATCTCCACCGTCAAACATGGAGGTGGAAACATTATGCTTTGGGGGAGTTTTTCTGCTAAGGGGACAGGACAACTTCACCGCATCAAAAGGACGATGGACGGGGCCATGTACCGTCAAATCTTGGGTGAGAACCTCCTTCCCTCAGCCAGGGCATTGAAATGGGTCGTGGATGGGTATTCCAGCATGACAATGACCCAAAACACACGGCCAAGGCAACAAAGGATTGGTTCAAGAAGAAGTACATTAAGGTCCTGGAGTGGCCTAGCCAGTCTCCAGACCTTAATCCCTTAGAACATCTGTGGAGGGAGCTGAAGGTTCGAGTTGCCAACTACAAGAAACGTCTGACCTCTGTGATTGCCAACAAGGGTTTTGCCACCAAGTACTAAGTCGTTTTGCAGAGGGGTCAAATACTTATTTCCCTCATTAAAATGCAGATCATTTTATAACATTTTTGACATGCGCTTTTCTGGATTTTTTTGTTGTTATTCTGTCTCTCACTGTTCAAATAAACCTACTATTAAAATTATAGACTGATCATTTCTTTGTAAGTGGGCAAACGTACAAAATCAGCAGGGGATCAAATACTTTTTTCCCCTACTGTATATCCCAGCTGTAATGCAGCAGATCAATTACACTTGACTTTCACTGGACTGACTGGGACATCAAACTGGGACCAGATGACCGGCTAATGTCCTGTGAGCTGTTTTACACCTGACTCTGGACACTGGTCAGACATGTCACAGTCTGAGTGTAAAACGCCCCTCTAGGGTCAAGTAAGGCCAAGGGGCTCACATGACACATGTCACTTCCTGTTCTCATGGGCTTGCAGAACATGCAAATGGCCATGGGGGGGGGGGGGGGTGCTTTCGTTCGTTGGTTCAACACTTGTTGTTCTATCCTTGAACAAGGTGCTCACACTAAATTGGCTGTGCAAATAGCTAATGTGTATAATGGAATTGAGAGTTGCCCTGCATAAGGGCGTCTGCTAAGCAAATAAATAATTTAATGCAAATCCCAGCATCGTTCCTCCTGCCAATTAAGCTAACCCGTTTTAGCTGTAAGTGATTTTATTACATTAGCATGCCGTAGCTCTGAATGCATTAGGGAGGGTTTAATCAGTCTCTAATCAAATTAGAGCGCAAGACAGAAGGAGGAAGTGTGGCACTTTCACAAAGCACCTTGCTGCACGCGCACCTGCAGGTCTCATCTGAGAAATCAATATTTAAAATGCTTTTCACACATACGTAGCCGTGGCTATAACACATGTACACCCGTTATATACCTCAAACACACACATGCCCACACATACACACACACCCACACAGCCACATACCTGTGTTTACACACACACAAACACACACTGCACAGACCATTCCTTGTGCTGGAATACATCTTGCTAGCATACATGCACAGACCTCATTATACAGTATGTCTTGCCTTGTATGCCTATTATTAATAATGAATGAACAACCCTAAAGATGATGAATGTCTCTTCTTTTTGCTTCGACATATTCACATATTATCTGGTGCAGAATGCCACTGAATTCAGTAACATCCTTTGTAATAATGCATGTATATTCTAGCTGTAGGTTTGGCCCGGCCTCAAGCCTCTCCAGTGTTCTTTACGATTCATGCTGTATAAACAGGTTACATATTCAACTTATTATTTACGCAATAAGGCACAAGAGGCAGTGCTGTATCATGAATACAGTCACAGGTAAATGACGTTGCTGGAAATAAGGATATTCTTAAAGACAGTAAGGAACGCCCATTGGTTACGTGGGGATCCTTTAACATGTCAATGTCACTATGTCACAATGTCAACTAGGCTACCTGTCATCAGGTCCTAGTGGAAATTAACTGTCATATATAATATAGCTTCACTGTCAGGCAAGCTACATATAGCTTCATTAACATTACTACTAGTCTCATCATTACAATTGTTTCATCACATTCAAAGCAGGGGATTTGGAGATGATCTAGCTATGGCTGCCTACTAAATCATAAGCTCAATTTGGAGGAAATTCACTGAGAAGTAGTTGTGCGTAAGCTGTCAACCCCAAACTGGAGCAGCCTTGCAGAGCTTGATCCATCTGCCTTCCTGAGTTAGAACTCTGAGGACTGCCAAAAGTGATACCTTATCTTCTTGTTTTCAGCCTTTTGTTGTTTCTTTTACTTATTGGAAGTGTATGGGGGTTAACATGGGGAATGCGTTTGCCCTGAAGGGGGGAAGAGTGAAGACGGGCTTTAAAGATTCATCAGGAAGGGCTGACGGATGGTACTGAAGCCTGACAGACAGACAGACAGACAGACAGACAGACAGACAGACAGACAGACAGACAGACAGACAGACAGACAGACAGCATCGGAGATGATGTTGGAGATGAGTTCACTCAAGCTGTTCACCTCCCTCCCTCTACTGTACAGCAGAGTACACACACACAGTTACACAAATCAACTACACACACATGTGCTATATATTTGTACACACGTGCACACACACACAACATTACACACAAACCGGGGAGAGTTCAAGTGGCCTCCCCCCTCCCTGCTTTGCCTTGATACATTAAATGAAAGGAAGAAATCTCACATCTTAAGACGCTTATCATCGTGTCAAAAACGTGGTGTATAGAGTTCATCCTCTTGGCCTAATTAACTGTTGCCTCTACTGTCAGCCTATAACAGCTCTAGCACTAATGATGATCTTTACAGGGAGGGGAATATACAGAGTTCACTTTAACCTGGCATATAGGATGACATTTCTCTTCCCCATGAGAGAAGAGAAATGGAATGAACAACTTAAAATGGCCGCAAGTGAGGGAGAAAGATAACTGTAGGAAATCTATATTCTCTACAAGAACTAGCTGGCAATATAACCTCTCTTTTTACATGAGGCAGTGTTGTTCAGTACAGAACAATTTAGTGATCGATTCGACCATAACGGGGCTTGATAGTACCACTACAAGCCAAGCTAGCTAAATTAAGCTAGCTGTGTTTGCTATACCTAAAATGCACTTTAAGTCTAACATCATAGCTAGTTAGCAACTAGCTTAGCTAGCCTCAGTGCCTCTCATGAGCAAAACTGGAGAAATGTTTTGATGATGATGGTAGAGAGTAAAAGAATGACTTTGGCTTTATGGCTCATATTAGTATTGGATTAACTGTTGTAGCTAACGTGTGTCTGTGAAATGTCTCATATTTCTACACCTGCTGCTACAGTAGGAATACAGACAGTACACAACGATTGCCCATGAATGTCTAATAGCATTCTCGTCTTTCTCTCACAGACAATACCGCTTGGATACAGAGATGTTGATGACTCAAGAGGAGATGTGAAAGGTCCCATAACAACAATCTCCCTTCAATCAAAATGACTCCGAACACCTCACTGCACCACCCAAACACAACATATGCCAGTATTTCCTTTGTAGAACTGTAGTATTTATTCTAAGTGTTAGTGGTATATTTTACTTCTACTGTATATATGTCATACATTGCCATAAATGTTCCTGCATACTGCTGTGTAAACTCACCTCAGACTCCAGAGCAAATACACTTTGTCTTGAATACAAGCCATGTCTATGTATTTTCTACAATGACAGATTAATCTACTGTTTATTGAGACATGATTATTTGCCAACAAATTAAAGTTTAAATGATACACCAACTCCCTGCATCATTTGTTTTAGCAGTAAGATTGAAGCTAGTTTATCAAAATACATTTAATGACTATCACAATGAATTGATCCAGAAGTTGAAGTCAACACTTTATTGGTTTCTGATGCAGCTGGAATTATTTAGCCCCTTGTCAGTGCACTTTTAAAAAATACGATATAAAAAACACCATTATATACATATGTACAACAGCTAGCAATATCTATACCACAATGCAGTTGTGAGCATACTAGGCATCCTACTGTATATTATACTACAAAATCAGTCTAACTGAATATGGATGTTGTGTTGGTTGAACCAGGCTGCCTCTGCTCAAGACTCCTGGTCTTGCAGTGTGTGGAGACATTGGGAGGAGGGCAAGGTAGAAGAGGAGGAGGAAGAAAAAAATCAATCGGAAGCGTCTCAATTAATCTGCGGAGTGGCGGATTGATTGCGGCCCTAAACTGGGTAAACAGGATTGTCTATTTAAAGGGCATGATCCCTTAATCATCACTTTAGCTCAAATAGACCAGGATGGTCACATCTGCTATCTCTGGATACCAGGACCTCCTCTTTGGCCCCAAACCTGTCCCCTATCCTCTCCCCTCCCCTGACCCACGTTCGGCCTCAACCCTTATGGTGGTCAGGGCACGTGGCCTGAAGCCCTCGTCTCAAATTGCCGACATGGGACTCAACCAGCGGACTGACCAGCACAGCACAGAGGCTGAGGCCTAGTTTGACAAGCCTAGGAAATGGCCGCCTCTAGGTGTGAATACAAAAACCATTTAATATTATATCTCACACAGCCATGAGGACCATATTACAGGTTCTGGAGCACAGAGGACGCACTCATATGCCAACATGTATGAAAACTCTTGCCTTCCCATGAATTACAATGGGAGTTATTTTACAGCGGTGGCAGCACTGTGCTGTGTGGTGTGTGGAGCCTGGAGGACCTGAGGGTCTAGAGGAGTGTCAGCCTCTCATGAAAAGACAAGACAGCAGCGGCCAGATGGATGGATGGATGCTGCACATCTCTCTCAGTGTAGTCATCACCATAGCAGGTCTATGTTTCCCTCCCTTTCCCCCCACCCTCCACCCTCTCTCTGACTCACTCTCTTCCTCTCCCCCCTCCCTCTCTTTCTCCCCCCTCGCTCTCTCTGTTTCTCCCTCTCCCCCCCTCTCCCCCCCTCTCATCCCCCCTCATTGTGTGGAGGCTCCACTAGCAGATCTTCCACCAGGCAGGCTCAATTCCTCCAGTCTGATTGAAGAAGCTCTCCTCTCCTCCTCAGCAGTTTGATTTACTCAGGCTATCTGTGAGGATTGGGGTGGAAGCCTCCTTATTAAGAGGAGACAGTCTGAACGGTTCCTCTGACTGATTGTGCAATTGAAAGGGAGGCACGTGAGCGGAGATACAACAGCTATCGCTATATCGCCCTGACACACAAACACACACATCAACACGCACATAAACGCACACACGGCCAGACCCCGGTGGTTTATGTATGAGGCCTAGCAGGCACATGTCTGTCAGGATGAGGAGGAGACGGTAGCTCAGTATCTCCAGTCCAGTAAACCTGCAATATCCATATCTATAAAAGGCCCTTAAATCGCTCCCCAGTGGTAACTAGCTCCCATTCCATTTGTGCCACCATCACATGCACATCCAGACACCGACACGTGAAATAAAACCTACACACTGGTATGCTTTGAAAACCTCTTCTGTACGTATGTATCTGCACAAAGACAATTGCACATTTCCATATGAAACACACGTGCACACACTCACAGACATTCTCCCCAACCACTCATGAACACCCCCACACCGAGAGAGATAGAGAGAAATGCGCTCAAAGAGGAGAAACGGCGCTTGAGGGAGCGAGGCGAACAGTGAGAGCGAAAGAAAGAGAGAAAGAGAGATTCCGGTTTCTGTAGTCACCCAGCCCTGCGGTCACGTCGACTACCCCGTGTGAATACAAAATGCAGCAAATTCTACCACGCTCACTTCATCTGAGAGACCAAATAAAGCCAGAGAACAAGAAATCTGGTTATGGAGGAGAGAGCAAACGGATTCATCAGATTATCTCTGCCCATTGACGGCTGTCTATGGCTGGAGGCCCAGGCTTTCCCATATGCAGCACTGTAGACACCTCTTTAAACAAAACGTATCTTTCCTCCCCGTATTAATCTGATACCATTGTCTCCAATACACATCATGGCTACTTGATGACCCCAATTTGCTTCAGTCTCTGTATTGTAATAAACAATCTATTTTGTCTTCTCTCTCTCTCATAAGCCGGTGATTTTCCTCACAATCCAATACCCCTGCCATTGTTTTAGCCACAACTGCTATAAATGGATTGTTGGGTATAACTATGATTGTTTTTGGAATGATTGGTAAGGATACAACAGGGGTATCAATAATGCTACATATGATTAATGGTTTATATATATATACAGTACCAGTTGAAAAATCTAAAATCTATTTTGATTTGTTTAACACTTTTTTGGTTACTACATGATTGCATTTGTGTTATTTCATAGTTTTGATGTCTTCATTATTATTTACAATGTAGAAAATAGTAAAAATAAAGAAAAACCCTTGAATGAGTAGGTGTGTCCAAACTTTTGACTGGTACTGTATATCGGTAACTATCAAAATAAAGGAAACACCAACATAAAGTGTCTTAATAGGGCGTTGGGCCACCACGAGCCACCAGAATCGATTCACTGCACCTTGGCATAGACTCCACAAATGTGTCTGGAATTCTATTGGAGGGATGCAACACCATTTTTCCACAAGAAATTCCATCATTCAGTGTTATGTTGATAGTGTTGGAAAAACGCTGTCTCAGGCACCGATCCAGAATCTCCCATAAATGTTCAATTGGGTCTGAGATCTGGTGACTGAGACTGCCAGGTTGTATAGTTTATATAGTTTTTATGCTAATCAAATCATTCAGTGACCACTCGTGCCCTGTGGATGGGGGCATTGCCATCCCATGGGGGCATAGCCATGGTAGCAAAAATAATGGCCAAAATAATGGCCTGCTCAGCATTTTTATACATGAGCATGATGGGATGTTAACGGCTTAATTTAACTCAGGAACCACACCTGTGTGGAAGCACCTGCTTTCAATATACTTTGTGTCCCTCATTTACTCAAGTGTTTCCATTATTTGAACAGTTACCTGTTTATTCTCAAGAGATACAGAAATGAAGGGGCTGCCATATGAAGAATGGCAGGAGACTGACTGGTGTTCTATAGCTTCACATGTTCTGCCAACGTTCTGCTGATGCCTCCATGGTTCCATGCTGAGACAAACACGGATGCAAACATAACATCCATCCACAACATGACAGATAGAGGCACACAAACATTTACATTCACTTCACCTTAATCAATTCAATCAATTATTTCATCATTCCAAGAAATTAATATTCTACATTTTTCATATATATAAAATGCCTGCGTCATGAATATTTATACTTTTTTTGTTGATGAATAATGTTGTCTGTTAATTCTAATGAATGGAGTTCTAATGATCAAACATAATTACAATTTACGACAGTTATGGTTCCCTCCTATGATCCTGTGAATTATTAATGAGCAGCTATTGATTGGTTGCCGTAAAAAAGGGAAACCAGTTAATTCCATAAGTGCTACAGTGTAGATTGGTGTGTGTGCCCTCCCTCCCTCCCTCCCTCCCTCCCTCCCTCCCTCCCTCCCTCCCTCCCTCCCTCCCTCTCCATTCGCTCTCCCATCTCTCTCTCTCTCCATTTGCTCTCCCATCTCTCTCTCTCTCTCTCTCTCTCTCTTTCTCTCAGTAAGGCCAGGGGCAGGGTCTTTCCTGTAATTCCATGAATGCTGCTCCTGTGGCGGGCCGCGGCCCTGTCCTCCCTGAGGAGAACTTAGAACCTCTCAGACTGTGTGTGTGGGCCTTTGAGCCTCTGCTACTGCACAGTAATGGTGCCACCTGGACAAAAGACTCTGGGCTACAATGATCAGTGATTACAGTGAATACCTAAGTGTCAGTATGCGGTTGTGAAGCACCGGGTAGTGGGTAAGTATGATGACAGAACACAATGGGTTATTTCAGTGGTGTGTGTGGAAGTGGGGGGATAAGCTGGTCCATGCTGTGACGGGCAGTGTGATGGGCTCTGTGATGGGCTGGAGCTAGCTCTCTACCTCTCTCTATCTCTCAACCTGGGTTGGTGTACTGTACAGATGACTTTGTTACAGGCTTCCTGTCGTGAGTTATGCTGGTGAGAGGGAGGGAGGAGCCTGAGAGGAGAGACTTTGTAAAAACGAGAGCGCTCATAATCACAAGAACACAAACACTTACCATGCCTATTCAGCCAGCACTGACAGACAGAGAGATAAGCACCAGATCTCATCTACAAAACAATCCACTGGGTTTCCCCTTTCATCAACAGGGACAGACCAGACAGAGACTGGGCCTACCTACAGAGTGACTTCATCTCACCCACTTCCTCCTACTCTGAGGGTGTGTGGAGAGAGAGGGGTGAGAGGGCAGAGGGAAGAGGGCGAGTCAAGCGTGGGCTCACCCAATAAACTCACCCATCCCTGATCACCCTCTTCTCCCTCCCTCCCTTCCTCCCTCCGCTACCTACCTCTGAGTGCATAAATCTAGCCTGGCTGACAGTTGCAATCAACAAGGGCCGTAGTGAACCATGCGTAATGGGCGGTTAAGACAGGGGCGTAGGGGAGCAGCAGGATTTACGGCAACAATTATAGCCACCATACAGTGAGCTGCCTGGGGTGGGGGTGGGGGGCTGGAGGGGGTGGGGAGCTGGAGGGGCGGGGGGCTAGAGTGGCCGGGGGCGTGGTGCTGGAGGGAACAATGCAGGTACGTCTCATGATGACCCTGTAGAGTGTCACTCTGGCCGCCGGAGCCTGCATCGGAGAGGTAATACGTATGAGTCTCCCGAGACGGTGTGGACGGCAGAGAAGCCTGGCGGCTGGCCTGGAGAGGGATAGCGAGGAGCAGGAGAAGCGGTGTAAAAGATGTGTGAGATTAATAACGGTGAGTGTAGGGAGATGGCCCTAAACCCATGGATAATGCCATGCAGAGTTACTGCTACACTGTGAGAGGGGCTGGCGGTGAGTTATAGTGCAGCAAGGGGGAATTTCAGTATGATAACCCCTCCTCCATTCCATCCTGTTGCCTCTTAAACATATAAGGCATTACAAACACCGAGCAAAACACCAACCAGTGATATTAGCTGCGATCCTTCAATTGGATCTATCAGCCAGGCTTCCTTTCTAAGTGCGCTCAGATCTATCCATATATTTGCCCGACCTACACCCCTGTAATCCATGTATTCGTGGAGCTCTATAAGCATCACTCCATAACAAATTGGCCTACACCCCATTGGACATGACCTGAGGAGGGGCGTGGGCCTGGCAGTGGCATAGCAAAGACTTTTAACGATCACTCATTTTAAATCAACACGTGACCTTTTAAAAGCCATTATGACAAACAGATCCCCCATGAAAACCAGTGACCCGGTGGGTGCCCCCAGAACGTCAGGCCAGAGCCTTCTAAACAGGACCCCCCTACACACACCCCCTCAGCCCCCACAGACAACCCTTCCCTGACACCTCAGCCAGGAAATGACACAGGGACGACCAGGAGGGCGGGAAGGGAAAGGAACACATTACTATAGGACCAATGAGTGAGTTTACAGAGGAGAACGACCACTCCACCACCAGCTGATGACTAATCCCACCAGTCACAGCTGGGGTTAAAAGGCAAGTCCCTTTTCTATAGGTAGCAGAGGCTTATCCAATCAAAACAGCTAAAGTTACTCATTAATGCCAGTTTGTTGTTAGAAGTAGCCTTTTTTTGCAGAGAGTAGGAGATAAAATATTTGTGGAAGAAAGGAAAAATACTTTTTAATATGTCATTATAAAAAACAGACAGAGGACAGAGACACATAGGCAACTGTATTTGCATGGACAGATTCAGCCATATTACTGTTTAATAATGGCCACATTCTTTATATTGAAATTACACACACTGCAAATCAAAAAGTAGTGTGATTGACCACAGAAGAAAAAACACTAAACCTTTTTAAAAGGGATGCAAAGTCAGTTAGGTTCATGAAAAGTTTCTAGCATCTTGAGGGAAATTGTAATTAGACACAAAAAATACTCTGAATAATCAAATCAGGTTTTGTACTGGGGGCCTTTGGAATGAAATTAACTCAGTTCATATAGTGGTGTAACTCTGAGCCTATTTTCTCCCTCTAAAATGTGTTGCCGGAACACCAGTCCCCTAAGACTTGATAGGAATCTAATTAACGTGGATCAATATTACTCTGAAATGTCTCTCTGTCTCTCTCTGCAGCTCTCTGGCTGCTCGTGTCTCCATTGCTTTCCTGTCTGAAACGCAGATGAAATTCATTTCTCTGAATGTGCCCTGTCTGAGCAGGTCAACACGCTTACCAGGCCCTCCCTCTGGCCCCAGGGGCCCCAAACCGCCCTTGCTCATTTTCCTCTCTCAAATGCTCATATTAAGTCAGATCTGCAGTGGTCAATAAACAGATCAAATGGAACCGATGCCACAAAAAATATATATTTTCTTGTTTCTCCGCCGAAGCGAATCGGACTCCTACGCAAATGTCCCCAAATGCCACGAGGCTTTCAACCTAACCCGCTTGTTTGGAGCCTGTCACTGGTGCAAAGCTGTCGCCACCGCCCAACTCCTGGGGGAGGACTGATTTCTCTTCTCTCTCTTTCACATTGGATCCCGTGTCCTGCAGAGGGAAAGGAGATCCACCCCTTTTCTTCTGCTGATCCACCATAGCGGGTAGAGAGAGGGGGATGGATAAAGGAGAGTGGGAGTGGAACGTCCTGCCTGCTGCAACGGATGGATAGAAAATACATGTATATGGTAAAAGAGTGATGAAGAGTGATGAAGGAAACCAGAAGTGCTGATTCAAGAGTTGAGCCTGAGATTTGGTGCAGGGAGAATAGGATCCCAGCCATGTGTTGTATATAGATCTATAGTTGGCCTTTTCTACACATGACGGTTCAGATTAATTATGACCATCACGACTTGAGATCGCTCCCCATAAATCACACAGAGTATAAAATAATCTAGTAAAATAATATTCTACATATGGACGGCACCAGCAGCCCTCCGTACAACCCCATTATCACCCATCTTCAGAGTGGAGGGAGAATTAAATAAAATGTGAGACTCCTTATAAAATCTTTTCTCTACACTGGAGCATAAATAATTACTTAGGCAGTAAAATAGAGGTGACGGAAAGCCGTTGAGAGAAAGACAGAGAGAAGATATGTCCGTTGTTTAAATGGAAGTTCAAATCCACTATAAAATGGAGATTTGAGTGGTAAAAAAGCTCTGTGATGCTCGCCTGCCTGCACCTCAACTGGACACACATCCTCTCTGTTATAGATCTGGGGAGGAGAACAGGGACAGGCCCTCCATCAAGAGTCAACACCTGTCAACATGCCCCCTGGAACAGTGTGTGTGTGTGTGTGTGTGTGTGTGTGTGTGTGTGTGTGTGTGTGTGTGTGTGTGTGTGTGTGTGTGTGTATGTATGTGTGTGTGTGTTTCAAGCGTGTGTGTAAAGCCTGGGCGTCCATGTGCCAGTGCGTGCATCTGTTGCATGCTTCCCAGTCTAAACAGTTTGAGTATATATCATGAAGACATTTTGTGATGTTTTTTTGTTTGGAAGGTTTTTTCGGCTGTTCGTGCACACACATTTTTTTCATGTGGCTCGTCTAAGTTTGGTAGCCGAAGTCAACGCCCCTTCGTTGGTGATTGGTCAACAGTACTACTCATAGTAGGAGTGGGAGCATGAAGTGTTTGCTGTCTTTCACTTGAGAAGTACTACCACAAACATCTCAGTTAGATGTAAAATCTCCTCGGGCAAACCGTCAAAACTAATTACAGATTTCTTGATTTATCTTAGATTCATTTGGACTATTTTGAGGAAGTGTTATGGCTATGTTGTTGCTATGGTGGCTCAAGACAGACAGACAAAAGTAATATTGCCGTTTTTCAAGCAAAGGTCTTTAGGGGGGATGTGAGCACAGACGTTAACTTCACCTAGCCGAGTTCTGCTAGGAGCAAACCCAACCCATGTACGCGGACGCCTTAAGTTAGCTCAGCAGGGAACCCAGTGTACTCCACCTCCATGAGGCATCCTGCAGTTCAGTGTGATGGTAATCCCCCGAGAGGCCCTCGCTCTGCAAGACACACTTACCTATTTATGAAGGGCCATTATGGCATGAATTAAGCCTTCCGTCTTCTTTCTCATTTAAAACACAAAAATGCTCACACGTACAGTAAGTACACACGCACGCAGGAACACACACACACACACACACACACACACACGTACACAAGTAAACACACACACGACATGTTGAAGTCTATGTCTATACCAGAGACAACAGTGTAGTCCAGGGAAAATACACAGCCACGGTCTTTGTTTGTGTTTAATCATGTAGTCACATCTAACGGTACATTACATAGGAGTATGTTCAGAGCAAATGATTCAGTGCCATGTGTTTACTCCAGTGGTATTTGCTTCACCGGTTAAAGTTCCTTTATAGTGTGCTATAGTTTGAAAGATATTGGCTGGTAGAATGTCTTGGACAAAACTCAATCAACAATCGCATAGTAATGTGGTGTCTTGCAGGTATACACTAGCCATTCCTCATTTGATTGTCGTATTCATAAAATAAAAAGGGAGACTGTTTTTCCTCTAAACTTCTGATGATTCAACGCTGTCTGCATAACCAGCTGCATTACTAACAAAAGCCTCAGTCATAACAATGATTTATTTGTGTCAATTGCCACCACACCCAAACTCATGCATTTGTGATATACACCCAAACATGTGAGGGCCTTTCATTTTCTCTGAGTTCGATGCATCAGGGGAATTGTAAAACACATGGTTTCTGTCCCGATGAGCGGAGATTCAAGCACCTCATTTTTCTTTTAAAAGCTGAGAGAAAGAAAAGTGTGGAGAAACAGAGAACATGGACTCCTGCCTACACCCCCCAAGCTCCCGTTCTCCCAGGACAATAGGGTGGACAGAGGAAGAAAGTCATTATGTCTTTACATAACAGCCACATGTCCTCTTCGTGTGATTCTCTTAAGCGTCTCACAGAACAGATAAAAGCACCCAGGCATCAATCAGGCAACATCCTATCAAGAGCCTCTGGGTATGGCTGGTTTGATTTGTTCCAGAAGAAGAAGATACTCTTATTTCTAGAATCTAAGCATCCCTCCAATACCCCCCTACACCTCCTCCACTATCTACTCCCTCCTACCTCCTCTCTTAACTGGGAGTCTGTGCAGATCTGGTGCGTTCAGCACATTCCTCCACAGTGGATATTTGAAATGTCAGGACATTTACTCTGCTTATGTGGTGGTAGATCAGAACTCCATACCGCCAGGCACATTCCCCAGCCTTACCACATGTATTATTCATCCTGGGATGTATACAGGGCCAGCGCACTTGACTTTGTCAACGTTCTGTAAACACATGCACTAAATTATTGAGGTGTCTAAAGTAGGGTATGCTGGCGAGCGGGCGGGCGGGCGGGCAGGCAGGCAGGCAGGAGGATGGCGGGCCCCGTGCCATGACAGTTTGGATGGGCAGTAACGAGGCGCTGTGTAAGCACCCCTGGACACCTATAAAAAATGCACGAGCTGCCATCTCCCTCTCGGCCCCACCCCCCCACCACGAGTTCCACATGCCAATTCAGCCCGTCACCTGTCTGGCGGACATCACTGTCACCTCCATCAGGAAGGAAGGGACAATACAGACACAGACCCATTGTCACCAGGACGGCCATTCCCATCATTCCCTGACATTGATTGCTACATCCTGACACTGATGGTCATCCCTGTCACACTGACGGTCATATTCTGAGACAAGCAGGCATGTTGAGGTCATTCCAGGTTAGCTTACAACTTACAAATAACATCCGCTGACAAAGGCAGCAGAGTTAATAGGCTATCACACCAGACTGATTGCTAGATGTAGTCTATGCATGGTCAGACAAGTATTAGTAATCCGGTGCCACGGAGATGCAGGTACATTTTTCTGGACCATGATGTTCCAGACGAGTGTTTGTTAAGTAGATATTCAATATAATTGTTTTAAACGGTACACAATCCAATAAATAGTCATTTCCTGATGGTCTAATTGGTCCCAGGGGGACTTTAGTCTTAATCTATAATGAACAGTCCCACAGCACCTGGGCTTTATTGGATCTATGACAGTTGGGAGAAAAGATGCAAAAGGTATTATTTATTCACATCTTTTTTAATTGAGCTGTAGAGCCTTGTGATCTCTGGCACTGTGGTAGAACAAGCTACCTAAGGAAGATTTCCCCCACAATAGAAACTAATGCTACATCATTTTGAAATGAATAGGTATAGTGTAGAGGCCTTTTTAACAGATAATTAGACATCGGAAACTCTACAGGACAACGATACATATGCACAAATGTTGACAACTACGTCCAAAGCATCCACTACAGACGGACTAATGGATAGTACACATGTACATTATGCCTTGCCTTTCCAATCTACAACACGACTTTCACCTAAAATAAAACAATGATATAATAAATCAAAGCTTCTCTCCATCCTCTATATGAGTGCCAGTGATAGCCGAAGCCCCTATCCCCAGGAGACAGTGCTGCTGCGACAGCTCCCAAAGGCTCCACCTCACCCTATCATCCACCCTGGTTTGCATGAGTGAGGAGCAGAAGTCTAGGTAATTTGAGCCCCAGTTCCTGTCCTCCTTGGCCGCCAACTCACAGCAGGCCTGTGCCTCCCCGCCCTGGCGCCACATAGTCCCAAAGGTGCACCATTTAAAGCAAAAACACTATTAACTGTTTAACACAATTAGGGCCCAGACATTTATCCAATTTGTTTTGTTAAAGGCTGGGAATCATAATAGATGTGTTTTTAAAGGGGTAATTAAGTCGTTTTCACATCCATCTGGGAGGGCATTAGAATTTCAAAAGCATCTGGGAGATCAGGGGGAAGACTGGCTCAGATCATTGCCGTGGTTTTCTAAAAACATGACAAATGGTAATAACTTCTAGTGGAACATTGGCCTCTGCTTATGCCATTGCCATTCTGGAATTCCAGCTCCATTCTAAAGCTCACTCCTGCTGTGTTCCTAATGAGGAGGTGGGTGTTGGAGATGACTCTCTGAGAACTGTCAATAGCTGCTGAAACTATGGATCAATAAATCACTGTTACTTTATCAGCACCTACATTTCTAATGGGTTCGTAAGCTGATAACTGTTTTGATCTGTGTTACCTGCCCCAATGCATAGTGCCAACTGTAAAGTTTGGTGGAAGAAGAATAATGGTATGGGGCTATTTTTCATGGTTCGGACTGAGCCCCTTAGTTCCAGTGAAGGGAATTCTTAACGCTACAGCATACAATGCCATTCTAGATGATTCTATGCCTCTAACTTTGTGGCTACAGTTTGGGGAAGGCCCTTCCTGTTTCAGCATGACAAGTGGACAAAGCGAGGTCCATACAGAAATGGTTTGTTGAGATCGGTGTGGAAGACGTTAACTGGCCTGCACAGAGCCCTGACCTCAACCCCATTGAACACCTTTGGGATGAATTGGAACGCAGACTGCAAGCTGAGCCCAACATTAGTGTCCGACCTCACTAATGCTCTTATGGCTGAATTGAAGCAAGTTCCCGCAGCAATGTTCCAACATCTAGGGGAAAGCCTTCCCGGAAGAGTGGAGGCTGTTATAGCAGCAAAGGGGGGACTAATGAGATCTTTGATGAGCAGGTGTCCACATACTTTTGGTCATGTAGTTTAGGTCTTCAAAAAAATATATATTAATGTGTATACATTCCAGCGAGGTAGATGTAATTGTGTGCACTAGTTACATCATTCACTTCAGCTTATAAATACATTAGTACACACACACAACACACACACACACACACACACACACACACACGGAAGCAAACAAAAGCCAGCAGATGCTCCCGCCACAATGATCAGTGACCTCCCAGGCTTGCGACACTGTGCTAAATGAGCAACTTTCCTCTGCGGAGTAGTCAATAACCACACAGCCACAACGATCGTGTCAGCGTCCAGCCTGGCCAACACCCCCCGTAATTAATGAGTTCATGTCTCCTGGGATCCTGGGCTCAGAGAGAGAGAGAGGGAGACAGCACAAGACATATATAGTCATCTATTACATGTGCTATCCAGAGGTCACTGCCCTCGCCCGGCTAGAGCAGCCAGAAACCGCCCGGAGCCTTTGACTGTGGCCATAATTTTTTGGGGGGCGATGAAAACCATGCCCGTTGGCTGTGGTGTCAATCAAACGCAATTTGATTTATATCAATCAGCATTAGAAGACAGTGGATCTATAAGCGAGAGGATGGAGTGTTCAGTAGCAACATTAGCCAGAGTGCACATGATCTACGGATGAGTCAGTGTCTGTCTGCGTTGCTGCTGAGAAAGGCCGGCATTTCAGTTTGATAGAGGACGGCTCAGTCAGTTTGATAGAGCATGGCTCAGTCAGTTTGATAGGGCATGGCTAGGTCAGTTTGATAGGGCATGGCTAGGTCAGTTTGATAGGGCATAGCTCGGTCAGTTTGAAATAGGACTGCTCAGTCAGTTTGATAGGGCATGGCTCGGTCAGTTTGATAGGGCATGGCTCGGTCAGTTTGATAGGGCATGGCTCGGTCAGTTTGATAGGGCATGGCTAGGTCAGTTTGATAGGGCATAGCTCGGTCAGTTTGAAATAGGACTGCTCAGTCAGTTTGATAGGGCATGGCTCGGTCAGTTTGATAGGGCATGGCTCGGTCAGTTTGATAGGGCATGGCTCGGTCAGTTTGATAGAGGATGGCTCGGTCACTTTGATAGGGCATGGCTAGGTCAGTTTGATAGGGCATGACTAGGTCAGTTTGATAGGGCATGGCTAGGTCAGTTTGATAGGGCATAGCTCGGTCAGTTTGATAAGGCATAGCTCGGTCAGTTTGATAGGGCATGGCTCGGTCAGTTTGATAGGGCATGGCTCAGTCAGTTTGATAGGGCATGGCTCGGTCAGTTTGATAGGGCATGGCTCGGTCAGTTTGATAGGGCATGGCTCGGGCCGGTCCATCTCTGTCTCCCTTTTTGTCTTCCTTCTCTCTCTGCACCAATCTCTCCCCCTCCTCTACCCAATCAGGGGCATTTCTAGTCATACCACCCCATATCGCCTCCTCTCCTGCCCCCCTAACCTCCAGACCCTCTACAAAAACCTCATATCACCTCTCTGGAAAACAAGCCACATCTTTAGGTGGAGAGAGAATCAATCTCTGGCTGCTCCCAGGGATCCCTCCCTGACCGTCCTGTCAGACAGAGTGGGTGCTGGTAGTGGTGGTGGTGGTAATGGGGTGCCTCAATTCTCCCTTCACTCACACCCTGCTGTCTTTACAGCTTTGCACTGAGTCAGTATAAAACTAATTCCAGACAAAAAACAACACACCCCCCCGAGTGTACAGCTTTATTGATCCCAAACCAGCCCAACCAGGAAAAAGTACACAGCACATCTGTATCAATCTGTGTATTTCTGTAACTTGTGCATATTGAGCAGCTACGTTGTCTGTCTGGGGGTAACGTTTTAATCAAGGCCCTGCACATCAGATTAATGGAGAAATTTGATAAACGTCTCATATTCACATCTAAATCTTGCCAACTCAGTATTTCGGCTCAGAGCAATGGGAAATGAAGAACTAGAGTGGAGACAGGAAGTTCACAAAGCTTTTTTGAAGTAATCTCTTTAAAAAACGACTTTTAATCAGAATATCTGGAATATTTTCTGTAATGATTTAATTAGCGGGGAATCAAGGTGTCATCGGTTTTGAGGCATGGTCGTCCAAACCTTCTCCTGCAGGTGGATCATGGGTGGCTTAGCTTTGTGATTCTAGAGCAGCAGCTGGTAGAGGTACTAGTCAGTCACTGATAAGACAGGTCTCATGCAATATTCAGTTGACCTATTTCTCAATTGAATTTGCAAACTGTTAATCTTTAATTAAGCCTTCCCAACAAAGACTAATTGACACCCCCTGAGATAACATATTTAAGGATATGTAATTGAGTCCACCACCCATACCTCTCTGTGGTGAGTAGAAATGCACAGAAACACACACAATTTGTTCTTAACTGACTTGCCTAGTTAAATAAAGGTTACATTTAAAAAATACAATTAAAAAAACTGCCAGCGTATGTACTCTCACACACAGGGATGAGCAAAAATTACAACATACATTTACAAAATACCATTAAGATCAATGTCAACATTTTTTATAAATACTTGCATTTGGTAATGTACTTAATTAAAATACATACAAAAATACATCTACAAGTACCCGGCCTGAACAGCAACAACAGTCTCACTAACGGTTACAAAGATGTTTTACTTGCTATGACTGTGATATTTTCTAATTTATCTACCTATTTCTGCAAGTCACTCTGGATAAGAGTGTCTGCTAAATGACCAAAATGTACATGTGAAAATGAACATACCAAAATCAACTGCAAAGCACACTGGGTATTGTTTCAGGGTGGAGTACATTAGAATATTACTCAGCATGCTTTGCAATTGTTCATTTTTACATATACATTTATAGTTAGCTCATTTATCAGACTCTTTTATCACGTCCTAGTGCTACCAGACTTCTGATACCAATGCACGGTGAAAAGGGGGCACAAAATGTGTACTGCTATAACAAAAACATTTTTTTCGTGAAAATACTAATTACAGTGTTTTGAAAATACAAAATAAATTGGAGTGTAGTTCAGCCCAGTGTAATTCAAATCCCAAAATGCGTATTCAAATATATGTAAGAAAAATAATGCCCATCTCTGCTCACACACATGCACTGCACGCACACACGTGCATGGCCTACACACAGACCCTGCAAAGTTACATTTGAGGAAAACACAGGCGGGATCCTAGGGCAAGGTATAACAAGGGCAAGCAATGGAAAGATAAACTTGGTAATACACTCTTGCATTGTGTACACAAAGCATACCTTCATTTTTCATTACGCTAAAATGACTGGTGCACAGCAACCACAGACAGCAAAGTTTCATATCAAACCTAGATTGGTTGTTTTCTTGTTCCTTTTGACATTGTCACAGTCCTGGAATAATATTGATGGTGAAATTATTCTATTTATTAAGTAATCTTTGCGAGGCAGCTTTTCAATAGCATGCCGGTTCCATAACCCACCAAAGTGGCACTTTGCGGGCACATTGAACCGTGTCAATGCTAAGCGAGGCTGACACATTGGGAGATGAAAGTCTTGTCATTCATTTGCCAGTGACAACCTGTGTATGCTAATGTCCAAGCATCTTTAGCTCAAAGAGGGAGATGGCTCTGCTGTCTGCACACAGCAAGGCCTGGGAGACCAGTGCAGTCATGGGTTAGTCAGGGTCTGGTGACACTAAAGGAACCACGGTAATGGGAAAGTTATATAGACTAACAAACAGTACAACACATTCTGACCAGGTTCTGGTCCTGTAGTCCTGCTGAGGATGAACAGATGTAGTCCTGGACACCTGGTAACCCTGCCAAACACTAGATCCCGTAAACGTTGTCTCTCAATGGAATGCACCTTTGAGGGTTATTGACATACAGTTAGCTTTTCAAGTGTTCACATAGGCTATTTAGAAGGCAATAATTGCATAGTATGGATCTCTGTTTACTCAATGAATACTTGAAGGGAAAAGGGATTGATGCATTAGACTGTCTATGGTATAATTAGTTATAAATGCAAAGCTCCGGTTTTGCAGTGAACATTGAATCAGCCTCAGCCACCAAGAACGGAAAGCCATTTGCTCTTTACTTCACTGGGGCCTTGGATTTTATTATAATAGAAGTCTATCTATTTGAGTGGAATTAATTATAATAGAAGTCTATCTATGAGTGGATTTTATTATATTAGGAGTCTATCTATGAGTGGATTTTATTATAATAGAAGTCTATCTATGAGTGGATTTTATTATAATAGAAGTCTATCTATGAGTGGATTTTATTATAATAGAAATCTATCTATGAGTGGATTTTATTATAATAGAAGTCTATCTATGAGTGGAATTAATTATAATAGAAGTCTATCTATGAGTGGATTTTATTATAATAGAAGTCTATCTATGAGTGGATTTTATTATATTAGGAGTCTATCTATGAGTGGATTTTATTATAATAGAAGTCTATCTATGAGTGGATTTTATTATAATAGAAGTCTATCTATGACTGGATTTTATTATAATAGAAGTCTATCTATTTGAGTTTAGGTAGTGCGGCTAAAATGTCAAAAGTGGCATTTAAAATCCATCACAATCTCTCAGTACATGTATGTGGTATGTAGGCTATATCGTTAAGATTCTTCATTCCCTATTCTGTAAACTCGTTGATTTGAACCGGTGCTTGTTAGTTTGGCTCAGGGAGATCTATATTTGATGTGGTGATCAGATGTATTACATTAGACACCTGACATGCTGATATTAGCTCCCCAGCAGCTGTCACAGGTGTGTCTGAATGATTGACTCCTAGCACATCTGCTTTCAGATTAATATTTCATCTTCCCTTAATAGAAAAACAGATGTTCTACACCTGCCTATACTGGGAGATAGGCTACTAGTAATGTATGCAATACTTACAGCTAACTAAATATAGCATGAAATATGCATCTGACAGATGCCCCACAATCAAGTTTCACGAGCATATAATGGAATATCGACAGATCTCATTTGAGCAGGGTAGACCGACCTCATTGGGGGGAACTAATACAACTTCTTGCACATTCAACCGGAAAGATGCCCTGGCTGTATTTCAGTGTAAGGAAGGCGGCACTCTGGATGCCCTTTAAAGCATTGACCTCTTCAGGGAGTAAGGGCTGCTATGTGATTAATACAGCTAGGCATTTATTGGCTCGCCAAGGCACTTTTACCAATAGGTCACCTGCTTGACCTCGGCGCAAGCGTGGGGATCGAAACCAAGTGGAAAGAAAACTATATGGCTCAGGGTGGTAACAACAGGCAAATGCTAAAAGGGTGGTCAAACTGCTAACCCTCCCACACACCTACACTACCGTTCAAAAGTTTGGGGTCACTTAGAAAGGTCCTTGTTTTTTAAAGAAAAGAAAGATTATGATGGGCAAAAGAACACAGACACTGGACAGAGGAACTCTGCCTAGAAGGCCAGCATCCCGGAGTCATCTCTTCACTGTTGACGTTGAGACTGGTGTTTTGTTGTCCTCTTGCTCAGTTGTGCACTGGGGCTTCCCACTCCTCTTTATATTCTGGTTAGAGCCAGTTTGCCCTGTTCTGTGAAGGGAGTAGTACACAGCATTGTACGAGATCTTCAGTTTCTTGGCAATTTCTCGCATGGAATAGACTTCATTTCTCAGAACAAGAATAGACTGACGAGTTTCAGAAGATAGTCTTTGTTTCTGGCCATTTTGAGCCTGTAATCGAACCCAGAAATGCTGATGCTCCAGATACCCAACTAGTCTAAAGAAGGCCAGTTTTATTGCTTCTTTAATCAGACCAACAGTTTTCAGCAGTGCTAACATAATTGCTAAAGGGTTTTCTAATGATCAATTAGCCTTTTAAAATGATAAACTTGGATTAGCTAACACAATGTGCCATTGGAACACAGGAGTGATGGTTGCTGATAATGGGCCTCTGTATGCCTATGTAGATATTCCATAAAGAATCTGCCGTTTACAGCTACAATAGTCATTTACAACATTAACAATATCTACACTGTATTTCTGATCAATTTGATGTTATTTTAATGGGAAAAAAATGCTTTTCTTTCAAAAACAAGGACATTTCTCAGTTTTGAACGGTAGTGTATACCATGGATATATGAAGACTAACACACACACACACTCACCAATACACATACAAAGCTCTTTACTCTCGCTCACATTCACTGAGACCCACCCACACAACACACAAAGCCCAGGGCACAAAAGGTTTCTGCGGCCGGAGCACAAACAAACTAATTTGTTACCTGCCACACAGCACCTTCCAACTAACACACACACATGCACGCACGGACAAACACATGTACGCAGGCACGCATACACACACACACACACACACACACACACACACACACACACACACACACACACACACACACACACACACACACACACACTAAGTCAAACAACTTTTGCCCTGTGAGCAACAATGGATCAGACTGGTTATCAGATCCTCTACAGAAGAAACACATCTACATTGACATAACTAAATTGTCCATTAGATATCAACATTTATTCTAATATCTGTTGACACATTTCAACAGGGACACTAGTTCAGGCTCAATCATTATAGATGTCAACATGTTTTCTAATATCTGTTTATCTGTTGACACATTTCAACAGGGACACTAGTTCAGGCTCAATCATTATAGATATCAACATTTATTCTAATATCTGTTTATCTGTTGACACATTTCAACAGGGACACTAGTTCAGGCTCAATCAGTGGTGGAAAAAGTTTCCAATTGTCATACTTGAGTAAAAGTAAAGATACCTTAATAGAAAATGAATCAAGTTCATGTGAAAGCCACCCAGTAAAATACTACTTCAGTAAAAGTCTAAAAGTATTTGATTTTAAGTATACTTAAGTTTCAAAAGTAAATGTAATTGCTAAAATAACTTTAGTATCAAACGTTAAAGTACAATTCTAAATCAAATTCCTTATAATAGTTTCCTGCAGTCAAATGACCAAATCGCCCTCAAGTGGCCTCATGGGTGGAATGTTATTAGTATTTTTCATTATTTCATAATTAATAAACATTATTTCAAACCTGCCGAAAATCCAGTGTTTCTATGTCAAACGGTTTTGTTATATTTCAGTCTTCTGTGATGTATAGAAAGTGTAATTGTCACATCCTGGCCAGTATAAGGGTTAATTAGTATTGTAGTTTGGTCAGGACGTGGCAGAGGGTATTTGTTTTATGTGGTTCAGGGTGGTGTGTTTGTTAAAAAGGTGTTTGATTTAGTATTTCCGGGTTTTTAGTTGATGGTCTATGTTTATGTATTTCTATGTGTAGTCGAGTGAGTGTGTTTCTATGTTGAGTTAATTGGGGTGGACTTCCAATTGAAGGCAGCTGTTTGGTGTTGCCTTTGATTGGAAGTCCTATATTAGTTGGGTGTGTTTGTTTGTCTATTGTGGGAGATTGTTCTGTGCTTAGCCTTGTGCCTAGCAAGACTGTTTTGTTGTTCGTGGTTTCGTTTTGTTGTTTTGGAATGTTCGTCTTGATTTAATAAATGTTCAAAATGAACAACCGCATGCCTGCTGCGTTTTGGTCCTCCTTCACCGATGACAACCGTGACAGTAATATTGGGATTCAAACTCAAAATGGAATAAATTTCTACTCTATATCTGACATAGTACAGGGTCTTATTTTCTAAGCTCATAACCATGTGTGTGAGGTATATACTTTGTTTCAAAGTAGATTTGTGACCCTGATTTAGCCCACTGCAGTAGAAAGGTTGTTAGCAAACTAGACGACACACACACACACACGCACACGCACGCACACACGCACACACACATATATATATATATATTATTTATTTACTGATAGCAAGGGGTACACTCCAACACTCAGACATAATTTACAAATAAAGCATTTGTGTTTAGTGTGTCCACCAGATCAGAGGCATTTGGGATGACCAGGGATGTTCTCTTGATAAGTGCGTGAATTGGACAATGTTCCTGTCCTGCTAAGCATTCGAAATGTAAGGAGTACTTTTGGGTGTCAGGGAAAATGCATGGAGTAAAAAGTACATTATTTTCTTTAGGAATGTAGTTGAGTACAAGTAAAAGTTGGAAAAATATTAATAGTCAAGTACAGATGCCACAAAAAACTACTTAAGTACTACTCCAAAGTATTTTTACTTAGTTACTTTACACCCCTGCTATAGACTTAAGTTACTTTTTGACTGAGTGGCATTGAATTCAAATGTAAAATGTAAAAGCTAGAGAACGTTTTGATTCCGATACCTAGACAATTATGACAGAGAGAGAAATTGAAAACACTACTTACTGTAAGAAATATTTTCCTTATTTACAGTGGCATTTACAGCCAAAGATATATTTCATACTCAATTATCCTTTAAGGATTTTGTGGAAAACATTATGAAGACAAACATGGAATTAAATAATGGTAGCCTACTCACTAGCATATTTGACATGTACAACCCTGGTATGGTGTACATGTACTGTAAAAAACAGCTGTATGTCTACCTAGCCACTTAATCATACTGTTGCACACACACACACACACACACACACACACACACACACACACACACACACACACACACACACACACACACACACACACACACGCGCACACACGCACACACGCACACACACTCATTCTCACACACATTTTCCGAGACCAAAGGAAGAGCTGACTGCAACATTTGTCTCCACTTCAAAAAAGTAGCCGGTGTCAAAATGATAAATGAGGGATCATGAGGGAGAGCTGCATGCTTACATTAGACTGCACCGGAGCTTCAGGAGCTTCAACACTATGGACAAACCATGCAATAGTTTCACAGCTATACCTCTTCAGTACCGAGCGAAGCCTTCTGCATAATATGAGGATTTTACACATAACAATGAATGATAGAGATTAGTCAAATTAAATGAGTAGAATCTGCAACCCGGAGGTATATGAGCTAAGATACAGACATAACCTGATGAGGGAAACGCTGTGTTCCTGGTACAGGTGTTTTGCTGGTGAAAGGTTGATTAGTTATTTCCCTAAGGTGACTGCAGCACATACACATGCACACACGTCAACACACACACACACACACACACACACACACACACACACACACACACACACACACGCACACACACACACGCACACACACACACACACACACACACACACACACGCACACACACACACACGCACACACACACACAGATGTATATGGATAGCATCAGAGAAGCCTTTAGACTGTCAACAACGAATTAATGTGGGGATTTTTTTAACCATCATTTATAATATAATTTCAGCATCAGTTCTGAAGAAATGGCTGAGGGAAGATTGATGGGTAGCGAGAGTTGGTTAATATGTGTGATTGGAATGATACAACGCCTGGTTGTTTGTTGTGAGGGGGCTTGGGCTTATACTGCAACAGCAGGTCTCGGTAGAAAATAAAAAACATGAATTCCAATAAAACAGCTATTGATGTATGCATTGCTGTCAGTGGTGTTTTTATACATTATGATTACAAATGACTGTTAGTAAACAAAATCATTTTTTTATATTAGCTTTTTTACTATACCACTTGGTATGACCTTCTAAAAAAGGACTCAATCAAACAGACAGGAGTTCATTCATTCTCCATTTCAATATTTCTCTACTACATTTCCAGACACATACAACATGTGCAGACCTGTGTGAGATTTCCACCAGGACAACTGTTTATTTAGAGTAACAGTATCACCGATAACACAGAGAGACTGGACCATGAGAAGTTACTGCACATGTACTGTCCATGTCCTTAGATCAATTACAATGTAATTACACTAGCAGACAGAAATACAACCTGGGCTGATGCTCTGTCTTCCCTGATAAGTGATAGATAAGCACCTGAGGGATGGAGAAGAGGAGACCTGGGCTGGAATACATCTCAGAGACATCCATAAATTACACAGTGGAGACCATTCCTTCAAGTGCCTTCTAACGCTATGCACCTTCCCTCGAACACTACAGGTCAGAGGGGTAACACCCTTATCCAAGCCTCTCTGACAAGACATCCAGCTGGCCATGGCAGAAGAGAAAACAGTGGAAAGTTGTTTTTTGCTGTGCTACCACGAAATATGACCTCATTCTGAGCTCCTCCATTGTGCCTGAGTAGTTGGCATTCTGTCTGCCTCCAGACCTGTGCTAACCAATTAGTCAGTTCAATTTCGAGACTCTGATCTAGTCTAAGCTTATCAAGAGTCACTGAGTAGAGGAACTTAAATGTGTGACATCAATGTAGATGTGCGACTGTTCCTTGGTCAGGGGGAGAGAGGAGAGCAGCGTGGCGGGTTCTGACTGCTGAGAGAGAGAAGCAGCATACAAAAGACAAAGAGATCAGCGATAAGACAAAGAAGTGCACCCATATCGACTGCTGTCAGTTAGGAGCATGTTAAGGAGTGTATTAGGGATTATAGGGGATTAGTCATATCAGATCACTGGAGGGTTATCAGAGGTCACAGCAGCTCCTGCAGGGAGGAGTTCCCTGTTACCTCCCAGCCCCTCCAAAATGAGCCTCTGCTGCATTCCCTACCAAATGCATTCCCTGCTACAGAGAAATGCAAAAGATTAACACATACAGTCGCAGGATTTATGAGTTTGGAAAAGCAATTAAGCTTGTGATTTTTATTAGAGGCTTGATTGAGTGCTCCCACCCCAGTCTCTGGGTGCTACCTAGGTTGAGCCCCTCTCAGGAGAACGGAACGGGGCCCCACTCCAAAAATTACCATGATTTAAGATGCAAAACCAACACACATTAAAACAGCACAGAGCTTATTGCATGCTCGCTTCCACACAAAACCAATTTAGTTTCCATTGATCGCTTTTCAAGCAATTAGATTTCCATTGATGGGAAAAGTAAAGGGTGCTTGTATGAAACGCGGAGGGTCAGTAGTTGGCCGCTGTGATTTGAACATTTATTCGAGCTATTTGACCACCTCCTCTAACCCCTGACAGATGGCTGGCTGGCTCCTTGCCCTCCGCCCCGCCCCACGTGTACGTCCCCTCCTTCCGGACAACAAATAATTCACCCACCATGAAAAAACGCCTGGCGTCAGATTATACATCCGTCTTTATCTCCAATATTGCCTCTTTGTTTCTGCAAACTTGGCTGATTTTCTAAATTGTGGAGTATTGACTGTTTCAGAGCCTGACCAAGCGAGTCTGATGTAACACATTGGAGGTAATGATATCCCAGCCACGGAAGGAAGAAGCAGTAGCTGCATGGGGCAGAACTGGACCCTGGCCAGATTCTAGAACCATTAGTCTACCCAGAAGCTTGGTTCTGTTCCGGCATGACAGGCTCACTATCACCATAACTGTAACCCAACTCAACCAGGGTTGCCACCAGATCACTCCCCCTGTGCCCAACACAGGGAGATTCCATCTTGAATCACTTTCATTCAGACATTCAAGGTCATTCCCTACTTTTCTGTGTGTTTTTTAAACATATCTAATTTTCAACTGTCAAACGGAGCAGTGGTAGCAGTGGCTATAAACCTGAACTGGGTGTTAAATAACGGTTCAATATTCAAAATACCCGGCAAAGGCCAATGGGTGAAAGTAGATTCAAGAAATAAAACAGGGAACACTGAATGGCATTAATGTGAAAGTAGGGAGTAATTCCCAGCGTGCTCCCAGAGGAAATCCACCTTTCGCCAAAGCTGGGGATTTTGACAAATGTCTTTCTCAACACGAGCAAAGGAGACAAATGTTACATTTAAACAGAAATACTTAATTTCCACTTTTGGTGACTTGCGGCAGATATCATTAATCAACGGAGGCCTACCACGCTCAGTGAGCCTGCTAAGAACCAGATGATCGCCCTCTTCCACTCAATCCATCAACTATGATTGGAGAAAGAAAAGGTTCAAAAATGTTGAGCCGCACCCACGCTGGAAGAGTAATTACCCATGTGCCAGTTGCTGAGGTGTTCCAGTGACACCTCGACCCTCTGTTTAGCATGCACCAGATTACTCATGGGGTGTCAACATACCTCCAGTGACAGAGCTAGCATCTCCACCTTACTAGGCTCCCCTCACTCACTGCTCACTGTCGTCTCAGGAAGAAGAAGATAAATAGAACGTTATGAGCCTCCCAACTTCTAATGAGCAAACTTATCACCGGATCGGCCCAAGATAATGTATGCAGATGGCGCCGGAGGAGATGGCTGCCGTTTTACGGGCTCCTAGCAATTGTGCTATTGTGTGGGTTTTTTCACGTTATTTCTAACTTATTTTGTACATAACGTTTCTGCCACCGTCTCTTATGACCGAAAAGAGCTTCTGGATATCAGGACAGCGACATATTTTTTCTTTAAAGAGTCAGACACGAAGAATTTACTTCAGACACCCGACAAGGCCCAAATTGCCGTCATTCGCATGAAAAAGAGACAGAGATATCGGGGACGTAGCTCGGGTGCCTTGTAAGGATCCGACGGTGAGTGAGTAATCTCCCCGCTTCCATTAATACTATTAGCCAACGTGCAATCATTGGATAACTAAATGGATGAGCTCCGATCAAGACTATCCTACCAACGGGACATAAAGAAATATAATATCTTATCTTTCACAAAGTCGTAGCTGAACGACGACAAGGATAACATACAGCTGGGTGGGTTTTCGGTGCATCGGCAAGATAGAACAGCTGCCTCCGGTAAGACAAGGGGTGGCGGTCTGTGTCTATTTGTAAATAACAGTTGGCGCGCAAAATCTAATATTAAGGAAGTCTCGAGGTTTTGCTTGCCTGAGGTAGTGTATCTCATGATAAGCTGTAGGTCACACTATTTACCAAGAGAGTTTTCATCTATATTTTTCGTAGCTGTCTATTTACCATCACAAGCCAATGCAGGCACTAAGACGGCACTCAATGAGCTGTATAAGGCCATAAGCAAACAAGAAAATGCTCATCCAGTGGTGGCGGACTTTAATGCAGAGAAACTTAAATGTGTTTTACCTCATTTCTACCAGCATGTTAAATGCAACCAGAGGAAAAAAAACTCTAGACCGTATTTACTCCACACGCAGAGATGTGTAAAAAGATCTCTCTCACCCTCCATTTGGCAAATCTGACCATAACTCTATCCTCCTGATTCCTGCTTACAAGCAAAAACTCAAGCAGGACATACCAGTGACTTGCTCAATAAGGAAGTGGTCAGATGATACAGATGCTAAGCTAAAGGACTGTTTTGCTAGCACAGACTGGTATATGTTCCGGGATTCTTCCGATGGCATTGAGGAGTACACCACATCAGTCACTGGCTTTATCAATAAGTGCATCAATGATGTCGTCCCCACAGTGACCGTACGTACATAAGCCAACCAGAAGCCATGGATTACAGGCAACATCCGCACTGAGCTAAAAGGTAGAGCTGCTTTTTTCAAGGAGCAGGACTCTAACCAGGACGCTTACAATAAATCCCACTATGCCCTCCAAAGAACCATCAAACAGGCAAAGCGTCAATACAGGACTAAGATTGAATAATACTACACCGGCTTCAACACTCGTTGGATGTGGCAGGGCTTGCAAACTATTACAGACTACAAAGGGAAGCACAGCCTTGAGATGCCCAGTGACACGAGCCTACCAGATGAGCTAAATAACTTCTATGCTCGCTTCGAGGCAAGCAACACTGAAGCACGCATGAGAGCATCAGCTGCTCCGGACGACTGTATGATCATGCTCTCCGTAGCCAGCGTAGGTAACAACACATCTGCCACGTTGATCCTTAACATGGGGGCCCCCCAGGGGTGCGTGCTCAGTCCCCTCCTGTACTCCCTGTTGACCCATGACTGCATGGCCAAGGATGACTCCATCACCATCATTAAGTTTGCCGACGACACAACAGTGGTAGGCCTGATCACCGACAATGACAGCCTATAGGAAGGAGGTCAGAGACCTGGCAGTGTGGTGCCAGGTTAACATCTTCTCCCTAAATGTGACCAAGACTAAGGAGATGATTGTGGACTACAGAAAAAGGAGGACCGAACACGCCCCCATTCTCATCGACGGGGCTGTAGTGGAGCAGGTTGAGAGCTTCAAGTTCCTTGGTGTCCACATTACCAACGAACTGTCATGGTCCAAACACACAAGACATTCGCGAAGAGTGCACGGCAACGCCTACTACCCCTCAGGAAAGTGAAAAGATTTGGCATGGGTCCTCAGATCTTCAAAACATTATACAGCTGCACCATTGAGAGCACCCTGACTGGTTGCATTGAGGGGGGTAGTAGTGCGTACAGCCCAGTACATCACTGGGGCCAAGCTTCCTGCCATTCAGGACCATACAAGGTGGTGTCAGAGGAAGGGTTAGGATTAAAAATATATAGGGAAATGTGTGTGATGCTAGAAAAGAGCTGAACCTGAGGATTGTTTGAAGGGGACCAACACACAGAGACAATAACAGTAAAGCAAACAGGCCTTTGCACTGGTGCTTCTTGCCTCCTTAGTGATACATGCCAGAGATAACAGCTTCATTTCAACCTCAGCACTTTTACTGCACTGTCCAAGACATTCACTGTGTCAATGTATCAACACACCACCATGCTAGTCACTCTCCACTGCGACAACTCTCAATTTCTCCTATGATAGAAGTCCTGAGAGGTGGCATGCTCTAGCTTCCACACATCCCGCCTTCCTGTGATCCGTCTCTGGTCTTTGGAGACCAGCCTGGCTGTTAGTGTGTGAGGGGATGGGTCAGAGGGCCAGATGTGTGATTGAATCCTTCATAGTGGGACGAACGAGAGGGTTGGATTTCTCTCCACTGTGATTCTGCCGTGGTGGCACGCTCTTCCCTCAGCGAAGAGATCTATCTCCTCATTCACTTTCAAAGGCAGCTAGCTGTATTATGACACGATCCAACACTCAAAACAACAAGAATCCTCTGATACCTCTCCATATTGGCCATGAACCAGAGAGAAAATACATTTACAAATTTCAGACCATCCCAGTTGTTGCTATTCAATACACCAGCCAAAACAGCCTATTCAGTGGCTAGTCTCTATCATTTCACTATCCTTATCAAGCTCACAATGTGAACGGGAAGCTTTCCATGTTGGCAGAGGCTTCCCCTAGTAAAGCTGTGTGTGGTAGAGCCTGACTCTGACATGGATGGGGGGCGCTGGATAGGGGGCGGGGGGAACCAGGCAGGTCAGAGCGCTGGACTGTGATTAACATTGACATCAGGGAGACACCACCTACATCTGTGGGGGTCAGGGGGCGTAAAGGGTAACTGTTCAGAGAACATGGCAGAGAGAGAGAGAGAGCCCAGATCTCTACTCTACATTCTCAGTCCCATCTGTTATGATGAGGAATAATAGTTTGGATGAAATGACATGGTTTTATTGTGTGCTTAAAATGATATAGCTTAATATTCCATTTTTTACATCCAGAGGAAGTTGCACCTCTTGTAGCATTCACGGCACCACCGTCTGCAGTGTTATGACAGCAGATCTTCTGAGCTTATGCATCTTACACATGAGTAATGATCCTCCAACTTCAAAACAACACCAGTACACTTATGCAGAGGAAGAAGACAGTGGAGCGGATATACACAGGCAAGTTTCTTCTTATCCTCAGGGAAGTCAGAATGAAATGTGCTTTTATCATATGTCATAAGCACTGCTCATGCCCCCCCACCACACACCCCTACTTCCACCCCCCTTGCTCATATCCATGTTGAACCCCCCGTCAAAAAATATTGGCAAACGTTGTAATTACGTGTGGAGTATCTCACAGCCCTTACATGGCTCGGGGGTTCAATCAGTGGCGGGCCTGATATTCCAGCTTTATCATATTTTAGTTTTATTCGAGGACGGTGGCAGCAGCAGGCCTCCAGTCAGCCATAATTGAAACGAGGGGAGGAAGGAGGAAGATGTAGAGGCTCTATGCCCCGCTCCTTGTAATCAAGCCCTTACTCCTGTGTGCTTTGCCCATTTTTCAAAGTGAAATATACTCGCAATCTGTATCGTAATACGTCGCCAGTCGCTCCTTCCTCCAGCCCAGAGCCTAGGGGTAATTAGGCATGAGAAAGTGTGCTTTTGAGATGAGGAAGAACCGAGCATAAAGGCTGTTCATGTAACACAACTGGGCCATGGATGTTGCCTTGCGTATATGCAAAACATTCAATTAACAGGTTTACATGATGAGGCACATTAAATTGTCATACTCCTATATTCATTCAGAATTATTCAATAATTTGGCGCTCGGGCAATGTATTCTGTTTGATTCTCTGCATTATCTGTTCAGCTGAATTCCATACATGTGAATGTGCTATGTGGCTGGTTGGATTGGGAGGGGGAGAATGGTGAGAAAGCGGCACCGGGGGACTGATGGAGAAGTTGATGTATGATCCCTGGTGGCTGGGCTTATTTGAGGCGTGGAGCTGGGCAGGTGATTCAGAGGCGCCGGCTCTTTAAACAGTGTAATGAGCCAGAGAGGATGCTGCCTTCTCTCTCGTTCCCTCCATTCCTCTCTCTCTCTCATCGCACTGCTCCACATCAGTCGGCAGAGGCTGGGGTTTTTACGAGGGTCAGTCCTCACCCTGCCTGGCCACGCTGCTCTCAGGAAGTCCCTGCTCTTGCATCTGCTGCTGGGCTCTCTGGGGAATACCTCACCACACGGCGCTGTGCCACGCAGAGCGGAGCGGTGCAGAGCGGAGCGGTGCAGAGCCCAGTGCATGCACCCACGCTGTCACACAACGGCAGCGGTAAAGGGTCCAACAAGCATTACCACAGAGCAGGACACAAAGGGCAGCACGGCAGGGGATGACCCCATCCAGCTGGCACACTGACACACCGGGGAATACTGGTGTGTGTGTGTGTGTGTGTGTGTGTGTGTGTGTGTGTGTGTGTGTGTGTGTGTGTGTGTGTGTGTGTGTGTGTGTGTGTGTGTGTGTGTGTGTGTGTGTGAAAGAGTAAATGTGCGTGTATACATGCATGTGGGTGTTTAAGCATAATGTACATGCGTGAGCACATAATTAGTGTAGGTATGCATGAAAGTGTGAGCGTGTGTGTTTGAGTACATGTGTGCTGTGTTTTATGTGATGGTTAGCATACTAAGGCCCCTCACAGCATCACAGGCAGGCACCCCGATGGGGGTACAGAGACGAGAGGGGAGGGCTACGACACACAGCTTTTCATTGATGCTGATAATATATAAATGCATGCACACATGGATGCTGCTCCTAAATAGACAAACACATACATCAATTTCCAAATCTAACACATTTGAAATTCAAATGCCCAAGCACATTTTTTACGATATGTCTCATTTCTCTCGCCGTAATCTAAAAAGAGGAGTGAACATTAGAGGGAAAGAACAAATGCTGTTTGGAATTTAAGATGATGCATTTGGTTTGTGGCGTGTTGTTGTTTCCCCCTTTCCTGTAAATCACAGGTGTGTGGAGGGACTGAGGCTGTAGCCCAGGGCTTGTTGCTGCTGACAGGTGCAGTGTTTCAGGACTTCACTCCTTTTCAATGACACTTCTGAATTGAGAAGCAGAGGGAGAGAAAAGAGGTTTCTGCTGGAGGTTGAATTAAAGAGGCTTTTTTTCGGTGGCGTTTAAAATCAATTCATTCAGTGGACTGCTGACACAGCCAGGCCCGGAGAGCCTAGGATTTATGGCTCCCTCTAATGGGCATGCTCTGAACCAAAGCCCTGCCGTCAGCACAATCCAGCTAGCCGCCCGCCCGCTCCCTCGCTCCTCACTTTTAAAGACGCAGGCACCCCCCTCCGTCCTCCTCCTCTCCCCCAATCCCCTTCACTGTGGAGGAGCTCCTACGGCCATGTGAGGGGGCTGAGGAAAACACTGCCGGCGGTAACACAGGAGGAATTTTGAAAATCTGTGAAATCTAAAGTATTAATCACAAAGTAAGCTAATTATATGTGAGTGAGAGACCAAGAAGACGATGGAGAGAAAGAAAGAGAGAGACTGGAACAGAGGAAGAGATACTGAACAATTCCATTTTGAATTTAGAAATGTATTTATTGGGTGTATACTTTGAAAGGACCATAATTTCACACAGTTTGAATGGCATATTCGGATTAAAATCGATGCACTGCTATTGGTAAGGTGTATTTAGAGTTAAAAATAATTTCAAATGTAAAACCTCTAATGTCAATAAGAAGATTTTAGTACTGTCTATCTACCAATTCCCGAAGTGGTATTTCTTATGGAGGTCTATAATTTGGTTCTTTATCCATTAACTTGTCTGACCTGTGGGTTGTATGTGGTCGCTACATATTCATATATTCATAACATAGTATAGTGTCAGAGTGTCAGGAACAATTTATGACTGAAGGAAAAAAGACGATTGAAAAAACCGGCCCATGAGCCCAGCCAGTGTGAGATGTATATAACAGATGATTGCCTGAATTGTGATGACTAGCACAAGTCATTCCCTCAACTCTGCCCATCATCAACACAGTGTTACATCCCGGTGTGTGTGTCCATCCGTGTATGTGTGTCTGTGATAGAGAGAAGCACCGTATATAAAACAGAAAGAGATGGAGAATCAGAACCCAATGGAGGAAAGGAAGAGAGAGAGGGGGAAATAATATGAGATGTGAGGAAATGTGTTGCTGTACAGGGGTGGTATAAGAGCAGAATAGATGGTGTTCTGCCGCAGGGCCTGAGGAGGAGAGAGTCCCTGTATAACCTACAACTTCTTAATGTTTTCAATGTTCATCTGCCAGTACAGTGATACCAGAGAGAGAAATAACAACCTTCACAGCAGCCCCACAGCTCCTGATCCACGTCTACCACCAGCTAACATCCCTATGAGGTGAATGTATTACTGGCACTGAATTACCCCTCACGTTACTCCTATTCTCCAGCTACCAGTACAGTTAGCAATAACTGACCATTTGGCCGGCTTCATTATGAAGCCATGCATGGAGAATCCAGCTCAGTCTCCAGCCGTCACATTCAATTTCAAAATACAATTCACCCCCCCAAATCCCCACCATTTCTCCCTTAGTTATGTTCAACCTTGTCCTTGTCTGATAAAAGATGATGTGATTAAAATAGATTACACACCTTGTTAGCGGAGTGTTTCATATTTGATACGGCGGTGCTTTGAGACAGCCAACCTCGTCCATGATTCAAAGCGATTGTGGCCTTGTTCTGTGGCTATTTGTTTAATACGCCCTGCTACATCAGTGGACCTTTTAAGTGAACAGACTTCCCTGCAGCAAAGGCAAAGATCAATACCCACACCTGGAGAAAAAAAATAACGCCAAGGATTGTCTATCCCTGCCCCTTTTATATAGTGAAATAAGAGCAGGAAGATAATCAGTGTGGCTGTTACAATCATAGCTGGAAAAACAGACAGAGGGGAAGTGGCCTATTTTTGAAGGTATCCCACAGGTCAACCATGCAGAGTGAGATGTTTAGAACCGGTTAGACCACCACGGACCAGATGCCTCACACTAAGCCTAGCTAACAGTTGAACCAGTTACTATGGGAGGCCTACTATATTATCTCATGAAGGAATATTAGAAATACAATGAGAAAGTCTTTGTGGCTAAATGAACTCATTGTTATCTCTATCATCTCCGCCTGCTGATTGAAAGCTTCTAGTGTGATGGCTGATTGGGGAAGCCTTCCATTTGTACCAATATAGCACACTGGGACTTCACATCCAGGAGTAATACAGAGACATATTTACTAGAAATGACTGAAAAGAAGCTCTTCAGAGGTCTGCTGACACACAGAGAAGAACAAAGTGCGCAGGAGGGAGAAATCTAATATTGTAGTCAATGAGCTCTGTTTGACAGGGGACGAGACTCAAGCTGCCTTGAAAACTAATTTTCATTATACTTATATCGTGATTATATAAGAAAGTCTAACTAGAGGCCAAGGTAAATTAGAGTGTCACGATCGTCGTAAGAACTGAACCAAGGCGCTGCGTACGTAGTGTTCCACATCTTTATTATAAAGTGAAACTTCAGCACAAACAAAACAATAAATGAACAAACGAAACGTGACATTCTGGAGTGCTCACAGGCAACTACACAAAAACAAAACAAGATCCCACAAAACACAGTGGGGAAATGGCTGCCTAAATATGATCCCCAATCAGAGACAACGATAAACGGCTGCCTCTGATTGGGAACCATACCAGGCCAACATAGAAATAAAACAACCTAGATTACCCACCCTAGTCACACCCCGACCTAACCAACATAGAGAATAAAAGGCTCTCTATGGTCAGGGCGTGACAGTACCCCCCCCAAAGGTGTGGACTCCGGCCGCAAAACATGACTCTACAGGGGAGGGTCCGGGTGGGCATCTAGCATCGGTGACGGCTCCGGTGCGGGGCAAAGTACCCACTCCGCTCGCGGATCCGCCAGCATCGGTGGCGGCTCTGGTGTGGGACTTGCCCCCGCCCAGACCACGGGTCCGGCCATGGAGCCGGGTAGAACGTTGTGCCCGGACTGGGCCTCGGCGCAGAGGAGGACCCCGGCCATGGAGCTGGGTTGAACGCCACACCCGGACTGGGCACCGGCGCCGAGGAAGGCTCCGGCCATGGAGCTGAGTTGGCCGCCGTGCCTGTACTGGGCACCAGCGCAAAGGAAGGCTCCGGCCCTGGAGCGGGACTGGACGCCGTGCCTGGACTGGGCACAAGCGCAAAGGAGGGCTCCGGCCTGTGGACCGTCGCATGAGATTCCGGACTGTGGACAGTCGGAGAAGGTTCCGGACTGTGGACCGTCGTAGGAGGTTCCGGACTGTGGACCGTCATAGGTGGTTCCGGACTGTGAACCGTCGTAGGAGGTTCCGGACTATGGACCGTCGTAGGAGGTTTCAGACTGTGAACCGTCGCTGGACGCTCTGGACTGGGAACAGTCGCCGGAAGCACTGGACTGGGAACCGTCGCCGGAAGCTCTGGACTGGGAACCGTTGCCGGAATCTCTGGACTGGGGACCATCGCCGGAAGCTCTGGACTGGGGACCGTCACCGGAAGCTCTGGACTGGGGACCGTCGCCGGAAGCTCTGGACTGGGGACCGTTGCCAGAAGCTCTGGACTGGGGACCGTTGCCGGAAGCTCTGGACTGTTGAGGCGCACTGGAGGCCTAGTGCGTGGAGCCGGTACAGGTGGTACCAGACTGGTGACACTCACTTCAGGGCGAGTGCAGGGAGCAGGCACAGGACATGCCGGACTGGGGAGGCGCACTGGAGGCCTGATGCGTGGGACCGGCACAGGTTGCACCGGACTGGTGACGCGCTCTTCAGGGTGAGTGCGAGAAGCTGGCACAGGACGTACTGGGCTGTGGAGGCGCACTGGAGACCTGGTGCGTAGAGCCGGCACACATGGTACCGGACAAATGATATGCTCCTCAAGGCGAGTGCGGAGAGCTGGCACAGGACGTACAGGGCTGTGGAGGCGTACTGGAGACCTGGTGCGTGGAGCCGGCACAGTTTTTACCAGACTGCTAGCACGCTCCTCAGGACGAGTACGGAAAGCTGACTCAGGTGGCATCAAACAGATAACACGCTCCTTAGGGCGAATGTTGTGCATCATACACCAACACAACAACTCTCTTATTTCTCTCTCCTACAATTTCTCCATCAACTCACTGACGGTCTCTGACTCTCTCCATTCACTCTCCTCCAGTTTCTCCCTCTTCTCCCAGATCGGCTCTGGTTCGCTCCTCGGCTCCGCCGCTACCCCGTGTGCCCCCCTCCACCACACATTTTTTGGGGGTCTGTCCTTTGGGCTTTCCTTGTGGCCGCGAACCCCGGCGTCGTCGCTGTCCTCCCTTCTCTCCTTGCATCTGCCGCCAAGGAAGGCAATCCCGTCCTGCCAGGATTTCCTCCCAAGTCCAGGATCCCTTCCCATCCAAAATCTCCTCCCAAGTCCAGGATATCTTCTCCTCCTGGGCACGCTGCTTGGTCCTGTTGTGGTGGGATCTTCTGTCACGATCGTTGTAAGAACTGGACCAAGGCGCAGCGTACGTAGCGTTCCACATCTTTATTATAAAGTGAAACTTCAGCACAAACAAAACAATAAAGAACAAACGAAATAAAACAACCTAGATTACCCACCCTAGTCACACCCCGACCTAACCAACATAGAGAATAAAAGGTCAGGGTGTGACATAGAGCCAATTAGTACCATATTGTCTGTTTTAAACAGCGGCAAATGAACAGGCTCTAGAACTTGAGTGTTTATTTCATAAATCATTGGAATGTTGCACCTGTTGAGAATGCAAATAGATTAGGCTCTTTGATTAAAATCTTATATCAAAACATTTGGGGAGCCTTTTTGTTTATACTTGTTTTTTTATCAGCGTAAAGCTGCATTTTGGCTCCTGTTTCGTGAATGAGCACAACACCCACCAGGGGAAACACAACACTCACCAGCTAACACAGGAGCACTGGATGTCCATCATTACCACATCACCGCAATAATATAGAACTATAACCAAGCAATTAGACTAATGGAAAAAAGCACTTTTTATCCCAGTGTGATGTGGTAAGGTGCAATGGGCGCTCCTCTTGGGCCTCGCCAGTGGAGGCTAGAGGCTGGAGGTTGTGGAGTGGAAAGGTAATGGCAGAGAGAGAGAGAGAGAGAGAGAGAGAGAAGGAGGCACGGGAGGTGAGGAGAGAAGAGGTAATGGCAGAGAGAGAGCTAGAGAGAGAGAGAGAGAGAGAGAGAGAGGTACGGGAGGTGAGGAGAGAGAGAGCAAGAGAGAGAGAGAGAGAGAGAGAGTCAGGGGAGGGGAGGAGAGAGAGAATCTCATGGTAGAGAAGGAGAGGCAGGGGAGGGAAGGAAAGAGGATTTTTTAAATTATTTTTTATTTCACCTTTATTTAACCAGGTAAGCAAGTTGAGAACAAGTTCTCATGTACAACTGCGACCTGGCCAAGATAAAGCAAAGCAGATGTAATGGCAGAGAGAGAGAGGCAGGGGAGGGGAGGAGAGAGGGTATACTGGCAGAGAGAGAGAGAGGGGCAGGAGAGAGGAGGAGAGAGAAGGCCCATTGATCCTTAATGCCACCTGCTGTATGGCTCCTGCGAGGCCAGCCAGGGGAGCAGGGAACACACACATGGGCGCCTGCCTGGGCCATGGCCATATGGATGAAAGCCTTGTGGAGGAGCCGAGCTAGTCTTCCGCTATCTGACCACATCAGGTTGATTGACTGTCTTGAAGTTGGTGTTTTAAAGAAGTACACACAAAGGTGTAATGACAGAGGACACACACATGCAGAGAAACAGGTACAGAGAGAGCGAGTATGGGTGTGTGTGTGTGTTTGTGTAATAGAGAGAGTATAACAGTGTGTGTGTGTTTGCGTTTGCGTTTGTGTGTGTGTGTGTGTGTGTGTCTGTGTGTCTGTGTGTCTGTGTGTCTGTGTGTCTGTGTGTCTGTGTGTCTGTGTGTCTGTGTGTGGACAAGTTTAACTATACTTGTGGGGACCCGAAGTCTCCACAAGAATAATAAACAAACAAACATTTGACCAACTGGGGAAATAAGCAAACAGGACACCACTCACCCAGAGGCGGCGCTCCTAGTGGCCGGAGACTTTAATGCAGGGAAACTTAAATCAGTTCTACCAAATCTCTATCAACATGTTAAATGTGCAACCAGAGGGAAAGAAATTCTGGATCACCTGTACTCCACACACAGAGACACGTACAAAGCTCTCCCTCGCCCTCCATTTGGTAAATCCGACCACAACTCTGTCCTCCTGATTCCTGCTTACAAGCAAAAATTAAAGCAGGAAGCACCAGTGACTCTGTCTATAAAAAATTGGTCAGATGAAGCAGATGCTAAACTAAAGGACTGTTTTGCAATCACATACTGGAACATGTTCCGGAATTCTTCCGATGACATTGAGGAATACACCACATCAGTCACTGGCTTTATCAATAAGAGCATTGAGGACGTCGTCCCCACAGTGACTGTACGTACATACCCCAACCAGAAGCCATGGATTACAGGCAACATTCACACTGAGCTAAAGGATAGAGCTGCCGCTTTCAAGGTGCGGGACTCTAAACCGGAAGCTTACAAGAAATCCTGCTATGCCCTGCGACGAATCATCAAACAGGCAAAGCGTCAATACAGGGCTAAGATTGAATCATACTACACCGGCTCCGACGCTCGTCTTATGTGGCAGGGCTTGCAAACTATTACAGACTACAAAGGGAAGCACAGCCGCGAGCTGCCCAGTGACACGTGCCTACCAGATGAGCCAGAAATCACTTCTATGCTCGCTTCGAGGCAAGCAACACTGAGGCATGCATGAGAGCATCAGCTGTTCGGGACGACTGTGTGATCACACTCTCCATAGCCGACGTGAGTAAGACCTTTAAACAGGTCAACATACACAAGGCTGCGGGGCCAGACGGATTACCAGGACGTGTGCTCCGGGCATGTGCTGACCAACTGGCAGGTGTCTTCACTGACATTTTCAACATGTCCCTGATTGAGTCTGCAATACCAACATGTTTCAAGTAGACCATCACAGTCCCTGTGCCCAAGAACACAAAGGCAACCTGCCTAAATGACTACAGACTCGTAGCACTCATGTCCATAGCCATGAAGGGCTTTGAAAGGCTGGTAATGGCTCACATCAACACCATTATCCCAGAAACCCTAGACCCACTCCAATTTGCGTACCGCCCAAACAGATCCACAGATGATGCAATCTCTATTGCACTCCACACTGCCCTTTCCCACCTGGACAAAAGGAACACCTATGTGAGAATGCTGTTAATTGATTACAGCTCAGTGTTCAACCCCATAGTAACCTCAAAGCTCATCACTAAGCTAAGGAACCTGGGACTAAACACCTCCCTCTGCAACTGGATCCTGGACTTCCTGACGGGCTGCCACCAGGTGGTGAGGGTAGGTAGCAACACGTCTGCCACACTGATCCTCAACAATGGAGCTCCCCAGTGGTGCATGCTCAGTTCCCTCCTGTACTCACTGTTCACCCACGACTGCATGGCCAGGCACGACTCCAACACCATCATTAAGTTTGCAGACGACACAACAGTGGTAGGCCTGAGCACCGACAACGACGAGACAGCCTATAGGGAGGAGGTCAGAGACCTGGCCGGGTGGTGCCAGAATAACAACCTATCCCTCAATGTAACCAAGACTAAGGAGATGATTGTGGACTACAGGAAAAGGAGCACCAAGCATGCCCCCATTCTCATCGACGGGGCTGTAGTGGAGCAGGTTGAGAGCTTCAAGTTCCTTGGTGTCCACATCAACAACAAGCTAGAATGGTCCAAACACACCAAGAAAGTTGTGAAGAGGGCACGACAAAGCCTATTCCCCCTCAGTAAACTAAAAAGATTTGGCATGGGTCCTGAGATCCTCAAAAGGTTCTACAGCTGCAACATCGAGAGCATCCTGACCGGTTGCATCACTGCCTGGTACGGCAATTCCTCAGCCTCCGACCGCAAGGCACTACAGACGGTAGTGCGTACGGCCCAGTACATCAATGGGGCAAAGCTGCCTGCTATCGAGGACCTCTACACCAGGTGGTGTCAGAGGAAGGCCCTAAAAATTGTCAAAGACCCCAGCCACCCCAGTCATAGACTGTTCTCTCTACTACCGCATGGCAAGCGGTACCGGAGTGCCAAGTCAAGGACAAAAAGGCTTCTCAACAGTTTTTACCCCCAAGCCATAAGACACCTGAACAGGTAACCAAATAGTTACCCGGACTATTTGCATTGTGTGCCCCAACCCAACCCCTCTTTTACGCTGCTGCTACTCTCTGTTTATCTTATATGCATAGTCACTTTAACCATACCTACATGTACCTCAATAAGCCTGACTAACCGGTGTCTGTATATAGCCTTGCTACTCTTATTTTCAAATGTCTTTTTACTGTAGTTTTATTTCTTTACTTACCTACACACACACACACACACATACCTTTTTTTCGCATACCTTTGATTTGATTTGACATTTTGTTAGTCCGCACAAGGTCAAATGCTATTTCTAAGGGGTTTAGGCTTAAGGTTAGAATTAGTGCTAGGGTTAGAATTAGGTTTAGGGTTAGGAGGTAGGGTTTGTTTTAGGGTTAGGGTTAGGGTTGAGGTTAAGGTTAGGGTACAGGTTAAGGAAAATAAGATTTTGTATGTCCCCACAAGGTTAGTTGCGCAAGACTGTGTATGTGTGTGTGTGTGTGTGTGTGTGTGTGTGTGTGTGTGTGTGTGTGTGTGTGTGTGTGTGTGTGTGTGTGTGTGTGTGTGTAATAGAGAGACAGGTAGAGAGAGAGAAAGTGTGTGTGTGTGTTGGAGAGAGAGAGGCAGAGGGACGTACCTGCCCAGCTGGGGGTCTCCATGTACAGGTAACGCCGGACGGGCCAAAGCTGGGTGATTCACTCACTGTTGATACTAACGAACCCTGTAGACACAAGGCAACACATCCTCACTTTAGACAGGAGGACCAAGGCAGGCAGTTGCAGACATTTACATTTCTCAGACATTTTCAACGAGTCAAATGTGTGTGTATTTATTTGTTTGCGCGTGTGTGTCCCTGCCTGCCTGCGTGCGTGTGTGTTGTTTAAGTGTGTGAGTGCTCTCCTACTGTGAATGTTTCTGCTGAGCTGTGTATCTGAGCGGGCCTCAGGTTGGCTGGGGCCCAGCAGCCCAGCCGGTGAACCACAGAGAAAACTGCATTGATTTCATCCCCCCAGAAATCCCATCTCGCTGAGCCCGCCTTCTCACCCCACCCACCTCCCAATTAAGCATTTGCAGGGAGCCATGCCAACACAATTTGTCATTTATCAAAAGTAATTAAAAGCAATTTCTTCTCTGTTGTTGATTGGGAATTGACTAATTGTTGAGACTGTACAAATGGGGATAAATAAACCAGGGAATGGATGAATTTTACATAAACTTGGAGGAAAGCATAAACACTGTAAAATGAGTCCTCGACATCTGCCTCTGATTCCTCTCAACATGATTATGACTGCAAAAACTCAACCAGTTGTTCATGACATTCTGATATACAACAAGTCAAAGCCAGTAAATAATATATTAGAAACAACATATTGACTAACTGACTTAAAGAGTTCTGCTGCAAGAAATAGAGAGGGTCTGGTAAGAACAACTATGGCTGGTTTTCTGTCAAGACGAGACATATCACACTGGGCACAATTCAACGTTAATTCCACATTGGTTCGACGTAAATTCATTAAAATTAAGTGGAAACATCGTTGATTCAACCAGTGTGTGCCCAGTGGGATGTTTCCCCGGATGGACCAACAAAGATATTTAATTTGGTAAATATCAACATTTAAGCACGATATTCATAAAAAAACACAAGATAGCAGGCGAGGCAACCTGGGGAGGGAAACGCAAAGACCATTCAGCAGCAGAGGTTAGAGTTCGTCTGTTCAGTGAAACCAAGCAATACAATTTCAACATTATCGGTAACAACCCCTGAATGCACCATTACCTTCTATAAGGGCAGAATTAAATGTCAGAATTGATTTGGGGAGGGAGGGCTGAGATATAAGCGGGCAGCTCTGGCGGCCATTTTGTTCCAGCGCAGCCCTGTATTTGGTCTCCCTGGATCATTAGCAGACGAAGCAGAGAGAAGAGCTGGAAACACATGAAGGAGGTGTGGGCACCCATCACAACTGTCTCCAGTGACAGGGGATGAAATAAAAAACAGGGAAGAGAGGAAGAGTGAGAGAATCCAAAATGAAAAAGGAACTATGCACATAGAATGCCAGAGGAGTTCTTTAAATGTCCCACTGCTTTGTAAATAAGTTAGTTAGCTACAAAAATACCTGGCTTTGTTCTGAGCGGATCACTTTACTAACCAATGCTTCTTTCGGTGCCAACAAATGGAGCCGTTGCTTCAATGAGACGATTAGATTATCCCTTTGAAGGCTGCAGTTGGACAAGCAATTCTATCATTGCCTGGGAACACAAAAATAATTGGGCAACAGTGGGAAAAGTGTGATATTCACGCCTCTACTGAGACTGAACCATGCCTGGAATATCTAATGGGGCCTTTCACTCTCTCCTGCCTTGTTTGGGTTCCCATTCATCATGAAAAACTCAATTACTTATGTTCCCTAACATGCATGGTTATTAATGCTCTAATTATGCTTCTCCCTCTAATCTTTTGCCTTGCAATTTGGGTGATATACCGTATGTGTGAACAACATGGCAGGTCCCATAGAAGTGAAAGCTGAATTAGGAATTGTTGTGCTATAAAGCACCTTCTCTTGGGAGCCATCGGCGAGATAGAGAGAGCCTGTCATTGGTTGTCTATACATGGGGATTTATGTAAGCCCACTGAGCATGTGTGTGCATATGCGTTCTCCCTAAGTATGTCATGTATAGACAGGGCTGAATAATCAGTTGCTAATACAGTTACCCACTAATATTATATAGCTAACAGCTCATAGCATTCCAACATGATAACATGATTTAATCAAACCCCAAACTAGCCCCCTATCACTTCCTCTGGTTCCTATTAAGTCGGCCCTGACAGCTTTAGAGGGGTGAAATAATTTGGGAGGTTTTGAAGATGCCTGTGAGAGCCTTGGGGAGCCCCTGCAGAGTGGCTGTGGAGGCCCTGTACTGCCTGCAGCCATGACTGTTCTTCAAGGCTTCTCCTCTGAGCATTTTTACAACAGCACAAATTAGGAGGAAGGAATGCCTCTGTCAGTGCAGCCCAGACAGCCAACTTGGGCAGAAACTTGGATGACAATGAAGAAACGGAGGGCGTCATAAACTGCGGAAAATAAGCTCTCACTTTCAAACGTTTACGGCAGCTCAAATATCTAATGATACCTCTCATAGCTTTTAATCTTTAATGTGAAAAATTTATCATCCCATTCATTATCTTAATAGCTGTCATTTTTCTCTCCCTAAAGTGATGATTTATAACCATTAAGCCCCGCGTCAGCTTGTGTGAGAGGGATTTATAGTAATGTTTGCACCAGGTAGCCTCCAACCATATTTCATTACTCTGACAAGCCATTAAAATGCCCTGATGATTAAACAACAGCTCTGAGGTCAGTGTGTATGGCTGTTAACTTACACTGTATACTCCAGGCTGGGGATTGAGACAGACACACAGCCTCTCTTCTCTCTCTCCCTCCAGACTGTGTGTGAATGTATGGATGTTGTGTATCTCATTCTATACAGTGGGGGGAAGAGAGAGTCGCTAACACCGAGGGAGATTGGAATAAAGATACGCCAGAGATGCAAAGATATTGCTGTGTTACTGGGTGACTAGAGCCGTGGTGCTTTTTGCTAAAGAGGTTTTGCACCATGAATGAGACTAGGTAGATATTTTAAAGGAACTCTGGAAGCAAAACATTGAGTAGTTTGTTTATTTGGTGATGGAGACGAGGTTGTGCTTTGAGTGGCATAGACCTAACTCACCAATGTTGCTTGGGAAAAAGCAGCCCACAAAATGGATCCCCTTTGGATCCAGTAGGAGGGGAGAGGAGGGGAGAGGAGGGGAGGAGAGAGGAGGGGAGGAGAGAGGAGGGGAGGAGAGTGAACGGCAGGCCTGGAAGAGCTACGTAGCTGGGGGAGGATTTACCTCCCCTGCATGTTCTATGATACATACACGTCTAATATCCTATATAGGGTCCAGCGGTCACAATTGATCACCGATGCTGTGTCTGACACTGACTGACAGCGGCTGTAATTGCTATGTTTGCTTTGGGAGTAGAGCAGGGGAACAGAGCAGGGCCGAGCGGTCTAAACACACTGGGCTCCCTCCTCACTGCATTACTACAGCCCAAAACCCCAGGAGCCCCACTCTGGACATTGCATCATAGATTGGACTACACATAGCTGAGGACAAGGGAAAAGTGTCTGATACTGGATGTGTGAAGAATATACAAGGACATTGTGAAAACTTTGGTTGTGGTGTTGGATGACTCCATTTTTATACATGTTCATCCATCAAAATCTCATATTGTACATATTGTTTTTTAATCAGACGCCATTTAAAATCCTGTGTTGATATCTTTGTGTCTAGGCTGCATGGCAGTCATGTTTTCAGAGAATAGTTTTTGTCTATCAGTTCTCTCATTTAATGTCTGTGGTACCTGTTCTGTACGTCTAGCTCTGTAGATCCCTTTACAGCAGTGGTATTCAAAGTCGGGGTCGCTGGGGAACTGCACTGTAAAAATATACAACGTTTTTTGAGAACGATAAATTCGATTGTATGGTTGTGTCATTAGATTTGGGGTGGGGTCGCGAGAAATTATTGTGAAAAAGATTGAATGCCATTGGTTTGAACGCCATTGGTTTGAATACCATTTGTTTGAATGCCATTTGTTTGAATGCCATTTGTTTGCAGGCTATAGCATAGTATACATGTGGAAGAGAATATATCAGCTCCTCTCAAATGAGTTAGAGAAAAATACTGTTGTTTTGTCCCTGATGAAAAGCAGATAAATGCATCTAATTTGCAATGGTTAACGCAAATGTAGGCATACGAATGTTAATTACCACTACAAATACAACAGTGGTAACAATGAAAAATCTACTTACACATGTAGCGTGATGCCATTCCCCATAACACTTTTGTCGACGTGAAACAGGATGTTTAGCACCCAGCTGTAGTGTGAAGCTGTGAACGCATGGGGAAATGGTACTTGTAACTCAGAGTATTTTCTTTTGCAACTTTGCAAGTTTTTTATCTATCGGCAAGGCACATGAAATCCCAACTGGTCAGACTCTAGGCTTCTGATGCTTGGCTTTAGTCATGAATCAAACCACTGCTGAAATGAAAGCAGTTTAGAAGGCTGCCAAGATTCTACTCAAACAAGTTAGTGATTAAAAATACATGTCAAAAGAATCTTTGTGTGACAACAAGTTCTCCCAAATTATTGTTGAACTTCTAATGTTCCCGGCAATGACTTCAAAGGGGAAATTAAATATTAAAGCTATTATCTAAGACTCTCTTAATGTTATCTAAGGTTAAGTTATATATATAATGCCGACCTTCACAACTATTTTACGTAATAGAGTCCAATTTTGGAGGAGGAACATGATCAAGGGGGAACTGATCCGGTATGTAGACCCACAACCTATGTGACATACTCCATTCATTTCATACTCCTTTGTAGACCACATTATGCATAGAATGTTCTGCATACGATATGTAATCGGTAACACCCTGTATTTCACCTCAGTCTAGTTTGATTTCTCTGCTACTGGCTGTCTCTATCTGGCATGATATTCACAGACTAGGCTTGATGTACCAACATCATAATGATTACTTTCACCTTGTAGCTGGAGTTTTGCTGTTCTGAATGTGAAATATCATTGCAGCCACTGCACCCGATACCATAACCTCAATCACTACTGTTTACCCAACTGTAAAATGGTAAATAACTAAGCATTTGAGCGAGGTTAGTGTAGTCGGAAAGCGAGTTGAAAGCCCGGGCTCTGATAAATTTGTCGGAAAAATGCTCCTGGAGTATTTGTTGTCGACTGTGCATCAGTGAGGAGCTGGCCTGGGATTTGAGTCTTGCTGAAGCCAAGCAAAGCATGCCAGATCACTAATTGCACAATTTAAAACCAAAGTCCCTAGCAGCTTGTCGTTTGCAACAGAGGGAAGAGCCATTGCTTAATCAGTGAGCTCAACACAGATATACCCAGCTCTCTGTTGAGATACTAGAGATGTATGATGGAGAGTCCCTCCAAGCTCTGAGTCAATACCAAGAGCTAAGACAATATATATATACAGTAACTGGTGTCAACTCCGTAATGACAGCCTAGAAGGTGGTTATGGCTGTAGGATGACTGAGATGATGCACATGAATCGATAGCAGCTAATCAGGTTGGCATCAGGTGATTGGCTGAGTGTTCATTAAGGGTTGTTATGGAAAATGGTAATCGCCTGAAGGAAGAAGGTAATGATTTTCATAACCCTCTAAATACTGCATATGGTTTCTGAGCTCATAGGTGTAACGGGCGTCATATAGAGGAGACCAAGGCACAGCGTGTTGAGTGCTCATCGTTATTTTTTTATGAAAACGAACACTAGACAAAATAAACAAAATGACAGCCAACAGTTCCGTCAGGTTATACAAACTAAACAGAAAGCAACTACCCATGAAAACCAAGGGAAAAAAGGTTGCCTAAGAATGGCTTCCAATCAGAGACAACGATAGACAGCTGCCTCTGATTGGAAACCATACCCGGCCAAAACATAGAAATACCAACATAGAATGCCCACCCCCTATCACACCCTGACCTACCTAAACAGAGAAAAACCAGGCCTCTTAGGTCAGAGCATGACAATAGGAGTCATAATCCGATCAGAATAATGATGTAGTTATTTTTCCTAACAGACATAGACATTGATCATTTCTGAGGTGGTGAGATGTAAAACTCTGTCTAGTACTGGCGATTTCCAGCTAGGCCAAAATAAAAGATGTCTTGCACTATACCAATGCTTTTTTGGATTCATTTGCTCCATAAAACAATGTTTGGGGATAATAGTTGAAATATGCTTCTTTGCCGCTTTCTTCAACAGGGCCCCTGGAGTTAAATGAACTCCAGTAAGCCAAGCACATATACTTCTCCGTAAGAATGCTTAGAAGTCTGTAAATCTAAGTGCTAAAACGCATTACTGTGGTACACTATTCCTGCAATTTCACTGTTGAGACAAACTGTTAACACTTGTAGCAACACTGGCTAGTGGAGTTGAAAGTGTTCTGGCGGTGAGGACATTAGCTAGCTGTGAAAGAGAGAGTGACAGGCCAGCCAAGGCACACACTACTCTCCATGAGAACAGTTTAACTAGCACTAGTAGGGCTGCTCCACTGGCCCTATAGAGGCAGACATTCTGCCATTCTGTTGTTCAGGTGGACTTCTGCTCTGCTCTGAGCTGGGCCTAACGACATAACACACTCCATCAGCGACAGAGCAGGAAAAACACTGTCCCTCACGCATCACACGCATGCGCGCTCACCCTCACACAAGCACACACACACGCACAGACTCACGCACAGAAAGACAGCCCCGCAGTCAATTCCTCAGTGAAGCAACATCCATCTCATTTTCACTCTGCTCTCTCTCTCTCTGTATCTCTCTCTCTCTCTCTCTCTCTCTCTCTCTCTCTGTGTCTCTCTGTGTCTCTCTCTCTCTGTGTCTCTCTCTCTCTGTATCTCTCTCTCTCTCTCTCTCTCTCTCTCTCTCTCTGTGTCTCTCTCTCTCTGTGTCTCTCTCTCTCTCTGTCTCAACTAGAAAGATGCAGCACTGAGGGCCTTGAATTAAAAAGCCAATATGTAAAACCATAGAGGGATGCCATTTTGAAAAAGTGTTTCATCAATGGAAATCATATTAACATGATAAAGGGCAGATTGGGAGGCGAGGGGCATTGATTCAGATGACGCTCCTCCAGTCCACGCCGCCATGTCCACTTCAGACATGTTAATGAATCACAACACAACGGAGGGTGGGAGAGATAGAGAGAGAGATGGAGGGAAGGAGACAGAGAGAGAGAGAGAGAGAGAGAGAGAAGGGTGGGGTCAAAGAAGCAGAAGAAGAGAGGGTAGGTGGAGAGGAATGTAGCAGCACTTAGGTAGGGGGCATTTCTGGACACTGGGTTTGATGTTAGGCAGTCAGGGCAGAGGGCTGCTGACAAGGCCGTTCTGAGTGAACTGAACCAAAGCCTGGTGTAAAGAGGTGTGGCTGTGGCAGAGTGTTACAGAGACTACCCTACACCCCCTGGTGACCAGGACTACACACAGGCTGCCTAGGGGAGCCAGCATCCAAGGGTTCACACACACAGCATAGGCTGCGACATGAAAGTGACAAGTCCATCGCTGCCAGGCCAAACAGGTGATTTACTTATCAGAGAACACACGGTAGACAGAGAGAGAGAGGCCACAACACAGAGACAGCTGGGTCATTATCAACTCACCTTCAATTAACTGTCCTTGGCACACAGCACTCCAACCAGCCATGAGACATTCATACCAAATAAACCCATTCAAAATGACTCCTCACTAAGGATCAGGTGGATTCTTTGAGGAGCCCAAATAAAACTTTCTTCATCAAAGGACGGACTCAAAGGGATTATGTTCAATTGCTTGCCATGCTACAGAGAGGAGGGACTGGAAGAAGAAGAAGAAGATAAGGAGTGCGGGAGAGGAGGAGGCCCCTTTGGAGTGTGATGGCGCAGCACCTTTGTTAAATATGAATAATTAAGTGGGATAATGAAAGTGTTTCATCTTCATTAGGATCAGAAAATAGGACTATGATACATAATTGAGAGTAGTTTCACTTTAATAGAATGAACAGAAGTCATTTGGTATTGGAATGTGCAGGGGTGATTTAGCCAAAAGAAAGTGTATTATTAGGTTTAATAGAATACCTACACATGATCAATGCCATGAGTGGAGCTGGTAGTTTGTCTCGGCTTCTCCAGATGATTAGCGTAATAGAATAATGGCCTGATGAATTCACATTGCTCCGGCATTGATTACAGAGAGCGCCACACATTTTTCATGCCGAGTGCAGCTACACAGACCATTCATTACCCCTCTAATACATGTGACATAACAGCTGCATGACACATTATACAGGATGCAGACTGACTGTGTCTTTGTTGGAACATGCTCTGCCAAATCAGGATTAGGGCAGCAGGTACCCTAGTGGTTAGAGTGTTGGGCTAATAACCGAAAAGTCATCGGTTCGAATACCCGAGCTAACAAAGTTAAAAATCTGTCAATGTATCCTTGAGCAAGGCACTTAACCCTAATTGCTCCAGGGGTACCGTACAGCTATGGCTTAACCTGTAAAATAACACATTTCACTGAACCTATCTGGTGTATGTGACATACAGTACCGGACAAAAGTTTGGACACATGTGAGTACTCCTTTAAGTAAATTCACCGGAAGTTTGCGGTGGGTATGCTAGTTCTGAACATCACATGCTAATGTAAAAAGCTGGTTTTTGACATAAATATGAACTTGATTGAACAAAACATGCATGTATTGTATAACATATGTCCTAGGAGTGTCATCTGATGAAGATCATCAAAGGTTAGTGCTGCATTTAGCTGTGGTTTTGGTTTTTGTGACATATAGGCTAGCTTTGAAAATGGCTGTGTGATTATTTTTGGCAGGGTACTCTCCTGACATAATCTAATGTTTTGCTTTCGCTGTAAAGCCTTTTTGAAATCGGACAGTGTGGTTAGATTAACGAGAGTCTGGTCTTTAAAATGGTGTAAAATAGTCATATGTTTGAGAAATTGAAGTTATAGCATTTATGAGGTATTTGTATTTCGCGCCACGCGATTCCACTGGCTGTTGACGCAAGTGTCCCACCTTGTCCAGGGAGGTTAAGCCTGTTGGAAAAGCATTCAAGGTGAAGCTGGTTGAAAGAATGCCAAGAGTGTGCAAAGCTATCATCAAGGCAAAGAGTTGCTTCTTTAAATATAAAATATATTTTGATTTGTTTAAATCTTTTTTGTTTACTACATGGTTCCATATATGTTATTATAAAGTCGGAAGTTTACATACACCTTAGCCAAATACATTTAAACTCAGTTTTTCACAATTCCTGACATTTAATCCTAGTAAAAACTCCCTGTCTTAGTTAGGATCACTACTTAATTTTAAGAATGTGAAATGTCAGAATAATAGTAGAGAGAATTATTTATTTCAGCTTTTATTTCTTTTATCACATTCCCAGTGGGTCAGAAGTTTACATACACTCAATTAGCATTTGGTAGCATTGCCTTTAAATTGTTTAACTTGGGTCAAATATTTTGGGTAGCCTTCCACAAGCTTCCCACAATAAGTTGGGTGAATTTTGGCCCATTCCTCCTGACAGAGCTGGTGTAACTGAGTCAGGTTTGTAGGCCTCCTTGCTCTCACACACTTTTTCAGTTCTGCCCACAAATGCTCTATAGGATTGAGGTCAGGGCTTTGTGATGGCCACTCCAATACCTTGACTTTGTTGTCCTTAAGCCATTTTGCCACAACTTTGGAAGTATGCTTGAGGTCATTGTCCATTTGGAAGACCCATTTGCGACCAAGCTTTAACTTCCTGACTGATGTCTTGAGATGTGGCCCAGTAAAATGTAAAAAAATAAAAAAATAAATAAATAAATTGTTCCTCCTCATGATGCCATCTATTTTGTGAAGTGAAGTCCCTCCTGGAGCAAAGCACCCCCACAACATGATGCTGCCACTCCCATGCTTCACGGTTGGGATGGTGTTCTTCGGCATGCAAGGCTCCCCCTTTTTCCTCCAAACATAACGATGGTCATCATGGCCAAACAGTTCTATTTTTGTTTCATCAGACCAGAGGACATTTCTCCAAAAAGTCCGATCTTTGTCCCCATGTGTGGTTGCAAACCGTAGTCTGTCTTTTTTATGGTGGTTTTGGAGCAGTGGCTTCTTCCTTGCTGAGCGTCCTTTCAGGTTATGTCGATATGGGACTCGTTTTACTGTGGATATAGATACTTTTGTACCTGTTTCCTCCAGCATCTTCATAAGGTCCTTTGCTGTTGTTCTGGGATTGATTTGCACCTTTCGCACCAAAGTACGTTCATCTCTAGGAGACAGAACGCGTCTCCTTCCTAAGTGGTATGATGGCTGCATGTCCCATGGTGTTTATACTTGCGTACTATTGTTTGTACAGGTGAACGTGGTACCTTCAGTGGTTTGGAAATTGCTCCCAAGGATGAACCAGACTTGTGGAGGTCTACAATTTGTTTTCTGAGGTCTTGGCTGATTTCTTTTGATTTTCCCATGATGTCAAGCAAAGAGGCACTGAGTTTGAAGGTAGGCCTTAAGATACATTCACAGGTACACCTCCTACTGACTCAAATGATGTCAATTAGCATATCAGAAGCTTGTAAAACCATGACATCATTTTCTGGAATTTTCCAAGCTGTTTAAAGGCACAGTCAATTTAGTGTATGTAAACTTCTGACCCACTGGAATTGTGATACAGTGAATTATAAGTGAAATAATCTGTTTGTGAACAATTTTTGGAAATATTACTTGTATCATGCACAAAGTAGATGTCCTAACCGACTTGCCAAAACTATAGTTTAGGAAACAAGAAATTTGTAGAGTTGTTGAAAAACGAGCTTTAATGACTCCAACCTAAGGTTATGTAAACTTCTGACTTCAACTGTATATATTTGTTTCATGTAATGGTCTGGCCCAGTGAGACTAATGATTATGCTAAATGGTACTACAGTAAGTGCAGCAGTGGTGCACAGAGGAACATCTAGCATACAGCTGCTGTGCTGCTATAGCATGGACGGATACTCAGAACCTTCCAGGAAAACATTCAAGAGTTTAACTCCAGTAGCAATGTGACCCCTGGGGTGTGCTGTACACAAACAGCACAGCCATTTTATAAACATGAACCCATGACAGCGTCCTGCCAGTCAGTCCATATTCAGGGGATGGCTGTCTAGCAGAAAGAGAAGGGTCTTTATCACTTCAAAGGCGACTGTCCCTCCGGCGTCTCTGGGTTGCCATGACTGGTGCTCCGCTCCCTCGCTCCCTCGCTCCCTCGCTCGCCCCTCTTTTGCTGCATTTGTCCAATCTTGGAAAGCCCAGAGTCAGGAAACACAAGGTCTTTTCAAAGTTAGTCAACAGGCCTTTGATGGCCAGCCAACGGAGTCAGCAACCCTGCGACAAGGTGCTGGGCCATTATCATTCAATAGACAGGCGGGATTTTGCATATTTAACAGGAAATTTCACTTAGCTTTTTTGACACAGGGCATTATGCAGGGTCTCTGTACAATAAACCCATCAGCACCTTGCCAATTTGTTGTTTGGGTTTTTTCATTTTGGTGGAAAAATGCATTTTTGTTTGTGCTATGCACAGTACATTCAAAGCGTGCAGGGAAATAAAATGGTTTGTCTGTTTGTTGACAAGTATATTGGACAAACATTTTAAGTTAAATGTTTTCTTTCTTTTCTCATATTTTGCTATGAACCTCATAAAGAAAGAACATAAAACTGTCCCATTCCATTATCTTCTATAATAGTGGAACCAATATAGGTAAAACATTGAATTCAGACAAAGGCATATTATTAGCTTGGTCAATGTCAAGAGCAGCAGCAAGTCTAGAAAGATCCATGGTGACATTCTGATAGGGACACCTTACCTCACCACCACAGTGTCTCCATGTCCATTCTGATAGGGAAACCTCACCACCACAGTGTCTCCATGTCCATTCTGATAGGGACACCTAACCACCACAGTGTCTCCATGTCCATTCTGATAGGGACACCTCACCACCACAGTGTCTCCATGTCCATTCTGATAGGGACACCTCACCACCACAGTGTCTCCATGTCCATTCTGATAGGGACACCTCACCTCACCACCACAGTGTCTCCATGTCCATTCTGATAGAGAAACCTCACCTCACCACCACAGTGTCTCCATGTCCATTCTGATAGGGACACCTCACCTCACCACCACAGTGTCTCTATGTCCATTCTGATAGGGACACCTCACCTCACCACCACAGTGTCTCCATGTCCATTCTGATAGAGAAACCTCACCTCACCACCACAGTGTCTCCATGTCCATTCTGATAGGGACACCTCACCTCACCACCACAGTGTCTCTATGTCCATTCTGATAGGGACACCTCACCACCACCATGTCTCCATGTCCATTCTGATAGGGAAACCTCACCTCACCACCACAGTGTCTCCATGTCCATTCTGATAGGGACACCTCACCTCACCACCACAGTGTCTCCATGTCCATTCTGATAGGGAAACCTCACCTCACCACCACAGTGTCTCCATGTCCATTCTGATAGGGACACCTCACCTCACCACCACAGTGTCTCTATGTCCATTCTGATAGGGACACCTAACCACCACAGTATCTCCATGTCCATTCTAATAGGGACACCTCACCTCACCACCACAGTGTCTCCATGTCCATTCTGATAGGGGAACCTCACCTCACCACCACAGTGTCTCCATGTCCATTCTGATAGGGACACCTCACCTCACCACCACAGTGTCTCTATGTCCATTCTGATAGGGACACCTCACCTCACCACCACAGTGTCTCCATGTCCATTCTGATAGGGACACCTCACCACCACAGTGTCTCCATGTCCATTCTGATAGGGACACCTCACCTCACCACCACAGTGTCTCCATGTCCATTCTGATAGGGAAACCTCACCTCACCACCACAGTGTCTCCATGTCCATTCTGATAGGGACACCTCACCTCACCACCACAGTGTCTCCATGTCCATTCTGATAGGGAAACCTCACCTCACCACCACAGTGTCTCCCATGTCCATTCTGATAGGGACACCTCACCTCACCACCACCGTGTCTCCATGTCCATTCTGATAGGGACACCTCACCACCACAGTGTCTCTATGTCCATTTTGATAGGGACACCTAACCACCACCGTATCTCCATGTCCATTCTGATAGGGACACCTCACCTCACCACCACAGTGTCTCCATGTCCATTCTGATAGGGACACCTCACCTCACCACCACAGTGTCTCTATGTCCATTCTGATAGGGACACCTAACCACCACAGTATCTCCATGTCCATTCTGATAGGGACACCTCACCTCACCACCACAGTGTCTCCATGTCCATTCTGATAGGGAAACCTCACCTCACCACCACAGTGTCTCCATGTCCATTCTGATAGGGACACCTCACCTCGCCACCATAGTGTCTCCATGTCCATTCTGATAGGGACACCTCACCTCGCCACCATAGTGTCTCCATGTCCATTCTGATAGGGACACCTCCCCACCACAGTGTCTCCATGTCCATTCTGATAGGGAAACCTCACCTCACCACCAGTGTCTCCATGTCCATACAAAGTTCCAAAACTCCACATTAAGTTACAAATTGCACTTCATACTTGTATTAACAGTATATTTTGAATGTACTGAATGTACAGCACACTCTCCTATTGCTCTGATGGCTGACTAGTGCTGGAGCTGCTGCTGTTGGGACTGTGGTGGTTGGAGACTGTTCCTGTTCAGGAGATTCCACAGTGGAGCGGCCACCCCTAATGAGTGACAGGCGTTCCCCCTTCTCTCCCCTCTCTGTGGGCTGGCACCCCTCCGTCCCCTACCTCCCTCTACTCCCTTGGCACGGGCAGCCCATGCAGCGCCCCCAGGAGCCCCCACCGGGCAGCTCCAGAGGACCAGAGTCCCATGGCGAGCTGCTAATGATCCATATGATGGCCGGGGCCAGACATTGTTTAGGCTACATTACCTAGAGAGGGCCAAACAACCATTTGCAATGTCACTTGATAATGGTGCAAAAAACAAATCTAGCAGACCTTCATATGGGTAATTAATTTGTCTGTGCGTCGGGGCACTTCGCCTCTCCCCGCGTCTCTCTTTCTGCCTTCCCTATACTCTCCAAAAGATTTCCAATTGCTGGCAGACAATGGTTTCAGAAAGCAGTAAAAGGCCATTGATCTATTTGCAAATACCCGTCCCCATGCTGCGAAATGCATCTTGCTGTGTTGCGTTAAGCAATTCCACATTTTAATGGGCAGACTATTGATGGCTGATGCCAAAAGACTACGGTATTGACGCACTCAAACATATCCACAATGAGGTCCAAGGGGGATAGCACCAGCTCAGCACAATAAACAAAGAAAGGGGCATCAAACTGAAAAAGAAGAGTTGCATAATGTTGCAGAGCTCTCATAAAAAGTAACTGTAATGTGTGCCTGGTGATTGACTTTCAGAATCGATGGTAGATCCTGAAGTACGCAGCAGAGCTGTTGCCAATAAACATGTTGAATCCATACCGGTTGGACCAGACTACATAGTAATTGCCAATTAGGAACATGTGCATTATTATATGTAATTAGGTGTTGATTAAAATTGGAACATTGCTTGCAACAGCTCCAATGAGAGTGATAATAGCTGACTTATGTCCAGACAACTTCAGGAGCACAGCCAGATCAACACAAGACTTCTGCTCATTTCTGCAGTTCCTCTGCACCTTATACTGCGCACGTAAAAAAGGAATGATCTCTGGATGAGATAGAGACAAGAAGAAAGACAAGACAAATGTTTGTGCTTACATCAAATGTCCTCAGACGAGAGACAATCCAACCACACCAATAAAGCGATCAATGCTAACTTAATCTCTCTCACCACAGTGGCACCTGCTTGCTGTTTCTCAGAGCCAAAATGAAAGAGGAAAGTTACCCTGAAGGACTTAAATAAATAAACGTAAATTCGGTCGTATTTTCTTGCCACTACGGCAGACTTCACAGACATGCTCCAAACATCTATGCAACAGTTCGTATGCTATGTATTCAACAACGCTGAACAGAAACAGACAAGGTCCTACACTGAGAGGAAGACCTAACACAGTCGTTTAAATAGAGTGTGTGTGTGTGTGTGTGTGTGTGTGTGTGAGTGTGTGTATGACTCATCTGTGCCAGGGTCAGTGTGAATGCCCACTGGTTGTGCCAGGGCAGGCTGGGAGTGGAGCGAAGCAGAGCCGGCCCAGTCAAAGGTGCTTTGGGGGATAAGCTGGGTGCCCTGTCTCAAATGGGGACACTTCACTGGGTAAAGCCTGCCTTACAAAGAACGCTTTTCCCCACTGTGAATCTTCATACCTCCATCCAAGCAGAACTAAGGGTGCTGCTCACCAAGATACAAAGGGACAAACTCACACACATGCCCTCTCGAACACATCCAAACCACACACACATGCCCTCTCGAACACATCCAAACCACACACACATGCGCGTGCACACACACACAAGCAGTCGGGCACATGTATACACAGTCACGCACATATATGCGTGCGGTCAGACACACACACACACACACACACACACACACACACACACACACACACACACACACACACACACACACACACACACACACACACACACACACACACACACACAGACAGGCACAAGACTGCTCCCTCCTGGCCACAGCCTGTGGCTGCACAGCGTTGTGTGCTCCTCACAAAGAGACAGAGTGAGGCTGTAAATCATCCGTCTGCAGTTGTAATTTCACTAATGCTCACTCAAATGTCAATGTCTTGAATGACCAGGGATTCTTAATCCCTCATACAAATGTACAGCCCAAAGGCTGTGGGACAGGTAGAGTGTGAGGCCTCTACTGAGGGCTGCATGAGGGAACACATTACACACGTCTGGTGTCTGGGCTTTACGGCAGGCTTCTGAAGGACACAGCTGATATTTCAGACAATGGTCAGAGTAAATGTCCAACAGTGATGACTAGGTCCTTTGTGTTGTCCTTGGGAGAAATACATAGCTGTGAACACTTCCACATAAAGTGTTGATACTCTACACAACCTAACATTTTTTAAGTGACTAGAGAATGACTCTGTCTATCATCCCACCTCCACATGAAGTCACTGTACATCATTAGGTCAAGTGAAGGGAGTCAGTAGTAAATTATGAACTTGTAGGCTGACACACAAAGTACACACACACACACACACACACACACACACACACACACACACACACACACACACACACACACACACACACACACACACACACACACACACACACACACACACACACACACACGGACCACTCTTCCCCTCCGGCATTATCCCCTCATCAGAAGGGATAGCTCCTGCAGTTTCGGCAACAATTTACTGCATGTCATAATCAAATCCCTTTAAAATGGGAACAATTCAGCTATTGCCCGGCGTAATCAAATTAGCCCAAGTCTTTTTGGATTTTCAATTATCTCCAGTCGGAAGAGCACTTTATCCAGAGCGCTGGCTCTGCTCTGCAGCATCCTCACAATTACAGGGAGTCCAGACTAATGTGATGACAAGCTCGCCTGCCTCCGTTACTTAACCTTTCATTTGTGCCGGGGCTCCCTGGCGACCCCACCACCACCATCATCAGACAGAGCCCCACGCCAGGCCCACTGAGCTGGCCAACCCAAAGCCTACCTCTCCGCTAGGCTAGCCCTGCTCCTCCAGGCTCGCCCACTGTGTTGGGTTTACTGCAGCACAGCAACAACAGGAGAGTCAAGAGAAAGAGTAAAAAGTACTCATAGTCCTACTTCTAAAACTTCACTACTGAGAATTGATGAGCTTCACTAGTGTTGAACGCCTCTCAGGATCAGAAGTGACATTTAGATATTTTAAGGAAAGACAGAGGAATATCTACAATGGCATGACTAATACTAGCTACCTACTAAGTAGCTTGAATCAATGCTGACCTCTTCCTGGTGTGAATTATTATAGTTTCTTTCAACACTAAGCGTAAAGTTTAATTCAACACTAATTCAACCCAGGGACTACAGATGAACATTTGCTATCTAGCTAAATCTGTTGCAATGGCATGTTGTACATGATCCCTGACAAATAAAACAATCAAAAAATAAGTGTTTTCACTTAATTCAACACTGTATTAATAATATTGTTTTTAAATGTGTAACATTGATAATAATCTCAATGTGATTGAATGAGTGATTTGCATTCAAATCATACTTCCTTGTTTGAACGGTACTCTGTGTGTTGAAGAGCAGATGTTCTGGGGTAGCTGGGAAAAACTTGAGAGCCAAATAAATGAATAAATACATGTTTTATCTATCAGCCAAAAGAGGGAACTAAATGAATGTAAGGAAGAGGAGTATGACAGAACCAGAACAAAAAACCTATATTGTCCTGTTTCAAACAAGTGGAGAGAGAAGTGAGAATTAGCCGGTAATTCATTTGTCAGTCTGTATCTCAAAGCCACGTGTGCTCTTCTTAAGATTAAGAGGCTTTTTAAATAAACAGGGAAAGAGGGATTCTGCCTATTTCCTCCTGAAACAATTAGGTGGGTGTTTATTCAGTGGAAAGCTAAGGACATGTTGCTGATGCAGGCGTTGGTTGGGGAAGTCACTCACTGCATTGTTTACTGTTAATCTCCCCCCCCCCAAAACCCAACCAATCTTCATACCTCCATCCAAGCAGAACTAAGGGTGCTGCTCACCAAGTTGCAAAGGGACAAACCCACACACATGCCCTCTCGAACACATCCAAACCCACACACATGCCCTCCCATATCATTCTGTACGTAAATCCGAGGCACACATTTAGTATGATATGTTACGTTTCGTGGATCTCAATCACTCATTTCGTATGATATGTTCCGAATTACAATCTATATTATATGTTACAAATTTGCAAAATGTACAATGTTACATTTTGGGGTTAGGGTTCGGAGTTAGGGTTAAGGTTAGGGCTAAGGTTAGGAGTTAGGTTAAAGGGTTAGGGGAAGGGTTAGCTAAAAGGGTTAAGGTAAGGGTTACTTAATTATTTCCCTTAAGTAAGCATCTGTCTTATGTAACCATACCAAACGTAACATATCATACTCATTTGAGTATACCGGATTTACATTGACTATGTTACATCAGGTCAATGAGACCAGGCTGCCCATACATGTGGAAGAGTAATCTAACATGGGAATTAAAATACAATAGATTAGTCCAGTTCTACTGAAACACTGGATACACCTGTAGGAGCAACGTGCGTTGTGTTGATGTAAAAAAAATATCTATATTATATGTTATGAGGAAGAGAAATGAGCGAAGTTGGAATACAAAAAGCACATAGATTATTTTCTTAGATACACATGTATAGGCTACACACAGTCAACACTAATACATTCCTAAGAGCAAAATAGTTAATTTGATTAAGTTCAGTTGAAATAACACAATTACATTCAACATCATCTTTCTATGTAGATTTGAGGCTAATAATATAATATAAAAAACAGTATCTATATCCCTTATTCTCACAGACACAGTGCATGGGTGTTCTTATTCAGATTGATCACGATAGACACATCGCCAAGCCTCTGCTGCCATCTGCTGGACAGTGTGCCCTAATGGAATAGAATGGCGTGAGCGAGAATGAACATCCAGCCATAAACCTCATTTAAAACAATGCTGCACCTCCTGGAAGAAGCGTTGTCGTCTTCCTGTGGCCATGAAAACTGTAAAATTGAGATTAGCCAATGTAATTTAGTCATCGGCTGCATCAATGAATCTTACTGCTTTTGAAACATGTTTTTGAATCACGTGATGAGGGGGATAGAGTGTGACTGCTGGAAACGTAGACTGGAGAGACTGGTAATCTAGCAACACAGAGAAAGCCTGGGGAAGGAACTCTTGTTTACCTGCATTGTTTTGCCTGGATCAATCATGTGCTGAACCTTCAATTTGTCCTACTATTCTAGTAAGATAGTGATAGAAATGATATGTGACAACATGTGTACTAAATTTGTTCTAATTCCCGTAGTATATTTTAGGCCTACTTGACATATTTTAAAATGGTTTAATAAGTAATTATACATTCCAACATAGACCCACGTGTTTAAATATTTAGTACATGTACATATTTTTTGTTAAATCAATATATTGTGACTTTTCATGGGGAAACCATTCATATACCCAGGTAGCATAACGCCAACAATGCTTCACTTTGTAGATATACTAGGCTGGAACATGGCGTACTACAAGTATGCAGCTTGGTCTGTTTTCTATGATATTCAGACCCAAAACTGCAACCAAGGCTTTGCCCACAAGATGTCTCTGCACTGACAGGAATGTTGTGATCTCACACAGATCCTCCTGTCCTCAACCAACCCCAGCCCAGGCAGCCCAAGCTGCAGTCCTGCTCAGCCTCCAACCAGAGCTTCAGAACCGCCCCACTCTGTCCCTCTCCAGAAGCAGTCAAAGGCAAACATGTCACATTGGGATCTATAATGCGACCCTCGCTGCACATACAGCATCATGCAGGCATTGACACAAGCCCAGCGAGGAGCAGTGTCCAAAATGGTACACTAACACACAATGTATCCTGTGTCCTTCACTAAAATGAACTAAATCAATTGTCAAGCAACACAACGGGATAAGAGCTCCCTACTGGAGCGTGACCTTAACACTTCTCCTCTAGTCAGTAGGAAAAAGGCTCAGCTTTAGAAGATATTAAATCAGACAGAGAGAGACAGAGAGACAGAGAGAGAGACAGAGAGAGAGAGACAGAGAGAAAAAGATAGAGACAGAGAGAGATAGAGAGAGAAAGCGAGGGGGAGGAAGAAGAAGAGAGAGAGAGAGAGAGAGAGAGAGAGAGAGAGAGAGAGAGAGAGAGAGAGAGAGAGAGAGAGAGAGAGAGAGGACCAGTGAATAATACATGGGGGAGCTGAACACCATTGGAAACAATAGTGGTCCCGGTGGTCATTCTGCAGCTGTTCACATCACTCTCAGCATGCTTCTCACTCCTGGGCAGCTGATGCTTTATACCCTCTATCACACACAGCCCGTACCTGCTGCTGTACACATACACACATACACCGCTGGGCCCGCGGAGAGCCAGGCCACATAGCCAATAAAAGAAATATGAGCAGTCCATAGCATTCAGACATGCGCAGTGTGCACAATCTCAGCTTCTCTTTGTCTCTCCCCCACCCTCCCTCCTCCACTCCCTCTCCAGCTCCCCCTCGGCAGAACTGACTAAAAGTAATTATACATGTTTAATAACTTCAAGGACTATAAAAAAATGCTGTCGGGGGAGCATGGAGGTCCAGTTTAACGACAATTATAAAACAAGAGGGGCAGAGAGAGAGAGAGAGAGAGAGAGAGAGAGAGAGAGAGAGAGAGAGAGAGAGAGAGAGAGAGAGAGAGAGAATAGACTTGAGGAAGGAAGGAATTGAGGCCTCGGAACATCCAGGGAATTGCATTACATGTAAGTAGTTCATGCCCGTCTCAGATTAAACTCTATTGGTATTAGAATAGCTGAACGTCTCTCTCCTCACTAGACTGATCACTCCACTCACTCCTCTCATCCTAGGATAGACTGTAGAAGACCCTGCTAGCTGTAGTTCACTCTATACACTAAAGCCCAGCCGCGCCATCCAGGCCAATATTCCTCAGGAGTACAGTCTTTAAAAGTCAAACAGACAATAGCGATGAGGGGAAACCTGTTTCCGAGGCACTGGAGTGAAGCAAATCTCTCGTAGCTTGTATCCAGCATGAGACAGGCACTTGTGGGCCGACGTGTATTACTTTGAATTCCAGGAGACAGAGACTGGCGAGGAGACCAAAGCCATGGTGTCTGCTGTGATGCTGTGAGAAACACAGGCTGCTGAGGAGAGATCTGATTGTGTTGCTGTTTCAGACCGCCAGTGATCCGGGGGATATTTCCCACTTTGACAAATTCCGCTCTGCTTCGATTCAGTGCTGTTCTGCCTACTTTGTGTGCAGCATTGCATGAAAAGCCGCTGAATAACTTTGTCCGGGTTCTCTGAGCCTCTCATACAGTGAAAAGGCTCTCTATGTTAAGGTGATGGAAACACATAATGAACAGACAGCTTGCCCTAGCTTTATGACCTTGGCTAGGAATCTCATAATGTGCTTCCAGAACATCTTCTATCCTGACCATAGAGATAGAAGGAACAGAACTGAATAGCACAGCAAATATTACACAACTATCTTATATGATATATAACAGTATAACAGAAAATAATGACTACCTTATTCCTTCTATGTGTAGGGCTCTGTCCTTGGCTAGCGGCTGGCAGCCATGTTGTTCCTCTGTCTTTCTGACCTTGACCAGGTGGCACTGACCTGTCTAACCGGACCCAGGCTGGCCGAGGCGTCCGGCCTGCTGGCCAGTGTTGTGTGGAGGTGCCTGCTGCCCCGCCGGGCCGTGGGAGGGAAGTGTGAGGGGACACTGCTGGGCCGAAAGGACATTCCTTGGCCTCAGGCAAAGCCCGGCGCAGCGCCGCAGCGCTCCACACACGCAGAGAGGAGGAATACGGAGGAACACAGAGCCACCGGCCACACCCGTTTACACACACACATACAGTATGTGCACTAGAAACATATCAAGCACAACACATTCATGTATAGGCAGAATGAAACAAACAGGTAGATGATGTATGTAGCCTACAATAGACACACACACATGCAATCACTGAGCTAGGGAAACATACTGCCATGTGTCTCTCCTGCTGCTACTTCCGGCAGTCTGAGCCAAGGCCCACAGCCTCCCAGCTCTAGTAGGAGAGAGGAGCCAGGGATTTGGACCCGCCTGCCAGCCTGCCCACACCCAGCCTCTCCAGCACCATACTGCCCCTGACACAAACCCAGTCAACCCAGGGACCAACCAGCTAGTAACATACACCAGCACAGAGGACTGGGAAACTGGGATACTATCCACTCATCCACACACACCAACATGTATTACAGCCTGCTATACACACAGAGACAGAACACATAGAACCTCATAGACACTTCTATTTCTAGTATTGAAGTACTGGTGTGTCAATATAATGCAACAACAGCATGTCCTTATGGATTACACATGGTTCTGTTCTATTCTAATACAGACATATGTATACCCACAGACTTACTGCTGCTGGTAGCGTTGATCATGCTGAGTGACAGGACTATTCTCCATCAGGGAGACGTTGCCTTGGCCTTAGAACATGGCTTCTCCTCCAGACCCACAGGAAACTACTGGCTCACTGCTGTCTCACTCTCTCTCTGTGTGTGTGTGTGTGTGTGTGTGTGTGTGTGTGTGTGTGTGCGTGCATGTGCATTTTTTTCATTTGTCATGGTATAGTTGGACTCATGGTAACAAATGAGGTCCCAGGGAAAAGGTGATGATGTGTGATGAAATGAAAGCCAGTAGAGAGTCATAATACTCTGAGTCAGAAACGTCCCCAGCTCAAACCTATACTAACACCAAAGTCAACGCCAGGCTCCTATTCTCAGGAGAGACATAATGACACGGGACATGTAAAGTTATTGTTTCCTGTAACCCGGGTCTCTCTGATCATTAGACACATGCAGAAAGGCAGGCAGCGTTCATTTGACGTCAATGACCCGGCTATTCCAGGGCTTTCGCAGGAAGGATGGCTGTGACAGGTTGACAGCGCTGTGCCTTAGGAAAGACAATTCCAATCACCAGCGCCATTCAGATAGCGCCATTCAGAATAGAAATAGACACAATGGAATAACTGAAGTGTATCATGTACTGCCATGTAAAACAACCTTTGGGCTAATTGTTTTCTATTCGGCGGGAGACAATAGGAGTTTGGGAAGCGCCAGGTGCCTCACTAACTGACTCTCAAACACCACTATGGCAGAAACCCCTTTGTTATTCGCTCACACACAGCTTCCAATGATTCAACACGTCAAACCCCAGCAGCAGTAATGTAATTCATATCATAACACTGAGCCAATGAGAACTGAAGCTTGATTCTTTCCTCTCCAATAGCTAAAGAGTACATCGAGTCAATTTGCTGAATTATTCAATGGATTAGCTATATTAGTTGTAGTGGAATGGTGTATCGCTGTGGCGTTGTGGAGTCACGTGATGTGTCTAGATGGTATGTACACTATGAGGGCAGGTTCACCACTGAACCATTTCATTCTTAGCATCCTATTCCCATATAAGAATATTGTCTATTTCCCGTTTGGAATATTGACTTGACATGATGAAGCCGACCCTAGAATCAGCTTCCTACTGGCTGCTGCCATCATCAAAGACAAGAAAAACGGCATCTGACATCCTAATAATTCCGCCAAATTCTCCATATTTCATTCGGTCTGTCGATATGAGGGTTGACATTTAAATGAACATTCTCACGCACGGCCAAGGTCTAATTTGATCAATGCATAACAAGAATCCCCACTTATAGCCATGTGCATGCCTCCCTACATCTGTCACCATGGTGAATGGAGACCTCCACATGACCTGCTCAACAAAGACAATTCAACACAGACACAGGAGTCAGCCATTTGAGCCACCCACTAGCACACTCACCACTTCAACCAGCATGGCTGCAGGCACCGACCTGTGTGTGAACACAGACACAGCAGAGGACTGGCATGGACATTTGATGGAAAGGACTTCAAATACATGTAAGGGTCCAAGGGTCAATGGTAACGCTTTGTAGACACACTCGTACATAAAACACACCTATTCCTCTACATTCTAGCACAACTGTACACCTATTATATATAATATTATTATTCCTATATTATTGTGTGTTTAACATAAACACGGACACAAAACGGCACACACAAACCTATACCCTATCACACTTAGACATACTCCTATACAACGCCCTCACACATCCCTGGTTCCGTGTGGGTCTTATGAAACCATGTGACCTCTGGTGCCAGCGACCCTGCCAGTGAGAGCTCTAGCCTGGGAGACAGATCCACAGCGTTTAACTCCTGGCTCCTGTGAATGGCTATAGGTCACTACAGTTTCATCTCCTCAGCGCAGACACACAGAGGTCGCCAGGTGGCTTTTATTGGAGTTTTACGTGAGGAGAAATAGGAGATTTTCCTAGGCAGACTAAATCCTTCCCCTGGGCTGGGAGATAGCCCAGCGAAAACCATATAGCCAGGTCAATAAGAACCCAGATGCCAAATCTCCTTAAAGTCGCTCTTTATTCATGAATATGTGCTGAAACAATCTTTTGGGGGTTTAAGAGGAGATTGCATGCAGAAAACAGGCTGTCCTAATCCACTTTGGTTAGCGTCTTGAATGGAAATGAAAATGAGCCCAACAGCAAGGCGGATGATATTCCACCCTTGGCTGTTTTGCTACATTTCAGGCTCTCGTATAGCTTTTCTCAAACCGCCACTAGAAATATAATGGTTACCATGATAAAAATAGTAGTGGGGTTAACCCCTTACACTGGTGGGAATTGGCCTATATGGATAGGGCTAAATTGAAATGTTTTCCGACAGAAGAAATACGGAAAGCATATGCATGGTAAAAATGAAAAGGGAACAGTTTGGAGATTATGGGACAATTATTAGACTAAAGATAAGGACACAAAGTTCAAGCACCCTTGTAGTTGTTTTGTTTGGAACACAGCCCTGCATCCCCACCTTTACACAATTACTGTTGTTGTTTACACAATCCAAAAACGGTCCATTAACTAATCACAATCTGGGTCAGGTGGGCATCATCTGAAAGCTTGCCAACGTGACTAGCTAAATTATAAAATATGATCTTGAAGGCTTTCACAAGGCAATTCATAGCAGTAGATAGTCATTTTGTTGCACATTAAATGGAGTCATGAGTGCATTCAGATGTGTGGTCCGCGGCAAATGTTCTTCACAACACAACAACCATAGGCTCATTCTGTTCAGAACCACCCAGGGCATGATGCCATGTCATCTTGTAACTGTACATCAAACATAGTGATCATAAGCACTGACACTGTATATGACATGAGTTGTATGAGTTGGAAATGTGTAGTGTATGAAATGAAAGCAGTATTTGAATCCTCAACGTCTCATCTTTCAAAATACATTGAGTCCTTGCAAATTTAAAGCATTTCCCTCACTCGGACAACATTTTTGCAAAAGTTGCCCAATTACTGGGAGTGATTGAGGAAACTTCTGTCACGCGTGGTGCTGAAGTTCAGAACGGCTGTCAGTCTAAACCCATACAGCCCTGTGAGGTTCAGAGCCAGAGCTCTGACGTCATGTATAGCATGTTACTGTACAGGAACTGCATCCCAAACCTTCCATTTTCAACCTGTATGTTGGTACGAGTGTAAAGGGCTACAAACAATATAACCAGGAATCCTGGCACTCTGCACAGTGGTCTGCACAGTACCATCCATATTCAATACTAATTGTGCTAGTGTGCCAACTTGTGCGTGAAGCGTGTGTACATGCCTTTGATTGAGTATGTGAGTGTGTGTTTACTTCTATGTGTTAGTGGGGTGTGTGTATACATGTGAGTGTTCCCACCTGCTCTGCAATTTGACCCATTGAGAGCTGAGGCACGGCACACACCTGGTCTGGGTCTCTCTCTCTCTCTGTGTGTGTGTGTGTGTGTGTGTGTGTGTGTGTGTGTGTGTGTGTGTGTGTGTGTGTGTGTGTGTGTGTATATTGGTAATGGTTTGAAGGCAAGTGATTATACATCATGACCCCGGGTACAAGAAGCACAGTGGGTCCAATCTGGTGCTCACTACCGCCCACTCTCTCTGACACACACACACACACACACACACACACACACACGCTGGCAGGCATCACACAAACACCCACATACACACGCAGGTATCACTCGCCCACAAACACATGCAGACATGTGCACGCAGACACAAACACACACGTACCTGTGTCTCTCTACTCTCTCTCCCTCTCTCTCTTTCTATTTGTCTCTCTCTTAGCCAGGCAGCTCTACTCGTTCCCTCTGTTTTACACACATAATGAAACAGTGTCCTGGTCCTACACACTCCTCCTCCCCCTCCACACGTCCTTCTAATGAGATAAATTAGTGCCTTGCAACAGATGCATGGAATATACACTAATGGCTACCATCTGTCACTCATCTCTAGGAGACAGAGAGAGAATACAGCACTAAATATGATCACCAGCCCCAGGCACAGCTAGGCCGAGAGAGAGAGAGAGAGAGAGAGAGAGAGAGAGAGAGAGAGAGAGAGAGAAGGCAAACAGGAGGGACATAAGAAATGTGTCACAATGTGGAGGGCCAGGCACTAGGGGCTTAGTGTAAGAGAAAAAGACGACAGTACACAAAGTCAGCCTAATGTCAACCTTTCTCTCAATGGTTTTCAGATATATTTTTATTTTCAGACTGCATCAAGCTCCCCCTTGACTCCCAGTAATTCCCTGTGTGGCGCTGGGAGCAAGCATAGTGTAGTGCTGTTCATCAGACAGCCATTCTCAGTTCACACCGTCTTCTCACTCCGCTGTATTAAAGTCAGAGTTTCATATATTCTGCTAATATTGCCGCTACACTGCCATTGTTCAAATAGTCCCAAATCCATTTCTAGAAAATAATCTGGGGGTGAGCACTAATATATTTCATCCTGGTTCCTTAAAGCCACGCTGTGCATTAGCACGCTGCTTATGATGAAAGCCAGGGAAGACAATAAGAAACAAAGGATGATATAAAACAGAGAAGCAACGTATCTCGGTAAACAGCAGTGAGAGCAATGACTGACCCTGGGAAGCTACCTTGTAAATGGTCCATGAGAACAAACGGACTAAACCCAGACAACATCTGCATGGACTCGGCCATCATTCTTTTTAACTGGAAGAAGCAATTACAACAAGTGGAAATGAATTGCTAGTTGTTCTAAGGAAGATCCTGGGAGATGAGATTGGAAAAGTTCCCACTTGTTTTATAGATTAATAACGAGATATGTGGCGGGAGTTGTAGATTCCAATAAGACTTTTAGTTTATAATCATTTTATGTACATACATAAAAGTATGAGGAGAAATTATTAATGTCATAATATCGCAAATAATGATCGCCAAAAAATGTGATAACCCTCATGTTATTGAAGCAGCTTTGGGTTTGCAGAGCATTCATTTGATAATGGCCACAGTCACCCATCACACTGCCCACAATAAACTAGCAATCCCACCGCATCAACATTCCCTATGAAGCAATCTTATAAACATTACAGGCCTAATGAAAAAGTAGCAGATATCTCCTGCAGCCTCTCATAAAGACCCTAGTGAAATCCTCAGATCAGGCTATAAACAACATCCCAGGCAGAAATGAGCAAACCCTGTTACCCTTTTAGAACTTGTTACAATTTCCAATTAAGCAGTAATGAAGATATTTTGGTCTGTATTGCTCGGTACAGCTGACTACATTATAACACAATGTTCAGCAGGCATAGGAACCCATGACGTCAACACAACCCTCATTAAAGCAGCATACCAACGGTGCAGAACAGGAACACACTCTCTCTACCCACTCCACAAAACACAAACATTTCTCTCTATCTTTCACCAAAATCTAACCGATTTGAAATGAGGACATTAAAATAGCCCATCACTGCACACAGGAAATGATAGCGCTGCCTCAACCTTGTATGCAAATATTATATTTCAAGCCAGCAGCAGCAGAGAGAGAGGGGGGAGATAGAGGGGAGAGAGAGAGGGGAGAGAGAGGGGAGCGAGAGGAGAGAGAGAGAGGGGAGAGAGAGAGGGGGGGAGATAGAGGGGAGAGAGAGAGGGGAGAGAGAGAGGGGAGAAAGAGAGGGAGAGAGAGAGAGAGAGAGAGAGAGAGAGAGAGAGAGAGGGGGGGAGATAGAGGGGAGAGAGAGAGGGGAGAGAGAGGGGAGAGAGAGAGGGGAGAGAGAGAGGGAGAGAGAGGGAGAGAGAGGAGAGAGAGAGGAGAGAGAGAGAGGGGAGAGAGAGGGGAGAAAGAGAGGGAGAGAGAGAGAGGGGGGAGAAAGAGAGGGAGAGAGAGGGGAGAGAGAGGGGGGAGAGAGAGAGGAGAGAGAGGGGGGAGAGAGAGAGGGGAGAGAGAGAGGGGAGAGAGAGAGGGGAGAGAGAGGGGGGAGAGAGAGAGGGGAGAGAGAGGGGGGAGAGAGAGGGGGGAGAGAGAGAGGGGAGAGAGAGAGGCGTGCAGGCAGCAGCTCTGAATGTGTCTTATTGAGCAGATACTCCTGAGCTTAATAAAGCACACCATCAGTGTCTCTGTGCTCATTAGCATGGCCAGTGTTAGCTAGCCTTGCACGGCAGCAGCTCCCTCCAACAATCCATTAGTTCTGCGAGGATGTTCAGTATAGCCATGCAAATAAGTGTGAAATTGCACTGTAATCAGTCATGTAAATGACACAGGATTTCTATCTAGGCATCATCGTTCCCCGCACTCGTTTATGAAATAGTTGTGAGGGAAGGAGGGAGGGAAGAGAAAACAACATTAAAAACAATGAAAGAAGTGCTTCTGTTTTGACAGCGACAGAGAATAAAAAAATCATTAGCATGACATGAGCCAGACAGGCTTTGATTCTCTACTGAGAATTTAACTCCCTCAAACCAGTCTCCCATTGAAATTAGATGTTAAATATTCAGACACTGATCAAAACTGTTCACCTAGGCAAGACTTCACAATCACTAGGAGTCTTCTTGTGTAAAGACTTCTCCCCTCCCCTTTGATGACAAGAAAGAGACAGAGGACGGGTGGCGGCACACCTACCAGATGAGAGAGAGCTTAACACGTCTGTATTCCTGTACTGTGAGAGGTACAGTACGTAACAGCCTGTTCTATATGGAATGTCTGGAGAAATACACTCATGGATATGGCAGCCAGTGGAAAAATAATTACACAGAATTTCATTCCTACTTAACACAAATGTTGGTAGCACTTTATTTTCCAGTATAGATGTATACTATGTCAATAAATACCTTGATAAAAAAATAACTCTTTTGCAAAATGTAATTCAATATAGAAAAAAAAATATATATATATATATATATATATATATATATAATCTGTGTACGGTTTCACTAGATCACGAAGGGTAAAAATATCTATCAAATATCATGTTAAATAAGACAAGCCATCTTTTCAAGACTCGTGTTGGCATAATAGACCAAGCTGTATAAAAAAGGAAGATTGATTTCCCATAATATGCAGTAGTCAGCCAATGGGACTGGTTCCATCAGGGTTGCTGATGTGACTGGAATCAGCTGCAGACTGCACTCATTGTATAGTCGTCTATATGAATAAGCTGATGGGAGTGAGTGATACATCGACCATCCACTCACTTTCACACAGTTCCCAATGATTCATTTTGAATATCGTGCTGTGAAATACAGCCAAACTGGATCATGTTCTGTGTGTGTGTGTGTGCGTGTGTCTGTAAGAGGGAGAGAGAAAGAGCAAAAAAAGAATGAGGAAGAGGAGGAAGAGGAAGGATCAGGAATCTGGCTCAAATGCAATCTCAGGAGAACTAGCTCATTGAGCTGACAGCCATCAGTAAATCCGTGTGGAGCGAGAACGAGTCACTGTGGTCAAGCAGACAGAGGGAGAAAGAGAGAGAGAAGGGAGAGATAGAGAGAACAGAGAGAGACCCAGCACACAGAGACAGATTTGATGAATACTGAGGCGCTCAAACAGACAGATGGGCTGATTTATGACTGACTGTGTGTTATGGAACATTATCTTAGTGTCGGTAAAATCAAAATAACATTTTGGGTGTAAACGTGGAGCCTGGACCTGCCAACAGATCCCCATGTGGTCCAATACATTCAGATGGCCCAGGATGCAGTGCCATGGAAAACAGTTGTGTTGTCGAACGACTGCATATTTGTTGTTTATTGTGTTGTTTGGGGTAAATTGCATGCAGCTGTATACATTGCCAATCGCATCCCACCTGCCAAAGTCAAATTAAGCCATCAAATCAATATCAAGAGTCTGGACGAAAATGAAGGCCATTACCAGGCTATTGAATTGTATTTGTTCTCTATTCAAAATTAAAGGCTATTGACAGGCTGTTTTATTTAGTTCTCTATTCAACCACTCTCTGGTTAAAGTGGAGGAGTGGATGAGGCTACATTTTAACTGCAGGCCCCTTTAATGCTGGGCTATAGAGCCACTTTATGATCCCACACAGGGGACTTGTGTATGCGGGGAGTGTATTGTGGCTGGCTGAACCCGGCTGAATACACACTGTGAATGTTTTGTTGTCAAATAATGAGAGAGTGTTGGGGTCCTACCTCACCGAGAAGCACAGCAAAGATTAGACACATCTCAGCACAGAACCATTGGTGAAATGTATCAATGTCGGTGTGCACCAATCTAGGGTGGCTTTCCCCCGTTCATGGTGGCTTCTCATTTGGAACCGGTAAACCAGTTGTCATGTGTATTTTCCACTCGGATAGTGATAGCTTTCAGCAGTGGCTCACAATCACCCCGCGTCTCATTGCTCGGGCACAAATACTCATCGGGTTGTCTGTCTAGCCTGCATGGGAGATGGAATCAGAACAATGACCACTGAAGAAAGGCAGGAGATGTGACAATTCAGTGGACGGTAACAGTGGACAGCGTAATTCAACCATTATAATTCAACTACATTTCAGCACTATGCAACTACTACAGTGCCAGGGTCTCACACATAAAAGGCAAACAAGTTTAATGAAGAAATAACATGTTTAAAATAAACCAGCCATTCCCCAGCGTAAATACCATCACTGAGACCAATTAACCAAACCAGAGAGCATTTTGTGAAAGTAGCTATGCATTTTTGAGTTATCATTAGTATGGTCATGGATAATAAGATCAGTGTATCCAACATTTTTCTCGCTACATTTTTCACAGAGCAGAAATCTCACTACATATCACAGAGGTTGACTTTAGTCAGCTAGCTATATGTAGAGAACACACTGTAGCTGTTCTATAGTAATGCAAAGGGGTAGGGGATATCCAGGCCTGATGGGTTGAGAGGCCACGTCTCAGCCAGACGATTTTGATCCCTCTCGTAGCGGCTAGCTAAATTAGCATGCAGAAGACAGGACTCAGAGGTGCCCTAGCCCTTAACTCAATCTCTCTCTCCCTCCTTTTTCTCCCCTTGCTTAGGTAAAAGTAATGGATTGTGGCTGCAGCTCCAGCCTTACACCCCTCCCTTCCCCTAAAGCCGGGCAGCGATGCAGGCAGACAGGCAGGGAGGGACGAAGGCAGGCAGGGACGGAGGGAGGGAGGGAGGCAGGGCCGGAGGGAGGGAGGGAGGGAGGCAGGGCCGGAGGGCATGTTACTGAGCTCCGGGTTCCTCCACAGTGACACTCACTAACTCTAAGGCCAGCTGTCCGAGCATACGCACCCAGCGCTCCAGGATGGCCAGGCAGCCTTAACCGAAAGGTGCCATCCCCTCTCCACGCTCTTAAACAGATTGCCGCTCGTGCCACCTCAAGCTGAATACTAATGAATGAAGGGGTTGCTTACCAAAATGAATGACGGGTAGCAAAAGGAGACAACAAAATAGCAAAAAAACAACAGCAGCAGCAATTTCAAACAGCACTTTTAGGGAATGGATGCAATTAAGCTGCAAACACTCAACGGATGTAGACGGGGCTAGAAACACTGAGTATGTTTTAGAGACATGTACTCCAGGAGTTTTAAGCATGCAGTTGTTAGAGGGCCAGGCTGATTGAAATTCATTGGCAACATCTGCATGCAGCGCACAACATGGACGGGGATCAGAGTTTGGAGGTCTCTGAACATCAGTTATAATTAACAAAACATTCCGGTGCACATGGGCTCCGGGGCACATGGGTAACCAATGGCAACCATGGCAGGGCTCGGGTTCAGAGGACGAACCAGGGGGCATCAGTACCATTATGGCCCCACCTGGAATATGGACGACGGCAAGAAGGCAACGCTAACCGCTACCCAGCTACACAGAACCAACCTGCAATATTAAATCTCCCTATTCCATCTTCCTATTATACTGTACTGTACAATGTGAATATGACACTGACAGTTATCTAAGAATGTCATCTCGGTGAACAATTAATAGAACAGCGGGAACGTGAGGTCAGATATAATTAACAGATATGCAGCGCGAGGTATAATTGCTCAAGTCTCAAGCAAAGTAATTAAATAATTCAAAGTGAACCACTGAGAGGGAGAGACAATGACAGAGCTTCTCCTCATCTCCCTCTAAGAGGCTGGTGGAGGTAGGTAGTGGTGGTAGGTGGTGGTGGAGGTAGGTAGTGGTGGAGGAGGTAGGTGGTGGTGGTGGAGGTAGGTGGTGGTGGTGGTGGAGGTAGGTGTTGGTGGTGGAGGTAGGTGGTGGTGGAGGTAGGTAGTGGAGGTAGGTAGTGTTGGTGGTGGAGGTAGGTGGTGGTGGTGGAGGTAGGTGGTGGTGGTGGTGGAGGTAGGTGGTGGTGGTGGAGGTAGGTGGTGGTGGAGGTAGGTGGTGGTGGTGGTGGAGGTAGGTGTTGGTGGTGGTGGAGGTAGGTGGTGGTGGTGGTGGAGGTAGGTGTTGGTGGTGGAGGTAGGTGGTGGTGGAGATAGGTGGTGGTGGTGGTGGAGGTAGGTGTTGGTGGTGGAGGTAGGTGGTGGTGGAGGTAGGTGGTGGTGGTGGTGGAGGTAGGTGGTGGTGGAGGTGGAGGTAGGTGTTGGTGGTGGAGGTAAGTGGTGGTGGAGGTAGGTGGTGGTGGTGGTGGAGGTAGGTGGTGGTGGTGGTGGTGGTGGTGGAGGTCGGTGGTGGTGGAGGTAGGTGGTGGTGGTGGAGGTAGGTGTTGGTGGTGGAGGTAGGTGGTGGTGGAGGTAGGTGGTGGTGGAGGTAGGTGGTGGTGGTGGAGGTAGGTGTTGGTGGTGGAGGTAGGTGTTGGTGGTGAAGGTTGGTGGTGGTGGAGGGAGGTGGTGGTGGTGGAGCTGGTATTTATGCTGAGATGCTCCTCTCTGTAACACCGCCTCAGGGACAGATCTAACACACACCCAGTCATCAGAAGAAGAGGAAGAAACACTGGGATGGCTCTGAATCGGACGGCGGAAAGAGCTGACGTTCCGTCGAATGTTATTTGCACACAAAGGGAAAGTGCTCATCGGTTCCCCTGAGTCTAGGGCAAATCCTTCATCTAGGGCTTTTTCCCTGTCTACCTCACAGAAGTTCAGACAGCATCTTAAGGTCCACCTAATTGACGAAGCGGAGATCCTCTCATTATGATACATGCGGTAGGCCAGCCTGTCAGACAAAGAGTTAGTGGAGAGCAGTGTTAAGGAAGTAGCAGAGGCATTATCAGTCTATATTTCACGTGTCACTGGGGGACGGATGTGTCCCCATTTCGTCCTTTGGGTGCCATTAATTGATCAAATGAATGAATGAATGGTTAAGTTTACACTCTTAGAAAAAAGGGTGCCAAAAGAGTTCTTCAGCTGTCCCCATAGGATAACCCTTTTTGGTTCCAGGTAGAACCCTTTTAAATTCCATGTAGAACTCTTTTAAGTTCCATATAGAACCCTCTATGGTAAGGGTTCTACATGGAACCCAAAATAGTTCTACTTTGAACCAAAAAGGTTCTTTCTACTTGGAACCAAAAAGGGTTCTTTAAAGGGTTCTCCTACGGAGGACAGCCAAATAACCATTTTAGGTTCTAGATAGCATATTTTCTTTCTAAGAGTGTAAGGTAACAGGTGAGGAGTCTGGTTAGTCTGGTTTGACACAGAGATGATCAAACATTATGAAATCGAAAATTGCATTTCTCCACAGATACATGCATGTCCCTTCTTCCCTATTCATTGAAGTCTGGTAGAACTGAAAGTCACTGTCAACCTTTGACTCCCGTCTCACGTTATACTGTGAGTAAGGGCCCTTACATGGTTCTGTGTTGAATGGTGGAGCTGGGCTATTATGTTCCAAGGCACATGTTATGAACACATATGCTTTGAACCAATCTGACTCTGAGGTCAAAGTAATGTATCTGGGAAGATTTGTAAAGCACTTTACAGTGCGTGTTCCATTCCAGATATTTAAAAATTTAAAAATGTTTGAAATGAAAATGGATCCCAATTAAAGCCGCACAGCAGTGTAAGTGCTTCTTGTTTTTTTTTTTGTAACCAGTTGAAACATTTCTCCCTGGGAAATCCTCTAAAAACATACCTTTTTTTCTGCCTGTACTGTGACTGTGAGCTCTTCTAAAAGCAGCCTAGACAGGCCTGAGCTCAAGCCATTTTGCCAGCCATTCAGGGAGATGAAAATGCAAAGCTAAAAATACTAGCTACACATTTCAAAAGGCAAGAGAAATGCATATATACACCAACTAGCAACAAGCCTTTCTCCTTGACTGCTGGGGAGAAAAGGTTTTTTGGTCTCAACACATTAGACATTTTCAGTGAAACCCTTTACAGTTAGACATACCTTCTCCTTCACAGTATGTATGGTCATGCTATAGTCACCTAAGAGATACCAGCAGTAGCTTTAGATTCAGGTGAATCATCAAGGCTAATGACCATACATTGTTAAGGTCAAACACCCCATCAGGATTTGCTAACATAATAAGTGTGGTGTGCTAGCATTACAGTACTATATGTATCTACTGGTGCTGTGGCCTTGCTATGGGTATATAGTCTTGTCTGTTGGATCACCTGTTGAAGAGCATCCATTTCAACATGGGGCCAGAGGTCGTGGTCCTGGCTGGGTGTTTGATTGGCAGGTGGGGAGCCACGATGCCCACAGCCCTGCCCCAGTGGAGCGCTGAGCGCCAGCGTCTGGGCTTGGGAGGGCCACAGTGCTGCTGACTAACAGAGCGTGTCTGCTGACAGTCAGTGTGTCTGACTGATAGGATCACCCCAAGAGGCTCTTCCAGGGCCTTTACAAAGTGCCTCTGATAGGCCAGGCCCATAGCTTTACCGCCGGGCCCTGCCAACAAATTAAATTTAAGCCCCGCTAATGTATAGAGTAATCATAGAGTGGTGCTGATACATTTTTCAGCAGGGTTACCATGGGCACGACTGAAAGCTTTGCGTGGAATCAGAGACGGGCAGGAGCGGGGCGGGGCGGAGAGAAACAGCTGTCTGTAACCTTAGCAGGCCACTGGAATCCTACACTTCTAAGGCAAGGACTTACCTCCAAGAACAACAATAACATGCCATTATGAGATGTAACATTTTGCAGTGACCTGCGTTTCCAGGGGGAAATTTGAAAGAAAAGCAATTTCACATTAAACTATCTGACACAGAGCAGGTCATGGAATGGTGGTGAGGAGGGGGGAGATGGAGAAGGGGTAGAGGAGGGTTGGGGGTGGGGGGGGGGGCACGGAGCCCCCGTAACAGCCATTGGCCAACTAGAGCGAGACACACATTCCCTCTGCCGAGTTAAAAGTGCTGGAGTGGAGGAAATTTCAAAGCCTCCCCTGCAGACAAACACTCCGCTTAGCACACATCAGTACTGAGATGTTCAAATATTCCACTCCACAGTTGCAGCCTGGTTCTCTTCCCTGTACCGCCGTATCAGACATGGAAGCACTGTGATTAATGAGACAGGAAAAATACCTCTCTCTTTTCTCCCATTGTGTTTTTATAAATTCAATGAAGCTAAAACTGCACTTAATTAAAAATGTGTCTCAGCGTTTTATTTCCCATGATGCTCGGCAGCAGGCAATGTAGGAAAATGAAAGGCAATTGGAGATAAGAGAGGATGGATTCACATGTGTGGGACCTTTGTCCCCTCCCACCTGTTATGACCAGCAACGTAAAGTTTTGCAGCTGGGGTTGATTAGCCAGCTAGTAGATAGCATACATCATAGGAGACCTTTTAGAAACTGAACACAAAGCATAGCTAGCTACACTTCTCTGCATGCACAAGAACACAGTCATCTGAGCGTCATGGTGCAGTGCTACTTCATGTCAATCTTCTCTTCCTCTCATTTAGAATCGTTTGTTATGAATATACTGGATGTGTAGGAACACTGTAAATACTCTAGTTCGAACATTGCATTGACATATTGATACATGATTGTGATTTAGTAACTGCTTTGCAATTTCATGGAGTTGATCCGTTGGCAACTGATGAGCAATTCCTATGTCATTTGTGCAATAGTTAACATTGCTCAATATAAGATCTTAAAACAAGGTATAATCAAATTCATGACATTGGTCTGAGTGTGATTCATATGGGGAAGCCTCCAAAGTAGTGGGTTGGTTTTCTTACGTTCCATATATAGGCCTAGTTGTGAGACGTCAGAACAGAAGACCAAGAGGCTGGATCAGTAGGGATGGATCATGTGACATGATGACACACCTTACAGGATATATATTCTCTTCCTGTCCACAGCTCTCTAACATCTGGCCTGCCGGTGTCAGATTCCTCCATCCACTAGCAGCATTATAGTATTATCACCCCCGCTCTCTCTGCCCTCTCTCTGCTAGCTAGCTATTACTACTACTACATGACTCTTGGCACGCCTTGGAGATCTGTGTCACAATCACTGAGTAATTACAGTGACTAATGTAAGGACCATTCTCGTGTCTAACCTCAGACATTCCATCAAGATCTGACTGGGAGGAAATGAATTGGCAGTGTAATGGACGTTACGTTCGGTTTGAACCCTGACAAAACATATACTCTTTAGAACCAAAGCTTCCTTTTCCCACAATCCCCTGGTGGGGGATGGTTTGCCAGCTCAGAAACAGAGAGTAGAGCTCAGGTTCTTTGCCCTTGTCATTGCATCTGCACTGACCTCTAAAAAAAAAGGACAACAAAGATCATATCACGAAACCAATACTAGCACCGACGGCCTTAGCACAAATTGATTTAGCCACCCGGAACTCACTCCCATCTCAATGAGGTGGCAGGATGCTCACAGCATAAATCACTGTCACACAAACACCCTCTAGTGAAATGTGATTTTTATCTTTAGGATATTTTTTTGTTCAGTATGTCCCGGTTGGTGTCTAGCTCTGTGATAAGTGGTGGTGAGTGATGCGAAATAAATGGTTAGCGCATTAGGCTAATATTGAGCTCTCACCGCATATAGGTGCTATCACATGGAGAGGGTGACACAGCTGTGGTCCCCTGTATTTCAGGAGGTAGTGCAGGGCCCTGTGTTATATGGCTCATAGATCACTAATGTGTGGGTGAGAGTTGTCTCCGGCTGCCGGCTTGGCGGGGATGAAGCACAGATACTTTATGGCACAACCGTCAGACGTAAGCATGAGACCGAGGCTACAATGAGGAGAAGACGACTAAAAATAGAAGATAAGCTTTTCCGAGGGGCCCCGGAGACAATAGTTTCATACTTTCCGTTGTGTACATTGGGATCAAGAACCAGTACAAAGCGTCTAACCGGAGCTATAAAGCACAAGACCCAGATAAATGAAGCAAAGAAAACCAGGCTATCCCAGAAGCACCCTCTTTAAAGCATAGAATGACATGATAAATGCTCCAGTGTTTTAAATACACCAGGATAGTCTGTTCTCTTCTCCTTATGACTGACAACCTCTGTTGCTCACTTAACTACAGCCAAGCGCAACACACTACTGTATCAATTATCATGTGCTTTAACTCGTCTGGCTATTTTTATCACAGAGTTTCACTCAGAACTTTTTACCTTCTTTTTATTGCTATTCTGCTCAGATCTTGTGGCTGAATTCCATTCCACACACAGAGCTGTACAAACATAAGGGGTTTAAGGATTCAGATTGGTGGAGGGGAACCTAATCTTCTGTAATTTGCGGAATGGTTCTCATTTTTATCGACTCACTTTAGAAAGCGGCGCTCGTCGACAGCCTGCTATCGTTCTAGGGATTTGAGGTGACTATTCATTTTCATAAGGGCCAGAAAAGGCAGGTCTGTCTGGATGTGAGCGCACATGTTAGACCTGATCATCATTAATCAGACCAATACTACATCACATAGCACCAGCCGGGTCGCGGAAATGGACAAATAACACAAGGACGCACAAACCTCTTTCATACATCACATTTGCAACAGCCACTGTTTAGCATGGTGAGATAATCCATTCTGGGGTTCATCATGTGAAAATGGGACTAAAATGGTAATGCTCTGCCAGCCAATAGCATCCTCCGCCTCACCAGATGCCTAGCTTCTGGATTTTGCTTAATTGCCATCTTCAGATCAATCTATATCCAAATGTCAACTGAATCTACAACAGAATTTTCCCTGCATTTTGTCAGCTGAATATCCAGTATATTTCCTTACATTAGAAAGCAGAGGTTTTCTGTTAGTCCTTATTGTATGCACATGTAGTGAACTACACTAAGGCCTATTGTTATCCAGGCCTGAGAGAAAGGTGTTGTTGTGCTGACATACATCGGTCTTCATGGCCAACTCTGTGTCCACCCCTGCTGACCTGTGTGCCCATTAGCCTTGACATAGTGATGGGGCATGGTACTGTCTATCTCAGCCCCACACAGAGAACACCCACTCTTCATCTGGTCCACATACACAAGGCACGCATCACACACACACACGGGACAGCAGGTGGGTATGGACACTAGCATACTGATCTCTACTACACATTTGTGATACAAATACACTTCACTCGTTTGGTGAACGCATAAACTGTACACAAACATGTGCATACATAGTCCCACATGTAGGACTACTGTGTACACACGTATGCAAATGGACATGGATATTCATGCACTCCTATGTGGCCACGCATGTACAAATAAACACAGCTACAAACAGACTGAAAATACACACACATATGTTGGTGGCAACTTAATTGGGGAGGATGGTCCCGTGGTAATGGCTGGAGCGGAATTAGTGGAATGGTATCAAATACATCAAACACATGGTATCCAGGTGTATGTTGCCATTCCATTCGCTGCGTTCCAGCCATTATTATGAGCCATCCTCTCCTCAGCAGCCTCCACTGGTTCACCCATAAATAAACACACACACACAATAAAAATACACTCACATATGATCACCCATAGAGAATACAGACTTGTTTGAACACACACACACACACACACACACACACACACACACACACACACACACACACACACACCACACACACACACACACCACACACACACACACACACACACACACACAAGTATTATTGTTAAATCTCTGTTTATCGTACACATGTCCACTGTTCAAATGACAACAGTGGACCCCTCTCGGTAGTGGTAACAGGAACACAGTAGGAAACAGAAAAGCCTCAATATCAAAACAGAAGAGTCAGTCAATATGGAAAGTGAGAAGTTAAGGTAAAAGAGAGACCCTGGTGATCAGTGTGCTGACCCGCTCCACGCTAACTGTCGTCAACAACATCCCAACCATTCACACACAGAACCGTCTACCACATCAAGACCCGCCCCCTCCTCTTCCCCCTCAGCCATTCCACCATCCTCAGAGAAACCCCTACACAGCACTAGTTATCCTCTCTCTTCCCTCCTTCCCTCTTTCTCTCCCTCTCTCTGTCTCTCCTCCTTTCTCTCTGTCGCAGCCGCCACGTTCTCAGTGCGCCGCGGTCGAGAACATAAAAGGGTTGAGAATAAAAGACAAACCGACGTTGGGAAAGATGGAGATGGAAAATTAGCATAAGAATACTCACAGTGGGTTGGGGCTGGAGCGTGGCGGTGGTCCTCTCTCTGTCAGATACAACCTGCACACAAGATTGAGAAAAAAAAAGAAAACTAGGCTGTGAAAGCGGCAAAGAGAGAGGAGGAGAATAGAGGAAGGAGGAGGGGGCACATCATCCAACGCACGCGCCACACAAGACATAAAGAAATAAAGAATTCCTCGAGGAAGGTAGAAAAAAACAGAGCGCAGAGGAGGAGAGAGGGAATAAAGAAGAGAGGGGGGCGTGAAGAGGTGGGCTGTCTTAGGGAAATGTAAAAAGAGACAGACCCATGCGGAGTGCTCCGGTGCGCGATCACATCTGACAGGTCTGAGCTGCAGTCCGCCTACCTCCTTATCGCCCTCACTTTTCCACAGCGCTGTATGCTGTGCTCCTCTCTGCTCTGCTCTCCTCTACCCAGGCCACAGCCATGGACTGGTCCTCACGCTGATGTTACGGGAGATTCAGCACAGGGGAGCTATCGCACTCATCGCCATACGTTAGCATCACACACTGAGGATTGCACACGGATCACCCACCCAACTCCACCCCACGCACCTCAATCCAACCCACTACACCCCCCCTCCCCTCAATTGAGAAAAAAGAGAAGGAGAGAGGGAGAATACAGCCTGCTTCAAATGAATGAGAGCATTCCCAGTGGCATTGAGGCAATTACAGAGGCTGGCGCTGTTTTCTGTTTACCCCTCACCCTTTCTAACTCGCTCTCTCTCTTCCCTCTCTCAGGCTGGTACAGTGTCTGTTTTCTCTCTCTTTCCGTCTCTCTGTGCTCTAGACATATGCCTCTATTAATGTAGCTTCTGTCACTTCAGCTGTTTGGTCAGATTACTCCGTCTCTGCTTCCCCTGTGTTCTACCCACATTGAGTGCCTACACGTCCGCCCGCTTGCCTAGCGCCTGCCATCCTGCCCGCCTACCCACCTGCCTGCCTGCCCGCTACACATTTCAGTTGGCCAAACACTTCCCTGAGTCTCCAGCCCACCTTGAGACAGACCTCACCAGACCCCACTGCTGCCACACCTTCCTGTCTGATTCTAGGAGGGAGGAACAACTCACAGTTATCATAATCCCTCCAGATTTATCACACCTCACCTGGTGTGACAGAGGTTTATTAAGAGGCTAGTTGGTAGTGGAACACCACAACTTAATATTAGCACACACACACACACACACACACACACACACACACACACGCACACACACACACACACACACACACACACACCATCCCCACCTCCCTCATCTACCAACCTCCACACTTTATCTCCCCTCAATTAACATCTTTAGTGTGAGCTGCTATTATCTTAACCACACAGAGCGCTGATGTTCCTGGGAGGAGGAGAGGAGGAGGGGAGAGGAGAGGAGGAGAGAGGACAGGACACTATTAGTAGAGCAGCAGAGAGGACGGTGGTGGTGGTGGTGGTGGGGGGGCTGTGGACAGAGGGCTCTGAGCTGCTGCTGCTGGAATACACAGGGCTAATTAAAGCCATATTCAAACATGACTAACTGCTACCCAAGGTGCACGCTAACAAACATCTACACAAACAACCTTGTTAAAGCATAAACATGTAGGCTAGCCCCGAGGATTGTCTTTCTTTGTGAGGATTAATCGTAGAGAGACAGGCATGTTCAAGTGAAAGTCATGACAACAAAATAATCTAAATCTCTTCTGACTGCTCACTGGTGTTTGATCATGTTTATTTTCTCATACCTCTCATATGTATTGCTACGCTATCAAATCATTCAACATGAATGGCACTATAAAAAACAATAGACTTGCCAGCCAGCTGCTGTAGAATTCCTATAAATTCAAAGGCCCTTGTAAAATGCAGTCCTTTGAAGCACAGGGTAAAATTGCCAAGTACCGGATGTGCTTTAGGCTTACCTCACCGCCCTACAGCTCGTTTCCTTGTCTTAATGTCTTGTATACTCTATTCAATCCGTTTGCCTGCCCTCGCCCGCCTCCATTCCGCCCTAAGACACCATCAAAGTGCCCATTAAGCCATCAAAGTGCCCACTTTGTCCTTGCTTCTCTCTGTGACAACCACAAAGTGGGTGACGTGGTCCCAGAGCACCTATAACGATAGAGGTGGGGTGGACGTCTGGCTGTTGTGGCCGGTGGCTCCAACCCTTGGCCCAGACCAGACCATTAGGAGTATTCTATTACTGTTGGGTTAACCTGTCATGCTTGGCCGTGGCTCTCTCTTTATGGTCTGACTGCTCTGAAAGGGCAGGGGATAAAACTCTATCAGTGGGACAAACGATCCCACGCTCCTTCATTTATCACACGCCCAGGGATCCCCACATGGCGGGCAGCGGCGGCGGTGGCCAGGGCCAGAATCTGCGGGGGTATCCTTCACTCTGGTTACCATGGGGACCCCCCAGGGCCTACGCAGTGCTGGGCTGGGAGGACAGAGGCAGACAGACCGGCCCCATTCCACACAGAGACTTCCATTCTTAATCACAGGATGACTCAGGTAATAGCAGCCTGCAAACCACGTAGCGGGGACAGAGCCACCAGCTAACACACTGGCCAGCACAGGTGGTTTAGTTTGCAGCACACACACACACACACACACACACACACACACACACACACACACACACACACACACACACACACACACACACACACACACACACACACACACACACACACACACACACACGCACACACACAGCTCAGAGTAGTGATTAACAAATGAGACTAGTGATCAGTAGGTTACAGAGGGCAATCGTTCATGGGGTCACATAGCTAGTGCCCCTTCAGCTAGGTTCTTAGCCTCAATTGTTTTGGGTATACACTGAGCTGGGAGAGTGGATAAAATGTCAAACTCAGCTTCACCATATAGAAAGGTTCAAAGCAAAGACATGACAGTGAACGCTTTGGTTATTTACAAATTCATACCATAATGACACAGGCCCTGTTCAATCTGCACACATCCCCCTTCAGCAAACACAACTCTCCTCCTTTTTTCACCGGATCTATCAAGGGAGGGCGACAATTAAATGACTTTAATTTGATTAGGAGATAATGTGTCCCACTTAATGGAAAGGACAGACTTCACAACACACCCAGATTAGTTTGGTGGATGCCTGCTTATAAACGAAGACAGGCCCTCCTTTCATCAATTAAGTCTGATGTTCAGATGCAGTTTAATGGTTGGGGGGAAGGGATGAGGAGGGGTGTGTTCTCGTCAGAAAGAGGGAGTCTGGAAATATGGGGTCAGGAGAGGTATAAGCACGCATAGCTTAAGATTTGGTATTAGCATGACACAATCAAAGTCATTACTAGCCATCCATGAAAGGTAAAGTGGTTGTGAGCTACATAGTAGAGGGCAGATGGCCTGTTGTCACAACATTACAGACCATGTATTGCCTTGCTTTCCTTTGTGTATTGCTATTCAATACTGCATCTCAATTTACAGACAGTGTCTGGTTTCATTGTAAAGATGATGTAACGTTAACTCACTGATAATGATTTACCATTTACTATGTCTGATAGGCTATACTCTACAGCCGAACTCTGTAGCCCCTAAATACTTCAGTACAACAGCTGCTAGACAGACATTTATTGTGAATAACCTACATATTGATCTCCATATTACAATGAAGTGTTTTCAGTAGTTTGTGTAAACCTAACCCAGGCTGCCTTACCCAGGCTGCATTACCCAGGCTGCCTTACCCAGGCTGCCTTACCCAGGCTGCATTACCCAGGCTGCATTACCCAGGCTGCCTTACCCAGGCTGCCTAACCCAGGCTGCCTTACCCAGGCTGCCTAACCCAGGCTGCCTTACCCAGGCTGCCTTACCCAGGCTGCCTAACACAGGCTGCCTAACACAGGCTGCCTAACACAGGCTGCCTTACCCAGGCTGCCTTACCCAGGCTGCATTACCCAGGCTGCCTTACCCAGGCTGCCTAACCCAGGCTGCCTTACCCAGGCTGCCTAACCCAGGCTGCCTTACCCAGGCTGCCTAACCCAGGCTGCCTAACCCAGGCTGCCTTACCCAGGCTGCCTAACCCAGGCTGCCTAACCCAGGCTGCATTACCCAGGCTGCATTACCCAGGCTGCCTTACCCAGGCTGCCTAACCCAGGCTGCCTAACCCAGGCTGCCTTACCCAGGCTGCCTTACCCAGGCTGCCTTACCCAGGCTGCCTAACCCAGGCAGCATTACCCAGGCTGCCTAACCCAGGCTGCCTAACCCAGGCTGCATTACCCAGGCTGCCTAACCCAGGCTGCATTACCCAGGCTGCCTAACCCAGGCTGCCTAACCCAGGCTGCCTAACCCAGGCTGCCTAACCCAGGCTGTCTTACCCAGGCTGCCACCCTCTAACGCTGGTGTACGTCAAGAACAAGCATTATTTAGGCCTACTTACTACAAATTGTTTAGCGCATTCATATTTTCCCCATACAGGCCTACTTAGTCATTCATTTCTCCAAAAATGATATATTGTTGTTCATTTGCTAGTATAATGTGTATTTACTGTGCACAAGTAAAAATAGAATCACGTTTTACCCATCTCTCTGGGATCGGCGATAACTTCAGAACAAAGTTGACTGCAAATACAAAGTTCCAATGTCTTTGCAACTGACACAAACAAGTGACGTTTAAAAATATGCTTCAAATAAAAAAAATACAAACAGTAAGCAATAGGTCTATTTCAATCATATTGAAATACATGACATTTTACATTGTATTTTTTTTTTTACAGAAGCTAATCCAGAGTGACTTACAGTTCATTCATCTTAAGATAGCTAGGTGGGACAACCACATATCACAGGCATAGAAAGTACATTTCTCCTCAATAAAGTATCAGCAAAGTCAGTGCTAGTGGGGGGAAACTTTAAAACATGAAAAGTGTGGGGTGGGGGGCAGGGACACTGCTCACCTAGCTGCAGGGGGCATAGCCTGAAGGAAGGGAGTGGCAGTTCCTCTTGCTGCTCTGTAGGCAACCACCATGCTCTTGTAGTGGATGCATTTCATGTTCAATCAATAGAGTTCTATTTTGCTACTTGTAGGCTACTGTCTGTATTTGTCTCAGTATACACTGAGTATACAAAACATTTCCATGACATAGATGGACCAGGTGAATCCAGGTGAAAGCTATGATCCCTTATTGATGGCACTTCATGGGAAGGGGAGGGGGGAGGGTAATCCATCGTATGGTGAAATAATTCTAATGTTAAGGACAGAGTTCAATGGAGAAAGCTGATCTGAGAGCAGCGCTGTCTTTCTTTCCATCCTATCAGTATCGACACATGCTCCAACGACAGGGCTTAGCGACCGTTCTTTCTGTGTGGTCTTTTGGGAAATCGTGTTACTTGTACATCTTCGGCCATGCAGGAAAGATGCATAGTTAAAACACTCGTAAGCCTAAGTTCCATCGCTATCAGGAAAGCGGGCCCTGGTTGGTACTCCAACATGCTATAGTTGGTTTGGCAGTGTAGGCCTAGTTGAGGCTGTGTATTTTGGAAATATCTTTGTAGATCCATGTAAATACTCATCAGACTGTATCTTTCCTGTACCACCTTTTCACTGGGAATTCATTTGACACCTGCTACTTACTGCACTTAAAGTATTTGGGGAAACAGTGCCGCTGTCCGGCCCAACGCCTTTGTTATTGTTTTTGTTTTGTTGACGAAAAGGAGAGGAGAATCTGGCAGTGTGGTAAAAGAAAATCCAGTACATATTCTGCTGTTCTTTCAAGCGTGCAATGATGTCCGAGAAAAGAAAACAGTGTTCGTTGTTTGCAGTAACTTCTTTGTTGTTGTAATATCCAAACAGACATGTCAGTTTCACCAGTTAAGGCTTTCAGGTTTAAGGCTGCTTTAACATCTGGTTCCTACGGCAACTAACTCTGCTCTAACATCTGGTTCCTACGGCAACTAACTCTGTAGCGCCTGAAATACTCCAATAAAACAGATGTTATACAGGAATACGTTGCGAAGAACTTAAATTTTGATCTACATATTTCACAAGTGTTTTCAATAGTTTCTGTGGGCCAAGCCCAGACTGACACCCTCTAACGTTGGCATCTGTACTCTGACAATCTGCCTGTGGACTCCCGCTGTCCATCCCAGTACGACACTTTTTGAGCTTCCAGCGAAAACAGGAAGCATGAGAGATGAGGACATTCGGAGCAAGTCCTTGAGTTTGGGGTCATTGCTTGGAGTGTGTACGGCGCTCTGTCATTCACGGCACGCCACACACTCCCAAGCGCTCCATTTGCGGTGGCCTGTTCCCCGCTGTGTGAAGAAAGAAGGGTATAATCTCCCAGCAGTATTCTGGGGCTGAATCTAGCGGCTTTGTCTGCGCATACCAATGGAAATCTCTCTCTCTCTCTCTCTCTCTCTCTCTCTCCGTACACATCCTCCATCAGTACCACTACCTGTGAGAAAGGTCTACCAGCTATTTTCACTGTACCTCAAACCATACTACAATTTATTTGACGAGAGGAAAATAAATAAAAAATCTATGTGACTGGAAATATATTGCAGATATAGAGTTGAGCCTACCGTCTCATGAAATGAACAAGAATAAAAGAAGCAATCCTCCTGAGACTATAAGCATCTACATCCTGTTCACATCTTATGTAGACTTCCATCTCACTCAACATGGCTCCTGGTGTCTCTGTGTTTATTAGGGTGTCTATACCTACTGAAGATGCAGCATATCAAACAGCAGTCCCAGTATGGGAGAACTTAATGAAGCCACTAGAGAGGGGCATGTGGGTGATGTGGTGTGAGGCGCTCTAGCGCTGGGTCTCTGGGTCAGGTGACTTCCCTCCTAGCTATAGATGTATGTATGCACCACTCATTTGTATGTGCACTGTGGCGGCTCCTGGCTCTCTCTCCCTGCTGATTATCATGTCAGCGGTGGAGGGCAGGCGGGCGAGCGGGCCGGCCCAGTTGGAGCCCAGGGTGTGAGCCAGCCAAGCTGAGGGGAGGGGCCTGAGGAGATTCAGGGGGTCTCTGTTCTCTCACTGGGGGATCCCCACATCATTTAGCGCCTCATGTAGATCACTGCTGGTACCATCATAGACCTCCGGGCCCCAGGAATTAATGTAGCAAGCAATGGCAGCAGTGATTTATTAAAATAACACCCTGATGAGAGAGGAGGCTGCTGCTTTCTCTACCTCCCCAGCTCTCCCCAATATGTTCTGGAGACAGGAACTACACCGTGCCATAATATGAGGAGAGAGGCTTCTGGAAAACAAGGAGGGAGGAAGTGGGGAGGAAGTGGGGAGGAAGCGAGCGCTGCACAAATTGTGGCGGCAGTCCTCACTGTCATTGCTTATTTATTAACCCTCTTTCCATTCGAGTCAGGCCTTGTATTAAATTGAGACAGCGTTTTGCCGCGTTTTGCCTTGTTGAACAAGTGCAAAGCCCCGTTAAGTGTCTGTGAAAGGCCTGTGATTGTGTTTGCGGTGCCCCGGGTGTGCCGTGGCCAGCCGCTCCTCCCTATCTCCCCCGGACAGACGGGATTAGAGACAGGGAGAGGGGCTGAATGACCCTCTAGGGGAGAACAGGCAGGGTCCGGGATCACGTCTGCCGTACCGCACATGCACGCGCACACAGGCATATCCCCCCTCCTCACTGTTTAACACGGAGCTTTCCCTGCCCCCAGGACTAGACAGATTCATAGCCAGCCACAGGCACAGCCATGTACAGAGAGGTGCACACGCTTATCCACAGCCACAGACTGCTTCACAAATTAGCTACTGTAACTCCATGTGACTGTATTTTTAAAGTTGTGATAATGTGCTGTTTGAATAGTATACTGCACACAAGAGGTAATGAAACCATGACTCTGGTGTCATTTGAGGTACTCGAGATTGCACAGTATTTTAGGATCAGCTTCTCTACACACCCTCCACTGTGCCTCAGACACAATGGAGCCTTGAGGAGGGATATTGGCCTGTGTGCCTCTTCACTGTCTGTTTATTTGTAGAATTAATAAAGAGTTGATCAGATTCCTTGCTGGCTGTAGTAAGACACTCCCTGTGAGCTCAATGCAGGAGGTGTTGTGGTCTACAGGTTGGCAAGCAGTTCACATCCCCATGTCTCTGTCAGCCCCATCAGATATAACACACCCTCACATCCCCATGTCTCTGTCAGCCCCATCAGATACAACACACCCTCACATCCCCATGTCTCTGTCAGCCTCATCAGATACAACAAACCCTCACATCCCCATGTCTCTGTTAGCCTCATCAGATACAACACACCCTCACATCCCCATGTCTCTGTTAGCCTCATTAGATACAACACACCCTCACATCCCCATGTCTCTGTTAGCCTCATTAGATACAACACACCCTCACATCCCCATGTCTCTGTCAGCCTCATCAGATACAACACACCCTCACATCCCCATGTCTCTGTCAGCCCCATCAGATACAACACACCCTCACATCCCCATGTCTCTGTCAGCCTCATCAGATACAACACACCCTCACATCCCCATGTCTCTGTCAGCCTCATTAGATACAACACACCCTCACATCCCCATGTCTCTGTTAGCCTCATCAGATACAACACACCCTCACATCCCCATGTCTCTGTCAGCCTCATCAGATACAACACACCCTCACATCCCCATGTCTCTGTCAGCCCCATCAGATACAACACACCCTCACATCCCCATGTCTCTGTCAGCCCCATCAGATACAACACACCCTCACATCCCCATGTCTCTGTCAGCCTCATTAGATACAACACACCCTCACATCCCCATGGCTCTGTCAGCCTCATCAGATACAACACACCCTCACATCCCCATGTCTCTGTCAGCCTCATCAGATACAACACACCCTCACATCCCCATGTCTCTGTCAGCCTCATCAGATACAACACACCCTCACATCCCCATGTCTCTGTCAGCCTCATCAGACACAACACCCCCTCACATCCCCATGTCTCTGTTAGCCTCATTAGATACAACACACCCTCACATCCCCATGTCTCTGTCAGCCTCATCAGATACAACACACCCTCACATCACCATGTCTCTGTTAGCCTCATCAGATACAACACACCCTCACATCCCCATGTCTCTGTCAGCCCCATCAGATACAACACACCCTCACATCCCCATGTCTCTGTCAGCCTCATCAGACACAACACCCCCTCACATCCCCATGTCTCTGTCAGCCCATCAGATACAACACACCCTCACATCCCCATGTCTCTGTTAGCCTCATCAGATACAACACACCCTCACATCCCCATGTCTCTGTTAGCCTCATCAGATACAACACACCCTCACATCCCCATGTCTCTGTCAGCCTCATTAGATACAACACACCCTCACATCCCCATGTCTCTGTCAGCCTCATCAGATACAACACACCCTCACATCCCCATGTCTCTGTCAGCCTCATCAGATACAACACACCCTCACATCCCCATGTCTCTGTTAGCCCCATCAGATACAACACACTCTCACATCCCCATGTCTCTGTCAGCCTCATCAGATACAACACACCCTCACATCCCCATGTCTCTGTCAGCCTCATCAGATACAACACACCCTCACGTCCCCATGTCTCTGTTAGCCTCATTAGATACAACACACCCTCACATCCCCATGTCTCTGTCAGCCTCATCAGATACAACACACCCTCACATCCCCATGTCTCTGTTAGCCCCATCAGATACAACACACCCTCACATCCCCATGTCTCTGTTAGCCTCATCAGATACAACACACCCTCACATCCCCATGTCTCTGTCAGCCTCATCGGATACAACACACCCTCACATCCCCATGTCTCTGTCAGCCTCATCAGATACAACACACCCTCACATCCCCATGTCTCTGTCAGCCTCATCAGATACAACACACCCTCACATCCCCATGTCTCTGTCAGCCCCATCAGATACAACACACCCTCACATCCCCATGTCTCTGTCAGCCTCATCAGACACAACACACCCTCACATCCCCATGTCTCTGTCAGCCTCATCAGATACAACACACCCTCACATCCCCATGTCTCTGTCAGCCTCATCAGATACAACACACCCTCACATCCCCATGTCTCTGTTAGCCTCATCAGATACAACACACCCTCACATCCCCATGTCTCTGTCAGCCCCATCAGATACAACACACCCTCACATCCCCATGTCTCTGTTAGCCTCATCAGATACAACACACCCTCACATCCCCATGTCTCTGTCAGCCCCATCAGATACAACACACCCTCACATCCCCATGTCTCTGTTAGCCTCATCAGATACAACACACCCTCACATCCCCATGTCTCTGTCAGCCCCATCAGATACAACACCCCCTCACATCCCCATGTCTCTGTCAGCCTCATCAGACACAACACACCCTCACATCCCCATGTCTCTGTCAGCCTCATCAGACACAACACCCCCTCACATCCCCATGTCTCTGTTAGCCTCATTAGATACAACACACCCTCACATCCCCATGTCTCTGTCAGCCTCATCAGATACAACACACCCTCACATCCCCATGTCTCTGTCAGCCTCATCAGATACAACACACCCTCACATCCCCATGTCTCTGTTAGCCCCATCAGATACAACACACTCTCACATCCCCATGTCTCTGTCAGCCTCATCAGATACAACACACCCTCACATCCCCATGTCTCTGTCAGCCTCATCAGATACAACACACCCTCACGTCCCCATGTCTCTGTTAGCCTCATTAGATACAACACACCCTCACATCCCCATGTCTCTGTCAGCCTCATCAGATACAACACACCCTCACATCCCCATGTCTCTGTTAGCCCCATCAGATACAACACACCCTCACATCCCCATGTCTCTGTTAGCCCCATCAGATACAACACACCCTCACATCCCCATGTCTCTGTTAGCCTCATCAGATACAACACACCCTCACATCCCCATGTCTCTGTCAGCCTCATTAGATACAACACACCCTCACATCCCCATGTCTCTGTCAGCCTCATTAGATACAACACACCCTCACATCCCCATGTCTCTGTCAGCCTCATCAGATACAACACACCCTCACATCCCCATGTCTCTGTCAGCCCCATCAGATACAACACACCCTCACATCCCCATGTCTCTGTCAGCCTCATCAGACACAACACACCCTCACATCCCCATGTCTCTGTCAGCCTCATCAGATACAACACACCCTCACATCCCCATGTCTCTGTCAGCCTCATCAGATACAACACACCCTCACATCCCCATGTCTCTGTTAGCCTCATCAGATACAACACACCCTCACATCCCCATGTCTCTGTCAGCCCCATCAGATACAACACACCCTCACATCCCCATGTCTCTGTTAGCCTCATCAGATACAACACACCCTCACATCCCCATGTCTCTGTCAGCCCCATCAGATACAACACCACCTCACATCCCCATGTCTCTGTCAGCCTCATCAGACACAACACACCCTCACATCACCATTTCTCTGTTAGCCTCATCAGATACAACACACCCTCACATCCCCATGTCTCTGTTAGCCTCATCAGATACAACACACCCTCACATCCCCATGTCTCTGTCAGCCCCATCAGATACAACACACCCTCACATCCCCATGTCTCTGTCAGCCTCATTAGATACAACACACCCTCACATCCCCATGTCTCTGTCAGCCTCATCAGATACAACACACCCTCACATCCCCATGTCTCTGTCAGCCTCATCAGATACAACACACCCTCACATCCCCATGTCTCTGTCAGCCTCATCAGACACAACACACCCTCACATCCCCATGTCTCTGTCAGCCTCATCAGATACAACACACCCTCACATCCCCATGTCTCTGTCAGCCTCATCAGATACAACACACCCTCACATCCCCATGTCTCTGTTAGCCTCATCAGATACAACACACCCTCACATCCCCATGTCTCTGTCAGCCCCATCAGATACAACACACCCTCACATCCCCATGTCTCTGTTAGCCTCATCAGATACAACACACCCTCACATCCCCATGTCTCTGTCAGCCCCATCAGATACAACACCCCCATGTCTCTGTCAGCCTCATCAGACACAACACACCCTCACATCCCCATGTCTCTGTTAGCCTCATCAGATACAACACACCCTCACATCCCCATGTCTCTGTTAGCCTCATCAGATACAACACACCCTCACATCCCCATGTCTCTGTCAGCCCCATCAGATACAACACACCCTCACATCCCCATGTCTCTGTCAGCCTCATTAGATACAACACACCCTCACATCCCCATGTCTCTGTCAGCCTCATCAGACACAACACACCCTCACATCCCCATGTCTCTGTCAGCCCCATCAGATACAATACACCCTCACATCCCCATGTCTCTGTCAGCCTCATTAGATACAACACACCCTCACATCCCCATGTCTCTGTCAGCCCCATCAGATACAACACACCCTCACATCCCCATGTCTCTGTCAGCCCCATCAGATACAACACCCCCTCACATCCCCATGTCTCTGTCAGCCCATCAGATACAACACACCCTCACATCCCCATGTCTCTGTCAGCCTCATCAGACACAACACACCCTCACATCCCCATGTCTCTGTTAGCCTCATTAGATACAACACACCCTCACATCCCCATGTCTCTGTCAGCCCCATCAGATACAACACACCCTCACATCCCCATGTCTCTGTTAGCCTCATCAGATACAACACACCCTCACATTCCCATGTCTCTGTCAGCCTCATCAGATACAACACACCCTCACATCCCCATGTCTCTGTCAGCCCCATCAGATACAACACACCCTCACATCCCCATGTCTCTGTCAGCCTCATCAGATACAACACACCCTCACATCCCCATGTCTCTGTCAGCCCCATCAGATACAACACACCCTCACATCCCCATGTCTCTGTTAGCCTCATCAGATACAACACACCCTCACATTCCCATGTCTCTGTCAGCCTCATCAGATACAACACACCCTCACATCCCCATGTCTCTGTCAGCCCCATCAGATACAACACACCCTCACATCCCCATGTCTCTGTCAGCCTCATCAGATACAACACACCCTCACATCCCCATGTCTCTGTTAGCCTCATTAGATACAACACACACTCACATCCCCATGTCTCTGTCAGCTTCATCAGATACAACACACCCTCACATCCCCAAGTCTCTGTCAGCCCCATCAGATACAACACACCCTCACATCCCCATGTCTCTGTCAGCCCCATCAGATACAACACACCCTCACATCCCCATGTCTCTGTCAGCCTCATCAGATACAACACACCCTCACATCCCCATGTCTCTGTCAGCCTCATCAGATACAACACACCCTCACATCCCCATGTCTCTGTCACAGGGGCGATTTTAGTATGTAAATCTTGGTGGGGCAAACTCCTCAACATTTTTTTAGATGCATGCCAGCAATGCCACTACACAACACAACACTAAACAATCAATTAATTGCACTCTAATGGTGACAAACAGTGCCCACAAACTGTTAGGGCCTACATAAAGCTGTCCCAACAGCAGAGCTTTCTTTTCAGCAATGGAGTGAATCCTTACCACCGCTACAGCTGGCTATCAGTGAAGCCTTGTCTGGCAGCGAAACAGTTCATTCAGCCTCGTTTACTGCCTTTTAAAAAAACATAACTGATATGGCTGACTTGCTTAAACAAATGTGGTTTCTACTGACAATTGAGATGTAGAAACTATGGCATAAGGGAACGACGAGAGGATAAGAGGCAATCCGTAATTTTGATTAAGACGCTCTAGGACGGACGTAGTCAATATAACTATTTGTTCATCATTTTTTAAATGAACGGCGACATAATTCAGAACATGGGCTGTTCTTACAGTATTCTCCCTGTACACCAAGTCAGAACCCATATTTACAGTATAATAATAGTGATATAATTTAGTTCAGGTATGCTCATTGTGCTTCCATGACTGTGACTACATGTCAAAACAGATGTTGTGGTAATAGGTTACATTTGAATGAAGAATAATTTTGTATTTAAAAGCAGTCTGTAAAATGTATAAAGCCCTTGGTCCAAATCGGACCTCGATCCTCTCTGTACTGGCAAATAGGCCTGGGAGCTCAAGTGAAACTGAAAGTGGCAGGCTTCAAATAAAATCAAGTCAACTGATGTCGAAATGAGAAAGTGAAAAATAGAGATGGGAGGAAAAGGCTCGAACATTTCACATTTTCTCAGGGAAAGTTTCCTTGCCCCATTAGCTTGGAAGTGGTTATACAGCTAAATAATGCAGTAGATATTCCACAATATGAGCTTTGAAGGAAGGAGTCACAGATTCATTAAGAAAGAAAAGCTAACCCGCGGAAGAACTTAAAACCTGTTGGGGCTACGGGTTAGCAATGAACCCTGAGACGGAATTGCTAGCAAGGCTGGAAATTCAAAACATCAAAAATCTAATAATTTCAATTTCTCAAACAATCAACTATTTTACACCATTTAAAAGATAAACATGTCCTTAATCTAACCACATTGTTCGATTTTCAAAGAGGCTTTACGGCAAAAGCATAAAGTTAGATTATGTTAGGACAGTACATAGCCACAAAAGTACAAACATCCATTTTCAATTCAAGGTCAGGCATCACCAAAAGCAGAAACCAGCTAAAATTATGCACCAACCTTTGACAATCTCCATCAGATGACACTCCTAGGACATTATGTTATACAATACATGCATTTTTTGTTCCATCAAGTTCATATTTATATCCAAAAGCAGCATTTTACAGTAGTGGTGAAATTCAGATTTTTTTCTTCTCTGAAATGCTTCTGGTGAACAACGTTACAATTTACAAAATTACTATTCGAAAACATTGGTAAATTATAATATTGTCATTCAAATAATTATAGTTTAACATTTCGTAAATGCTACTGTATTGCCAGATTTCAAAATAACTTTACTGGGAAATCACAAGTTGCAATAAACCGGGTGCTGTGCTAAGAACAATAGGCTAGGCTATATAGGTTAGCATCATCTTGTAACCATGTAATATCAATAATACTATTGTCAATAATCCATTACCTTTGATTATCTTCATCCATTGGCACTTCCAGGAATCCCAGGACCACAACAAATGTGGTTTCTTTTGACAAACTTCATAATTGATGTCCAAATAACTCCAAGTTGTTCCATGTTGTTAGCGCTTCGGTGGCTACTAAAAAGTAGCGCGGGGGGGTTTGTGAAGTCACGGCAAAAAGTTTAAAAAGTTTAAAAAATAATCTATTTACTTTCGTTCAAACATGTCAAACGTTGTTTAGCATCAATCTTTAGAGCCATTTTTAACGTGAAACATCAGTAATGTTTCAACCCGACCTCACCTGTGTCTAGAAAAACGTTTTTGATAAATGTCTCGCGTCTCATGATTGCGCAGGTGCAGGCAATAATGGAAGTGACGACATCCCAGGGACGTCAACTTCCCTGCATTCTAATTTGCTCTCTGTTAATCATAGACGCTTCAAACAACTTTATAAAGATCGCTGACATCTAGTGGAAGCCGTAGGAGTTGCGAAATAATCCTTTCTCACTGTGGTATCTATTAAACAATGCCTCAAAAAAAATAGTACAGCCACAAAATTATTTTTTTCTCTCAGGTTTTCTCAGGTTTTTGCCTGCCATATGAGTTGTGTTATACTTACAGACACCATTCAAACAGTTTTAGAAAATTCAGAGTGTTTTCTATCCAAATCTATCCTAGCTTCTGAGTTGGTGTAGGTGGCAGTTAAAAATGGGCACATATTTTTTCCAAAATTCTCAATACTGCCCCCTAGCCCGTAGAGGTTTTAAAGGAGAACTCACAATAAAAATATCAGAGTGACAATTCTGTATGTCCACAGCTCAATACCTTGACGTTTACCCACACCATTCCGTCCTTGGACAACTGACTTCAGTACACTGGCCAAGCGAGGCACTTTATTGCTGTTTGGCTCGAGTCAAACACATGAGCAGCTTATTACTCCCAAACAGTTGACCGGCGTTGAGACCTCATGTTTATTCATACTGGTTAGCCTGACCTGAGGAGCAGGAGGGGGGGAAGGAGAGCCAAACCAACGGTTCTTCCTTTCAATATCATTTAACATCTCATACATACAATAACAGGTCTCTTCAGATGCACACTAGCAAAGCAGAACTCCTTACTCAAGGAGACAGAAACAAAGGAGAGATAGACAGCGAGGAGAGAGAGTGAAAGAGACAACTCTGCTCTCTCTCTCTCACTATAGGCTCTGCCTTCAGCTTGAACTTTGGTGGCGACGATAAAATTAAATAACTCTGGGTTACCATAGTGATAACAGTGGAACACATAACTAAGTAGCATGAGGGATAGGGAGCGTCTCGGGGGGCCCTCCAGCTTTTATGTGTCAGCCGCAATTCTCCATCATCAAAGACTCTTCTCCACTCTCAGCAGCAAGACAATTCTCCATCATCAAAGACTCTTCTCCACTCTCAGCACCAAGACAATTCTCCATCATCAAAGACTCTTCTCCACTCTCATCACCAAGACAGAAAGACATTGGTGGATCATTAGTTTCCAGTGAAGAAGCAAGTCATTTATCATTTTTTTTAAAGCCAGAGAGAGAGAGAGAGAGAGAGAGAGAGAGAGAGAGAGTAATCTTCTTGGCAAGTCAATATCTTGGGGTGCTAACCTATATCCCTTATGAGTACCTGAACAGGTAGTATGCCAGCAGCCTGATGGGCTCCTAGCTCTGTGAAGTTGCAGCCCTTTGCAACACATCAATACACTGCTTTTCCTGCCGAGTACATGTGCTCTCCAGCGTGACCCGCGCCTCCTTTATCTATTCTGTTTAAAGATACAGGCACATGGAGGGAGCGGAGTGGCTTGATTACCTCCTGGGACACCTGCGATAGCTAGTTCCCCCTTTAAGTTTGCCAAGTGAGAAAGTCCTCAGAAGTTTGTTGACAGATCTCTCCCTGCGCTGGGACATCCATGGACGTGGTAACCTTGGAGATCCAGAGGACAAATGGGAGTTGGGAAAGATCAAGTACAGCGGTGGGTTTTGTTTATGAGGAAAACGTAATGGGACATGACGCACAGGGAGATAAACCTGGTTAATGTAGAGGGTACAGGAAGTACACTGCTGTAAGACACTGCTAAGTCATGTATAGAATGTGTGGGTTTGATGTGAAAGGGATAAATAGGCAACAGTAGAACCAAAATAAAAAACCTCTCATAAGAATCAGAAATACACTACTGTTCAAAGGTTTGGGGTCACTTAGAAATGTCCTTGTTTTTGAAAGAAAAGCACATTTTTTGTCAATTAAAGTAACATCAAATTGATCAGAAATCCAGTGTAGACATTGTTAATGTTGTAAATGACTATTGTAGCTGGAAATGGCAGATTTTTTATGGAATATCTACATAGCCGTACAGAGGCCCATTATCAGCAACCATCACTCCTGTGTTCCAATGGCACGTTATGTTAGCAAATTCAAGTTTAGAATTTTAAAAGGCTAATTGATCATTAGAAAACCCTTTTGCAATTATGTTTGCACAGCTGAAAGCTGTTGTTCTGATTAAAGAAGCAATAAAACTGGCCTTCTTTAGACTAGTTGAGTATCTGGAGCATCAGCATTTGTGGGTTCGATTACAGGCTCAAAATGGCCAGAAACAAATAATTTTCTTCTGAAACTCATCAGTCTTTTCTCAACTCATCCCAAACCACCTCAATTGGGTTGAGGTTGGGTGATGATTGTGGAGGCCAGGTCATCTTATGCAGCATTCCATCACTCTCCTTCTTGGTCACATAGCCCTTACACAGCCTGGAGGTGTGTTGGGTCATTGTCCTGTTGAAAAACAAATGATAGTCCCACTAAGCGCAAACCAGATGGGATGGCGTATCGCTGCAGAATGCTGTGGTAGCCATGCTGGTTAAGTGTGCCTTGAATTCTAAATAAATCACTGACAGTGTCACAAGAAAAGCACCCCCACACATCACACCTCCTCTTCCATGCTTCACGGTGGGAACCACGCATGTGGAGATCTTCTGTTCACCTACTCTGCGTTTTACAAAGACACGGCGGTTGGAACCAAAAATCTCAAATTTGGACTCATCAGACCAAAGGACAGATGTCTACCGGTCTAATGTCCATTGCTCGTGTTTCTTGGACCAAGCAACTATCTTCTTCTTATTGGTGTCCTTCAGTAGTGGTTTCTTTGCAGCAATTCGACCAGGAAGGCCTGATTCATGCAGTCTTCTCTGAACAGTTGATGTTGAGATGTGTCTGTTACTTGAACTCTGGGAAGCATTTATTTTGGCTGCAATTTCTGAGGCTGGTATCTCTAATGAACTTATTCTCTGCAGCAGAGGTAACTCTGGGTCTTCCTTTCCTGTGGCGGTCCTCATGAGAGCCAGAGAGAGTTCTTGACATTTTCCAGATTGACTGACCTTCATGTCTTAAAGTAATGATGGACAGTCGTTTCTCTTTGCTTATTTGAGCTGTTCTTGCCATAATATGGACTTGATCTTTTACCAAATAGGGCTATCTTCTGTATACCACCTCTATCTTGTCACAACAGAACTGATTGGCTCAAACACACTAAGATGGAAATAAATTCCACAAATGAACTTTAACAAGGCACACCTGTAAATTGAAATGCATTCCAGGTGACTACCTCATGAAGCTGGTTGAGAGAATGCCAAGAGTGTGCAAACCTCTCATCAAGGCAAAGAAGAATCTCAAATATAAAATACATTTTGATTTGTTGAACACGTTTTTGGTTACTACATGATGGCGCCGATAGAGAGGGCTGCCTCACTTCTAGTCCTTGGGAAACTTTGCAGTATTTCGTTTTTTATGTATTATTTCTTACATTGTTAGCCCAGAAAATCTTAAGTGTTATTATATACAGCCGGGAATAACTATTGGATATCTGAGCGATGTCAACTTACCAGTACTACGACCAGGAATACGACTTTCCCGAAGCGGATCCTTTGTCTGATCATTTGAACTGATCCCAGAGGCCGACCCAAAATAACGCCGCCGGATCGCTAATGTTCAGTCCCTAGATAACAAGGTTGATGAAATTAGGGCAAGGGTTGCTTTCCAGAGAGACATCAGGGATTGTGACATACTCTGTTTCACGGAAACGTGCTGTCAGAGTCGGTAAAGCCACCTGGATTCTCGGTGTGTCAGGCCAACAGGAATAAACATCTCTCCGGGAAGAAGAAGGGCGGGGGTGTATGTTCATGACTAACGACTCATGGTGTAATTTTAACAACTTACAGGAACTCAAGTCCTTTTGTTCACCTGACCTAGAATTCCTCACAATCAAATGCCAACTGTATTATCTCCCAAGAGAATTCTCTTCCGTTATTGTCACAGCCGTGTATATGCCCCCTCAAGCCGATGCCACGACAGCCCTCAAGGAACTTCACTGGACTTTATGCAAACTGGAAACCATATATCCTGAGGCTGCATTTATTGTTTCCAAAAAATATCTATATTTCACCTTTATTTACCCAGGTAGGCCAGTTGAGAATAAATTTTCATTTACAACTGCGACTTCGCCAAGATCAAGCAAAGCAGTGCGACAAAAAACAACAACACAGAGTTACACGTGGGATAAGCAAAAGTACAGTCAATAACACAATAGAAAAATCTATATACAGTGTGTGCAAATGGCATAAGGAGGAAAGGCAATAAATAGGCCATAGTAGCGAAGTAATTACAATTTAGCAAATTAACACTGGAGTGATAGATGTGCAGATGATGATGTGCAAGTAGAAATACTGGTGAGCAAAAGAGCAAAAAATAAAATAAAATCAATATGGGGATTACGTAGGTAGTTGGATGGGCTATTTACAGATGGGCTGTGTACAGCTGCAGCAATCGGTAATCTGCTCAGACAGCTGATGCTTAAATTTAGTGAGGGAGTTATAAGTCTCCAACTACAGCGATTTTTGCAATTCGTTCCAGTAATTGGCAGCAGTGAACTGGAAGGAAAGGCGGCCAAAGAGGTGTTGGCTTTGGGGATGACTAGTGAGATATACCTGCTGGAGCGCGTGCTATGGGTGGGTGTTGTTATGGTGACCAGCGAGCTGAGATAAGGCGGAGCTTTACCTAGCAAAGACTTATAGATGACCTGGAGCCAGTGGGTCTGGCGACAAATATGTAGCGAGGGCCAGCCGACGAGAGCATACAGATCGCAGTGTTGGTAGTATATGGGGCTTTGGTGACAAAACGGATGGCACTGTGATAGACTGCATCCAGTTTGCTGAGTAGAGTGTTGGAGACTATTTTGTAAATGACATCGCCGAAGTCGAGGATTGGTAGGATAGTCAGTTTTACGAGGGTATGTTTGGCAGCGTGCGTGAAGGAGGCTTTGTTGCGAAATAGGAAGCTGATTCTAGATTTAATTTTGGATTGGAGTTGCTTAATATGAGTCTGGAAGGAGAGCTAACAGTCTAGCCAGACACCTAGGTATTTGTAGTTGTCCACATATTCTAAGTCAGAACCGTCCAGAGTAGTGATGCTAGTCGGACGGGCGGGTGTGGGCAGCGATCGGTTGAAAAACATGTTTTATTTTTACTGCGTTTAAGAGCAGTTGGAGGCCACGGAAGGGGTGTTGTATGGCATTGAAGCTCGTTTGGATATTTGTTAACACAGTGTCCAAAGAAGGGCCAGATGTATACAGAACGAGGTTGTCTGCGTAGAGGTGGATCAAGGAATCACCCGCAGCAAGAGCGACATCATTGATATATATAGAGAAAAGAGTCGGCCCGAGAACTGAACCCTGTGGTACCCCCATAGAGACTGCCAGAGGTCTGGACAACAGGCCCTCCGATTTGACACACTGAACTCTGTCTGAGAAGTAGTTAGTGAACCAGGCGAGGCAGTCATTTGAGAAACCAAGGCTGTTGAGTCTGCCGATAAGAATACGGTGGTTGACAGATTCGAAAGCCTTGGCCAGGTCGATGAAGACGGCTGCACAGTACTGTCTTATATCGATGGCGGTTATGATATCGTTTAGTACCTTGAGCGTGGCTGAGGTGCACCCGTGACTAGCTCGGATACCGGATTGCACAGAGGAGAAGGTACGGTGGGATTCGAAATGGTCAGTGATCTGTTTGTTAACTTGGCTTTCAAAGACTTTAGAAAGGCAGGGCAGGATGGATATAGGTCTGTAACAGTTTGGGTCTAGAGTGTCACCCCCTTTGAAGAGGGGGATAACCGCGGCAGCTTTCCAATCTTTAGGAATCTCGGACGATACGAAAGAGAGGTTTGAACAGACTAGTAATAGGGGTTGCAACAATGGCAGCGGATAATTTTAGAAAGAGAGGGTCCAGACTGTCTAGCCCAGCTGATTTGTACGGGTCCAGGTTTTGCAGCTCTTTCAGAACATCTGCTAACATCTGCGGGGGGGTGCGTAGCTGTTGGCTGTTGGGGTAACCAGGAGAAAAGCATGGCCTGCCGAATAGAAATGCTTATTGAAATTTGCGATTATCATGGATTTATCGGTGGTGACACTGTTTCCTAGCCTCAGTGCAGTGGGCAGCTGGGAAGAGGTGCTCTTATTCTCCATGGACTTTACAGTGTCAAATAACTTTTGGGAGTTAGAGCTGCAGGCTGCAAATTTCTGTTTGAAAAAGCTAGCCTTTGCTTTCCTAACTGACTGTGTGTATTGGTTCCTGACTTCCTTGAAAAGTTGCATATCGCGGGGTCTATTCGATGCTAGTGAAGTTGAGGGCATATGTTTTTGTGCTGGTTGAGGGCAGTCAGGTCTGGAGTGAACCAAGGGCTATATCTGTTCTTAGGTCTACATTTTTTGAAAGGGGCATGCTTATTTAAGATGGTGAGGAAATTACTTTTAAAGAACAACCAGGCATCCTCTACTGATGGGATGAGGTAAATATCCTTCCAGGAAATCCGGGCCAGGTCGATTAGAAAAGCCTGTTCGCAGAAGTGTTTTAGGGAGCATTTGACGAGGGGGGGTCGTTTGACCGCGGACCCATAACGGATGCAGGCAATGAGGCAGTAATCGCTGAGATCCTGATTGAAAACAGCAGAGGTGAATTTGGAGGGCAAGTTGGTCAGGATAATATCTATGAGGGTGCCCACGTTTACGGATTTAGGGTTGTACCTGGTGGGTTCCTTGATCATTTGTGTGACATTGAGGGCATCTAGCTTAGATTGTAGGACGACCGGGGTGTTAAGCATATCCCAGTTTAGGTCTCCTAACAGAATGAACTCTGAAGATAGATGGGGGGCAATCCATTCACATTATTTTTGGAGAGATTAATTTATTGAATAAGAAACTCGAACTGTTTGGCATAGACCTAGAAAGTATGACAGAACATTGCAGGCTATCTCTGCAGTAGATTGCAACTCCTCCCCCTTTGGCAGTTCCAGCTTGACGGGAAATGTTGTAGTTAGGGATGGAAATCTCAGAATTGTTGGTGGCCTTTCTAAGCCAGAATTCAGACACGGCAAGAACATCAGGGTTGGCGGAGTGTGCTAAAGCAGTGAGTAAAACAAACTTAGGGAGGAGGCTTCTGATGTTAACGTGCATTGAAACCAAGGCTTTTATGGTTGCAGAAGTAAATAAATGAGAATGCCTGGGGGCACACAGGGCCTGGGTTAACCTCTACATCACCCGATGAACAGAGTTGGAGTAGGATGAGGGTACGGCTAAAGGCTATCAAAACTGGTCATCTAGAGCGTTGGAGACAGAGAATAAAAAGAGCAGATTTCTGGGCATGGTAGGATAGATTCAGGGCATAATGTACAGACAGGGGTATGGTAGGGTGCGGGTACAGTGAAGGAAAACCTAGGCATTGAGTGACGATAAGAGAGGTTGGAGGCACTAGTTAATCTCTGGAGGCACTAGTTATGCTAGGTGAGGTCACTGCATGTGTGGGAGGTTGGAAAAAAGAGCTATCTGAGGCATGTTGAGTGGGACTAGGGACGCAGTAAAATTAAACAATGATAACTAACCTAAACAACAGTATATTAGGCATATTGACATTAGAAAGAGACATAAAGCGAGGCATAAAGCAATCACAGGTGTTGATTGGGAGAGCTAGTTAAGACAACAACGGGTAAGACAACAGCAGCTAATCAGCTTAAGACAACAATAACAGGTAAAATGGCGATGAATGGGCAGAGAGGGTCAGTTAACTACACACAGATAAACAAAATAAACAAAATGGAGTACCATGATTAATGAACAGTTCAGCAGGCATCAGCTATGTAGCCAAGTGATCATAGGGTCCAGTGAACAGCAATAGACGAAACAGAGAAGTCGTTAGGTAGTCGTTACTATGCTAGCAAGCGGGAGACATGGCGTTTATAAAGTTAGCAGGCCGGGACTAGCAGAAGCGTCTTCACCGACGTCCGGCAATGGCCGGTTGAGGGCACATCGGACGGAATTCTGCAGACCAGTTGTGATGGATCGGTGGGGCTCCGTGTCGACAAAGGGTCCAGGCCAATTGGCAAAATAGGTATTGTAGCTGGAGTGATTTCGTTTGTTAGCCGGGAGATGTGCCTGGCTCGAGGCTAACTGGTGCTAGCTTTGGGACAAGGGCGTTAGCCACTAAAGCCACTCGGTAGCAGCTAGCTAGCTGCGATGATCCGATGCAAAGGTCCAGAGCTTACGGCAGGAATCCGGTGATGTAGTGGCTTCTAGTCCTGTTAGTGAAGAGTCCGGGAGGCATCAGCTGTGTAGCCGAGTGATCATAGGGTCCGCTGAGCAGGCCGGGAGATGGGCCTGGCTCAAGGCTAGCTTCGGGGCTGGGCCACTCGGTAGCAACTAGCTAGCTGCGATAACCCGGAGTAATGGTCCAGAGCTTACGGCAGGAATCCGGTGATGTAGTGGCTTCTAGTCGTGTTAGTGAAGAGTCCGGGAGGCATCAGCTGTGTAGCCGAGTGGAGAAAAGCAGTCCGATATGCTCAGGGTTGAAATCGCGCTGTGCAGACTGGCAGGTATTATCCAGGCTAAAAGCGGCTGTAGTCTAAGATAAAAGAGATAAAAAGGCCACTAGCAGTGGCTAACAATGAATCAACAGCTAGTAGCCTATTAGCTGGTTAGCTTCTGATGGCTAGCTTGTGATGTAGGTTCTAGCTATAAGGTCTAAAAATAGCAGATCCGTATCACATTGGGTGAGGCGGGTTTCCGGAAGATATATTTAATTTAAAAATGGAAAAAGAGATTGAAATATATTGAAATATATACAAATGAAAAAAACATAAAAATGTACACGGGACAACGACAAAACACGTCCGCACTGCTACGCCATTCATGGACAGAGATCAAGTAGCTGGGAACTTTAACAAAGCTAATTTAAGAACAAGGCAACCTAAATTCTATCAGCATATTGTCTTTAGCACTCGCGCTGGAAAAAACACTGGACCACTGTTACTCTAAATATTGATTGCAACTATTCCCGAATGAGTGAGCGTTCATGTGAGCGTTCAAGGATTAACATTTCTATTAATATAATTATCAACTGTGTAGTAACCCCTTTTGTCTTTCCCGCATGTTCTCACCCACTTCCCTTTGTCCACCAAGCTGTCATATCGGCTTAGCCCACTAGGGAATATTCCCTATCCTTGTTAGTAACATATGTCTACTGTTGCTTGTCTTCTCTTCAAAGGGGGAGACACTCTAGACCCAAACTGCTACAGACCTATATCTATCCTACCCTGCCTTTCTAAGGTCTTCGAAAGCCAAGTTAAGAAACAGATTACCGACCATTTAGAATCCCACCGTACCTTCTCCACTATGCAATCTGGTTTCAGAGCTGGTCATGGGTGCACCTCAGCCATGCTCAAGGTACTAAACGATATCATAACTGCCATCGATAAGAGACAATACTTTGCAGCCGTATTCATCGACCTGGCCAAGGATTTCGACTCTGTCAATCACCACATTCTTATCGGCAGACTCAACAGCCTTGGTTTGTCAAATGATTGCCTCGTCTGGTTCACAAACTACTTCTCTGATAGAGTTCAGTGTGTCAAATCAGAGGGCCTGTTGTCCGGACCTCTGGCAGTCTCTATGGGGGTGCCACAGGGTTCATTTCTCGGGCCGACTCTCTTCTCTGTATACATCAATGATGTCGCTCTTGCTGCTGGTGATTCTGATCCACCATTCTGTATACTTTTGGCTCTTCTTTGGACACTGTTTTAACTAACCTCCAGACGAGCTTCAATACCATACAACTTCAATGCCATACAACTCTCCTTCCGTGGCCTCCAACTGCTCTTAAATGCAAGTAAAGCTAAATGCACGCTCTTCAACCGATCGCTGCCCGCACCTGCCCGCCCGTCCAGCATCACTACTCTCACTACTTAGAATATGTGGACAACTACAAATACCTAGGTGTCTGGTTAGACCGTAAACTCTCCTTCCAGACTCACATTAAACATCTCCAATCCAAAATTAAATCTAGAATCGGCTTCTTACTTCGCAACAACGCATCCTTCACTCATGCTGCCAAACATACCCTCGTAAAACTGACCATCCTACCAATCCTCAACTTCGGCGATGCCATTTACAAAATAGCCTCCAACACTCTACTCAACAAATTGGATACAGTCTATCACAGTGCCATCCATATTGTCACCAAAGCACAATATACTACACACCAATGCGACCTGTACACTCTCGTTGGCTGGCCCTCGCTTCATACTTGTCGCCAGACCCACTGGCTCCAAGTCATCTACAAGTCTTTGCTAGGTAAAGCCCCGCCTTATCTCAGCTCACCGGTCACCATAGCAGCACCCACCCATAGCATGCGCTCCAGCAGGTATATCTCACTGGTCACCCCCAAAGCCAATTCCAAATTTGGCCGCCTTTCCTTCCAGTTCTCTGCTGCCAATTACTGGAACGAACTGCAAAAATCACTAAAGCTGGAGACACATATCTCCCTCACTAGCTTTTAAGCACCAGCTGTCACAGATCACTGCACCTGTACATAGCCCATCTATAAATAGCCCATCCAACTATCTCATCCCCACACTGTATTTATTTATTTATCTTGCTCCTTTCCACCCCAGTATCTCTACTTGCACATTCATCTTCTGCACACCTACCATTCCAGTGCTTAATTGCTATATTGTAATTACTTCGCCACCATGGCCTATTTATTGCCTTACCTCCCTTATATTACCTAATTTGCACACCATGTATATAGACTTTTTTTTCTACTGTATTATTGACTGTATGTTTGTTTATTCCATGTGTAACTCTGTGTTGTTGTATGTGTCGAACTGCTTTATCTTGGTCCTGGTCACAGTTGTAAATGAGAACTTGTTCTCAACTAGCCTACCTGGTTAAATAAAGGTGAAATAAAAAAATTAAAAATATGCATTTCTGTAAATATTTAGTTAGTAAATAAATGATTAAGCCAATTGGTGTATGGAGGATTACGTTTTTTGGAATGAGACTGATGTGAGGTAAATAATAATTAATTAATAAGAAGACTAATTGATCAGATATTAAAATATCTAAGATTTATATTAGGAAAATTATAACTTTGTAATCTGAAAATGTTCCTTGGTGCCCCGACTTCCTAGTTAATTACATTTACATGATTGGCTTAATCACGTAATAATAATTACGGAGAATTGATTTGATAAGATAACAGTCTTCACTTTTAATGATGCCAAACACACGACAGGAGTGTGTAAAAATAGCTATTTGTGTTGATCAGTTGATGAATCTACATCTCACTTTGATCTACTACACTACAGTCTAAATAATGTACACACATACAGTATGCTGATGTATGACACATAGGTATTTCCTGAGGAGTCTTGTGGCCTTTCCCGGGAGTCAGTTGGTGGAGTGTGGGTACTGAGCTTCACAGCTCAACAGGTAGAGAGGCCATTGATCACGGTGAGCGGCCATTAGACACAGGCAGGGCCGGGGTGGATAATGCTCCTGCCGCCCGCGGGTCAAGCGTTTGGCTGGCTAGAGTAATCAAGCCGATAGCGGGCTCCCTGTCTGGGTGACAGATAACGTCACTGCCTCCCCCTGTGCTCCTACACCCCCCCGTCACACACACCCACAGATACACACAAACGTATGCACACATACCAGGCTGCATCATGGCACCCTCTGAGTACAGGAGCTAATAGTGAGGCTGGGGAGGAGAGAGGAAAGAGAGGAGAGAGAGGAGAGAGGGAAGAGAGGAGAGAGGAGAGAGGAGAGAGGAGAGAGGGGAGTGAGGAAGCAGGGGAGAGAGGAGAGAGGAGAGAGGAAAGGGGAGAGAGCAGAATGGAAAGAGGAGAGAGGAAAGAGGAGAGAGAAGAGAGGAGAGAGGAAAGAGGAGAGAGAGCAGGAGAGAGAGCAGGAGAGAGAGAAGGAGAGAGAGCAGGAGAGAGAGAGCAGGGGAGAGAGGAGAGAGAGGAGAGAGGGGAGAGAGGAGAGAGGAGAGAGGGGAGAGGAGAGAGGGGAGTGAGGAAGCAGGGGAGAGAGGAGAGAGGAGAGAGGAAAGGGGAGAGAGCAGAATGGAAGAATGGAGGAGGAGAGAGAGAGGAGAGAGGAGGAGAGAGAGAGAGAGAGGAGAGGAGAGAGGAGGAGAGAGAGAGGAGAGAGAGAGGCGAGGAGAGAGGAGAGAGAGAGGAGAGGAGAGAGGAGGAGAGAGAGAGGAGAGAGAGAGGAGAGGAGAGAGGAGGAGGAGAGAGGAGGAGAGAGAGTGAGTGAGGAGAGAGGAGGACAGAGAGGAGAGAGAGAGAGAGGAGAGAGGAGTGTAGTAGAGCCAGACGCTGGCAGTGTGAGGGATGAGCTCCCCGTGCTATAGGAGGCCTTAATGAGCATTCGCTCTAAACCCCAGAGAGTCTCTCTGTATCTCTCTGACTTCCTCCCTTTCTCTGTCTCTTTCCCTCTCATGTCGGCACAACTGCACACGGACACACAAAATAACACACAATGCACATGCGCGGATATAGGCACACACAAACACGCACACACACACTGCCTGTTATAATTCATTGTCACCTCTGCAGGGCACAGCGCCTACTAAATCGTGTCTGGTAATGAAATAACATTAACAGGGTACATGACACAGTTCCCCCAGCTGCTGGAGAGGAGAGAGAGCACCACTATCTTGCCCCATTTCAATTCCATTGCACGAAGTTAGTACAGTGAGGCAGCAAGAGATCCTAATAAAACAATAAACCCCTCTGAACCGAGGGGAGAAGTGCTGGAGCTACTGCTCAGATAATGGCCACATTACACGTTGGCCAAACACCTGTAGTAATAATGACATCGTCTACTTTATACCACATCATCTCAGTCGACTAATGTGCCTTTGATTCCCACTCACCTATCGCTGCACACAGCTTGAGAGCAACACGCCAATGCAACCCTGGAAGAAGCTGCTGCTGTGTGTAAAGCCTGTTGTTTTTAGCCCCTTCCCTGAAAAAAGGCCCTATATTTTCCTCCAGGAAATTGCTGAATGACAAGGTATCCAGAGATCCTGATTGATGGTGTGACGTGCGCGAGGCCTGAAAAATGAAAAAATGATGAACAACGGGACAAAACCTGAGGGGGAACAAGTTGTAGAGGCGACGGAGGGAACCGCCGTAAATCTGGGCCCGGGACAAGGCAGGAGATGAGCCGTCTGTGTGCAGAAGTAACCACAAGGATCACACAGGGGACACGTGTGTGTGTGTGTGTGTGTGTGTGTGTGTGTGTGTGTGTGTGTGTGTGTGTGTGTGTGTGTGTGTGTGTGTGTGTGTGTGTGTGTGTGTGTGTGTGTGTGTGTGTGTGTTGTGTGTGTGTGGTGTAGATGAGTCAAGCATGTGTGGATGCACATGTGCATGTGTATGTGTACATGTACGTGTGTTTACATCTACACTTGCAGGTGTATTGTACAGTACAGTATGTCGGTAAATCCTAGGAGTAGTCGGCATATAAGTGAGGGGGACAAGTCCCTCCAATGTTCCAGAAGGTTACTTTAGCCTGGTTACTCTTCCTACAAATGTAGCTCTAACTTTTTAATGGTTGGGGCTATCAGCTATTATGGCCCCATCACTGAAAGCTACGACTCTCAGGAACACAAACATCTGTTTCCTTCTACAACGCTCACAAGCCATGCACGTCTTGTTAGAAGGAACAGTGACTCGACCCCAATTGAATGCAATGCAGATCTTATTTTCTACAAACACAATTCATACCAGATGTTCCCTGGTGTTTTTGTGAACTTTCCAAAAACCTTTTGAACGCATTTCAGGCACTTTGTGATGCAAATAAAAAATGTAATCATATAATTTCACATCTTTTCTTATTAGCATTACATATATAGAAACATATACACTTGCTGTTTCTATCTGTGCTAGAATGGCCATAACATGAAAAAAGAAAATGGTGCATACCTTACTGAATGTCTAAAACCAGATAGATAATGGACCTATATATTGTGAAACAACTGCCTTGGCCTTGTGGTTAAAGAGTCTACCATTAGATTGAAAGGTTGGGGGTTCAATGCCCACTGAGAATGGGACCTGATGCCTCTCTGCTTGGCACTTAACATTAATTAGATGAATTGGGGGTAATGCCCTGCGATAGACTAGCGTCCTGTCTAGGGGTGTGCTTGTACTACATCAAGCTGTTTCATGCTGCAGAAGACAGGCTCTTACCCCTATGGGCCGTTCTTGCTCAGACAAGGCTTACTTACCTTCCAAGGCTTGTTTTATGCCTGGGCCATGTTATGGATAAAAGCCTAGACAGACAGATTGGTATAAGATATCTGCTCCATTTATTTTTACACATGTTGAGAATATTGACCAATAGAGCATCTTTGAATAGTCCTCTTCATGTGCACCTAAAAAAACAAGCAAGGGGTTTTTACGTTTAGATTTGTTTGTATTATATATAAAGTGGCAAGCCAACCAAATAAAGTTATTTCATGAAAAAAAAATGCTTTAGGCTGAAATTGAATTGGTAAACATTTTCACAACCATTACATTTCCTATATTGTCCTTAAAACACCACTCAACTATTTCCTCTCTTTCTCTATGCTTTCTACAAACCTTCCAGAGAGGCCATGAGTAATGGCAAACCTTGTTAAAGGCCCAGTGCAGTCAAAATTCAGTATCATATTAAATGTTGTATCATACTGTACAACAGCCGATCATTTCAGCTGTTATTTCCTGACAGTTGCTGGTTGAAAATACATTGAAAACAGGACATTTTGGTGCCCTTGTCCCCCCCACCCAGAGCACCCCCAGACAGTCCTAGCGACATTCTTGCTTGAGAAACTGTTTTTGTTAAAAAACACAATTGTTTATTTTTGACCATTTTAATGGAAAACATCTTAATTTTTACCCAGAAATGATTTGATATTGAGATTTTTTAAAAAGAACAGCTGCATTGGACCTTTAAAATGCAAGAAATTAGTTTTGATTTTGGGGGAGGACGTGCCCAGCCGTACAGTACAGGAGTATAAGGTAAACTAGAGAGGCTCCACCTATAAATTCACCATAAGGGATTAGACCTCTCCTTCCCAGCCTCGTCCAGAAAGTCTACCCTCCCGGTGCTGCCCCAGCCCCAGCGCAGGCTAGCCCCAGCGCAGGCTAGCTAGGCCGCAACAGCTTGGCTGTTGGAAGACATCCAGCGGCTCCGTATTACACACCGCACTCTCATTAAGTATTAAGCAGCGAGTCAGGCCTTAAATCATCCAGGTGGTCCCCAGCCTGCTGACCCTGCTACGCCTGGTGGAGGCAGAGGCAGCACAGTGTTTCATCACAGCTATACCCTGCTGGACACCCTGCTGATTTAATGGGCTACAATTACGCTGCTTCTGACACAATATAAGGCAAACCTTTATAGATCTCCCACCCACTACTGTTGCCATGGGAAAAGATACATTTATTCTGCCACCGAGCCGCTTGCCGCTTCACAGAACTAAATTGGACGTAGTGGTTAGATACAGCCGCACTCACATATAGGCTGACCTCTAAATGTCACCTTACGTAACTCTTATCCCAAATATAGCACCGAGGCCCTGTAGTGAAGAATGGGGAGGGAGGATGGAGAGGAAGGATGGGGGAGAGTCATGTGTTGTTTAAGTACCACAATAATAAAGAGGTAGTTGGTAGTCATGGTAGAACCATATGGTCCTCCTGCTATTTCTGTATGTTGCTGGTCTGATTAAGTCATGTGTGGGGGCCCTGGAGGACAGAGCTGGGGCTGGGCTGTTGATAGTGACTGGAGTGATTAAGTCATGTTTGGGGGCCCTGGGTTTTGCAGCTGTGAAGCTATTGAAAGCTAACCGTGTCCCGCTCATACTAACTATGATAGTGTGGAGCAACCAGCAGCTAGTCTGGAGGTCATCTCCATACAGACTAGTAAATATCCAGCCTGGCTGCATAGACCAGACGTAACATAGTAAATCTACATTTGTGCCCCTACAATTAGTATGATATGTTATGTTTGGTATGGTTACATAGGACAGTAGGTTACTTTAGCCAAAAATGAAAGTCAGGAGGTTGGTCGGGCGTATAATGCGGTCGGGCGTATAACGTCTAGCAAGCCGAAAGTTGTGTGTTTGAATCACATCAAGGACAACTTTAGCACTTCATCTAATTAGCAACTTTGCAACTACTTAGCATGTTAGCTAACCCTTACCCTAACCATAACCTTAACCCATTACTCTAACCCTAACCCCTTACTCTAACCCTAACCCCATAACCTTAACCCCCAGCCTAGATAATGTTACCTACCTAGCTAATGTTAACCACAACACATTGGAATTCATAACATATCATGCATATTGGCAGTCCATAACATATTGCACAAATTGGAGTTTGTAACATATCATATGAATTGGAGGATGTAATTTTGAAAAGGATGACGGAGATCCACAAATGAATGCATATCATACGAAAAGTAACATATCATACTAAATGGTGTGGAACAAATGTAAGTCGACCCTTTGTTAAGTCGACCCTTGAGTCCAGGTTGAATTATCCAGAGGGGCGATGGCATAGGTGTTTGTCGCTGGGTGCTGGCAGTGATCGCTCACACAGAAAGGGCTTGTCAGAGGTAATGATTCAGAGCCATGCAGGACACAGTGGGAGGGAAGAGGCCCCGTAATGCAGGCAGCCAGTGGGAGTGGGCCTCTGAGACATGTGGGAAGTCTTTGTGCCAAAACAGAACGGCCCCATTCCGCCACATTACCACCGAGAGAGACAGGGAGAGAGCGAGAGAGAGAGAGAGAGAGAGACAGGGAGAGAGCGAGAGAGAGAGAGAGAGAGAGAGAGAGAGAGAGAGAGAGAGAGAGAGAGAGAGAGAGAGAGAAAGATCCGGCTGGCCCTCTCCCACTCTCTGCTTGCTGATAAGATGAATGTGTGTTTGCCAGTGTGTTGGCGTTTTGGACAAACGCGGGCCCTGTATGTTTGTGTTTGTGTCTGAGAGTATGTATGCGTTTGTGTACTGCACACAGTAGGTGTCTATATGGCAAGTGGGCATTTGTATATTTATGTTTTGTTTTGTAATTTTCCTTCTCTGGTTTTTGTTTGTTCTCTTCCCTCCCTCTATCTCTCCTGTCCTCCCTCTCCTCCCTTTGTTTGGTGGGCTGTGTGTTTGTTTGGGATTAGAGCAGTGTGGAGGCGCCTCCGGTGTTCTCCAGGGCTCTGGGCTGGCCCCTGGACCGACCAGGCAGAGAGAGAGACAGAGAGAGAGAGTGGCCTACTTACAGGCATGGGGCCCCTGTGCTTCACAGCACAGCTCCTGCACAGGAACTAGTGGGCCCAACCTGGCCCTTTGATTTAGCACCGTGGGTGGCAGGAGGGAGAGTTCCAAAAGGAATACAAAATCGCATCCCTTGTCTGCCGGTTGGTTCCCACCTCACAGGGTTTTTCCATGCGCAGGCAACACAGGTTTATTTTAGGGGGATGTTTTGCTCTGCATCGGAAATGAATCCTGTTACACATCATGCTTCAAAAAGCTGCGAGCAGAAGTGAGCACTAGTGGGGTCTCCTGATAGCAAGCAAGTGATACAATTTCATTCTATTCTATCCCATCAAGGTGCTTAAGCAGTGCAGCCGTGATCTTTTCAGTCATCGGAGTGACAGGACAGCCACTCATTTGGGAAGTGAAAATCACCCAGACGATACTCTCAGACACACACAATCCCCACCACCTGACACATGAACATGGAGCCAGTGTGCCTAGCTAGCACAGTGGAGCAGCCATGACAACGCTGCAGACAAGACAGACAGACAGACAGACAGACAGACAGACAGACAGACAGACAGACAGACAGACAGACAGACAGACAGACAGACAGACAGACAGACAGACAGACAGACAGACAGACAGACAGACAGACAGACAGACAGACAGACAGACAGACAGACAGACAGACAGACAGACAGACAGACAGACAGACAGAGTTAACTGCCTTCCTTTCACTCTGACTCCAGACAGACAGTCTGAGATGACAGTTTTAAAGGAGGAATATTAAAGGGGAGGAATTTCACTTTAATCTGATTACCAGATGGCTGGAATCATCACATGGGGAAGGCCACTGACTGGGGAGTGTGAAAGAAAAAGGCAGAAATACATCTAGCATCCAGCTTTTGACAAACGTGACGATAAATGAATATTAATCGCTTGGGAAAAAATGTGTAGGAGTGTACGTTAGCTGCTAGTCTCTTTTTAAGAGCAGAAATGTTGAGCTTAGTATTAATACCATCCATCAAATAGATGTTATGAACCTGTGTGGAAATTATCAAATTATGACCTGTATGAAGCTCAGTTATCTAGCTACTGGAGCAACATTTGTGTACTGTAGAGTAAATGCAGGTTCTGCTTTCACAGTACTGCTGTTTGTGACTGTGGCTGAGGGGACAGGTGGCATTTTGGATCAGCCATTTTTAAACCTTGTTGATTGGTCAGAATGAGGATGTCACATACTGGCATCATATAACAGCTTGTTCCATATCTCATTAGCATAGAATTCATTTTTTTACTTTCTGAAACATTTCAATCCTACCCCAAAATCAACAGGACTTGGAACTTGGCACTCTCAATTACCCTCTCCTCTATCTCCTGTTGACAAATACCCATATTTAACTAACAAGACTATTCACTAAGCAACTCTAACCTCAGATCTCCTCCTTTCTCTTCCTCTTCTCCCATCCTTCCTTTCCTCTCTCCCTGTCTCTCAGCCTCTCTCTCTGCCTGGTTACAGTACAGCACGAACCAAAGGCCACCATGCTGATATTACTTACAACCCCAAGTCTTAACAAGCTAATTAAGGGGGCTGTTTTTAAAGTGCTCCCCGTTTGTTTATTTGTGTATCACCGATCTCCCACAAATTACACAGACCAAAGGCTTGTCTGAACTTTTAATCTAATCACGCCCACCGCGGGCCGGTTTCCTGGTGTCAGTTTGTCTTAATGAGGCCTGGTCTGAGCCATGGCCATTAGTGGAGCTCAGTAGTGGAACAGCACAGTACAGTACAGCAGCACTATGCATGCAGGAAGACAGGCAGACAGCCTTGGTATGCTGCTAGTGGGGCTGCAGCACGGTGCCTGATCCCCACCAGTCCCCTGTAGACCCGCCAGCCATAAAGCAGGTTAAAAAGGGCCCAGCTCACTGGAACATGGGTGACATCTGAATGCATATGCATGTGACAAATTAACATTTATGCTTAGAAATATAGTTATTTTCTTAAAATGGCTATCAAGCTGTGGAATTGGTTCAGTGGGGGATAGGCTATTCCATTATGCTGTCAGATAGATGTGGTAGTCGTACCTTATCTGTGCTGGGTGGTTGGTAAGGCCAACAGCAGGGGGTGTATGTCTACAATGAGACTAGTTAGGAAAGCATTCACAACATAATGCTGAGATGCCGTGTCTGCTGATACAGTATCTACGGTACCGTAATTAAGAATCTAAGCCCTAGGTTCACTAGAACATTTTCTAAATACCAAGTCAACATTCAAAGAGCCAAATAGTATTCATGAGAATTTAGGAAATACAATAAGCCAACTACATTGGGCCTGATAAGCTGATAAGTTGTTGTCGTAGACCATTTGTAAACAGAATAAAGCTTATAATCCAATGCAAAATAAATTTGGTTATAGCCATGCCTGGAACCAACTGTCCTTATACGACCATTTCACGTGTTATGCTATTACTGATGCATTTGAACGAGAGTTTTATAAAAAAATATTCCCCCATTTCTCTCCTTTACCAGGTTTTGCATCCACATCTCTGAGGATTTTGTTGATGCATTCTTTCCAAAAGCCTGACTGTTCAAACTGGTTAACACTACAAGGAAACTATAAGAGTGGAAGGTGTGCTTAACGTAACAACACGGCAAACTGCAAATTCTTCACTCACCCTCTTACAGGCCAAATGTTCTACCAGAAACAGGTCATTAGTTGCATATGCTTACGTGCCCCTGTGGTCAAAGCTATGTGGGCCAAACAAAAAGATGTTTAAAAAAAATGATATCTGAACACAAAACAGAGATCTGCACTGACAATATTAAATATGCTATGGAAAAACACTACTTAAAAGCCAAACACGGCCTACTGTCCTCTTTGCTCTTTGTATACTGTACCTGGAACAGGTCACTTCCATCAGAGGTGGCAACCATTATTTTTTTATTATGAACTGGCTGGTTCGAGCCCTGATTGCTGATTGGCTGACAGCCGTGGTATATCAGACTGTATACCACGGGAATGAAAAAACATGTATTTTTACTGCTCTAATTACGTTGGAAACCAGTTTATAATAGCAATAAGGCACCTCGGGGGATTGTGGTATATGGCCAATATAACACGTCTAAGAACAGCATTGCGTCGTGCCTAAGAACAGCCCTTAGCCGTGGTATATTGGCCATATACCACACCCCCTCGTGCCTTATTGCTTAATTATACCATGATATTGTTGAATATTTGTTTCTGATTGGCTTGAAGTTATGTTTATGAACCCTGGTCCTCGAGTACCCCCAACAGTACACATTTTTATTGTAACCCTGGACAAGCACATTCAACTTGTCAACTAATCATCAAGCCCTCAATGAGCTGAATGAGGTGTGTTTGTCCAGGGCTACAATGTAAATGTGTACTGTTGGGGGTACTGGAGGACCAGGGTTGGACTGTTGGGGGTACTGGAGGACCAGGGTTGGGAAACACTGTTCTAGAGCATGGATTATTTCCCTATAATGCATGCCGGTATATCAGCACGGTAATATTCAATGGCTATAGTTTATTCATACACTTTCTGTTTGAGCTGCCTTTGAAAACAAAAGTAGAATTGAAAACATTGGTATTGTTGAATTTGAATTTCATAATAGCAAGCTAGGATTGATGGTTTGGTTAGCTAAACTAACAGGTCTGTTTGTTTGGTTACCAAGGCACCTACTGTAGCTATCTAGTAAACTTGCTAGCTACTTCAGTGGATGTTGAACACATTTCTACCGGAAAATGAACACATTTCTAGTGGCAAATGTATGTAATTATAGCCATAGTAGAAACGGGATAGTCAGCTCGGCACAATGCGTTCCACTCAGCTAGCCCGTCATTTTTCCATAGAACACATAGACCCTTACTTATTATTTGGAGGGTGTTTATATTTGTCCTGTTGCACACAAGTGGGTAACAGACATGTGTTTCTTACATATCCCAACTCCCCCTGAGACACATGCAGGGAGTGGGGTCACGGCCAGGGTCACCATTGTACAGCACCCCTGGAGCAATTAGGGTTAAGTGCCTTGCTTAAGGGCACAGTGACAGATTTTTTCATCTTGTCGGCCATGGTGTTCGAACCAGCGACCTTTCGATTACTGGGCCAATACTTTAGCCTCGTGGCTACCAAACTCCCTAAAATGCTCTCACAATGAGAGATGTTTTGGATTGATAGATCCATAAAAAAACAATAGCTTTGGCTATCTGGCTATCTCTTGATGCTATGATGAATGAATAACTACCAAAACGTGTTAGCCTGCCCGGACGAAAATAAAAAGGTCAAATGATGTGACGTCTTTTTTTCATTTTAATTTTTTTACATTTTGGAGATGCTTTCATTTCCCAATGTTCTTGAACTTGTGATGTATTTTGAAGGTGCCAAATGTATTCCTTTTCAATGTAACTTTAATTCATTCAGATTTCAAGAAAATGTAGTCTACTTTCCACTTTCCTATTTTGAAGTGCTTTGAATTCAGCTCAGTGCACCAGTTTTTGTGTCATCAGCCCACTCACGGCTTGAATTATTCATAACAATATTTATTAGCACTCTGAGGTACAATTAGATGAATTGGGATTTAGAATTGGTTAGTCTGTGGATGAGGAGCCATTTTTAACAACGTGGAACAGCTCTGCCAGTGGATTTAGACAGGCATACTTCTTAAACATGATCAAAATAACACCATGGAATATTCATTCACTTTATTCTATCTATTTTGAGAGTGGTACTTGTTATTCCATTAGACTTTGTTTCATTAGATAGTGTAAATGGATTGGTGAATAAAAATATATTTCATAGCTTGCTGGATGGAAATGATGGTTTCATTCATAATTATGTGACTGTATAGATAATGAAGACGATACCATAATGTTGAGGTCAATCATGAGAAAATCCATACCTCCTCCATTTACCTGAGTACAACCCACTTTCAAGTTACATTACCGTCTACATGAAAAGGCTTAAGTCATTTCTAAAACCGGAACCAATTCAAAAATACAATGAGTGGGAGAAGAGAATTGAGAATTTAGGAATTATAGCTTGAACTCTAAACTCATTATCTTGGGGCACACAATTGGAAAATGAAACCGTGACTAAGTTAATCTTGCTGTACGGGGAGGATTGGATTTTTCTATGAAATATGTTGACCTTAACACATGACCCATCTATCCAGCTCAATTGTTTTTTTTCTCCACATCTCCAATTAAAGGAGCTTCCGTCTGGCCGTCTCTGTAATGGATGAAGCCAGCAGTTCTTGAACTCTGTGTTAATTAAGCATGAGTGTACTTCTCACTTCAACTTATGGAGGGTCACCGTCCCTCCTCTTCCAGATAATACTCATAACTCTTCTGACTCATCCCTTCTTTCACCACCTGTCATCACTAAACAAACTCAATTCTCATCCCACCAACCTGTTTTAAGGATGTACCTGGAAAATGTTATGTAACTCCCAAAGTCTCCGAGGAGAAGAGAAGCCCGATTTCTGGTGTGCAATCTGGCTGTGTTGTCAATTAAAAATGTGCTGGCACGTCTGGGGAGTGAAACTAATTAGGACTCATACAAAACAACTTTTATCTGTTATTTAAGAAACCTCCCCTGTACAGTGTGTGTGCATGTGTGCGTTTGCTTGTACGTGCGCGCATGAAAGGACAGAAAAAGAGCCAAAATGAGAGTGTTTAATCTTGGTCTATTTTAGGAGTAGAAATCATGAAGCGACGACAGCCTTCAGATGCAGGCCATCTGAGCACAGGGCCGACTAGGCCTCTTTGTAATCAATGAAACAGTGGTCGGTAAACACAAGATAAAGAGGCTGAGTGAGACACCGCCATGTCTGTTTTCCCATCTTGTCAGTTAGAATGGCTGTGTCCATTAAAGCAGTCACCGTGACTTGCTGACAACATGTTTGGATGCCACCTGGACCCAGATGTGTCTCAGCGGTGGGTAAACTGAGACAACGATGGAGAGGAAGTCTAGGGTCATGTCTGCGCCAGCATATGTCCCCACCTGTCTGTCCTATTACTCTCTATACCAGCAGGCTGCCTCCCTGCTCTGGCGTCCAGAGACAGAGACAATAAGAGGGGTGTTATTCTTTATGAGCTAGAGACAAAAGCCTTGACAAAAACGTGGAAGCACTCTAAAGTCCTTGGCAACTCGACAGTATTTTTCAATGTGTTTCCATTTGTTTTCCGCCATGCATTGAATACGACTGCCCTTTCCTGTGCCTGAATGCCAGAGTACATATTTTCATACAGTGTCGCTGGTTCAATGAGAGCGATCACTTGGGAGCGCCGTTTTGTTCGCTCAGACAATCGGAGGGCCTGTGCAGAACAGACCAGGGAGATTGGGACCATAAAGGAGAGAACAACGAACGAGCGTAGAGACAACAAAAGCCATAACAGTGAGATCCCATCTGTGGCCCTGCGGAGAACAATGTAGGACAAGCCTGGTCAGTGCTTCCAACTGATCACACAACATCCGCTGAATCACCAAGAGTACTGAGCCACACATATGCACAGCACACCTCTCCATTCACCACGTTAAGTAAAAGGGTAGCGAGCAATTATGGACCAAGGCCTCGACACTGTGGAGCTTCTCTCATCCTGTAAAGTTTTACTACAAAGCTTGACTGTGACCTTCACAGGGTTGCTCATAGCACAAGGCAAACACATACAGTACCTATTTAAATGATACACACTATTTATGGAGCCTTCACCTGGGGTTTACTGTTCTAACATGATGCAGACATTATGGTGTAGATACCATCCACATATCCAATTCAAGTCGCCCCTTGTTTAGAACCATTACCTATAAAATGACAACGTATTACATCTATCAGTCGTCCAAGAGAGCAGATGAAAACCATGACGTTAACAGAGGGGGATATAGTGTCTGTAATACATGTGTATCTAACATATGGAGATACAGTAGTAACACAAGGCCTCAATTCAAGTGCATGAAAATGCATTACTAAGATGGGGTATACCGGTTGAACTATGAACCTTGTGTTCATTCACAGTGCTAATGTAATGGAGACTGGCACAGTAACTTGTGTAGCGTGATGCCACCACACTTAAAAAGGGTTTAGGGCATGAATCAATCACAGAAACTTTGAAAAATGAAAAGTATAATAAAGTTGGACTTTTAATCTCCCCAACAATCTGAGCTGGGTCACCTCTTTGATTTGGGGGAGATTTTCTTGCTTTTCAATCTAGGCTACCCCAAAGGGATTTCTTCATCTTCCTCCAGCACGCTGACTGGCAGGGCCCTCTCTCCCATCTGGAGGCCACCTGGGGAGGTGTAATTCCCTTCCCGTGGTCAGTCAGGGGACTGAGGACACAGATGATGTTGTGGAGCAATCCAACCTGATTAGGAGCAGAGGGAAGGGATGAATGGCTGACTGGCTGACTGGCTGACTGACTGACTGACTGACTGACTGGCTGACTGACTGGCTGACTGGCTGGCTGACTGGCTGGCTGGCTGTGTGGTTTGTTTCACACACTGGTGTGCATGCTTAAGGTGATCAGGGACACCACACCGCGTTACATGAAGCAAAACAAATGACCAGCTGTGAATCAGGGGGCCAGAAGGGAGCATCAAACACTGTTTCCTCTCCCTCCTAGCGTGCTGCAGCTTCACCCTCCGTGTTAGCTGGGTCAGGATAGGTGGGGTGGAGAGGCATGAGTGGGAGAAGGGACCCGGTTCTGCCCATTACTCATAAGGGTCCTTGTGTTTCCGATCCCCATTCACAACAGGGTTTTTGAGTGATCACACACCAAACACCCTTATCACACAGTGAACTGATTATAGCACACCATGAGGAGGCATGACTGGAGGCTCATAACCTTTACCATGGAGCACCTCCTGCTAGCTACTGGGATCAGGGAGCTCCTGCTAGTGGGACTGAACAATGCCATTAGTGAAGGTTGTTATGGTGCTAGCTGTTCTTAGATCTGATTCTACTGTATGTCATTGTGTAGCTGCTCTTATTTACATTTAAGTCACTATCCAGAGCAACTTACAGGAGCAATTAGGGTTAAGCGCCTTGCTCAAAGGCACATTGGCATATTTTTCACCTAGTCAGCACAGGGATTCAAACCAGCAACCTTTAGGTTACTGGCCCAACTCTCTTAACCACTAGGCTACCTGCTGCCCCTATATCGGTCTGCTTGAACTGTATGCTATTTCTCTATGGCTGTTATTGGTATTCTATTTGAATGTATTCTTAAGGCCTCCTTTCCCAGGCTTTTTAAGGGTTTGTTACATCCCCTGGTATGTTTGTGCGTTTTCATAATGTTGTTCCCCCCTCAGCCTTTTCTGTAAGTGTGTGAGCGTCTCCACATGGATATTCCTCTCTGAGCATCCCGCCGATTAATTCGGCAGATTCCTCTTTAATATCCGATGCTGCCAATACATTTTAATGCGGCCTGAGATCTGGGAGAGAGACCTGTCCTTAAGACTCCCACTCCCTCTAGGCTGTCCCCTCTTGGTGTAATTGAAAAAGATGGATCTCACTGAGTGTTCTCACCATCGCAGCAGGGAGGAATTGGATGGGGAAATGTGTTCCGTATCACATTGCAATGTATTTGTGAGCCAGAGGCTTGCACACAGTTGGTGAGAGCACGGCGTTCCCTTTGCCGTACTGAAAGGAAGCAAAACAGCAAAGGGAAAGGCATTTGCAATTTTATTGCTACTTTAATGGGTTTCTCTATCATTCAGGAATTGCACTTTCTAATGCGTAGGCCCATAAATATAAGGTTCAATGGACATGCGGCTGTAGTCGTCATTATTTATACATTCAAACATTTTATTCAAGGGAAGGTTGAAAACATATTTTGTCAATATCCCCAATGTCACACAGTGTCAGAGGGGCTGATTATGTGACTAATACCAGCAACAACAAATTAGTGGCTATCAGCAAAAAGCAATCAGCTAATCAGTGGTGTTACACTCCTGCTGGGCCACAGACTCATACCTCTGGTTATGATCAACATGCATTAGTTTTCACTGAACATTTAAACATTACAAATTCATGTTTTTTTTTGCCATGCTAATGCTTTTGTCAATAATGATTTATGGTTTGACCAAAGTCTATGATGATTAGAACACTGAGCTCTAAAGCTGGATATTGCATGCTAGCTTGGTTTGAGGAGACAACAGTCTCAATGCTGTAATGAATGCAGAGCTATTATATAATTCCCAGTAATGGCTAAAAGTAGGAGAACCATGAGTAGGAGGAATGGAATGAGATGGCCACTGTTCTGGAGAGATGTATTTATGCTGGGACAGACACTTCAGGAAATAACTTGGCCTCATCTATTTTAACATGACTATAAAGTGATATTATATTTTATTGTGTTCTATTATATCATGTTTGAAACAAATGCACACAAATCTGGTTGTTTCTGGAATAGTAAAGTATTGTTTACATTTGAATGATGGAAGAGAAGACAAATCATATTTTGAGAGGATCTAATCATTAAGGCTGACTGTTTAGACATCTTTTGTGATCGCTTTTGTCAAATATGTTCTTTTTTGCATAGAGTCCACATTGTCGTAACACAACTGACTGACAGGAATGCTTGTGTTGTGCCACTTAAGAAAATGAATACTCAAACAGTATCTAAAGACACACTGAACAAAACCAGAAAATAGTGGGAAGAAAATCATGTACTAATAATGAACAAACCAACATGACAAGTTAATAACTAACCAATCTGATTCGGACCAATCCCAATGGGTTATATAGCATTTAGAGCATGAACACTGAATCTAAAGTTCAATGTTTGAGAGAATCTCATTTTATCAGACCAATGTAAAGGATCTCACAACTCTCCCCAGCCTGTCTGAGCTGTGATGGACCTGTGCCTCTTCTAAACCAGGAGCTGGGGAAGTTCTATAATGATTTACCCTGGCTTCACTTTGTTCATTTACCGGCTTCTCTGCCTCCTCTGTGAGAAAATAACTTTCTGACATGTAAGCAAGTTTAAATTTACTAGGTCGTTAGCCAGCATCTAAAAGTAGCTGGCAGACAATTAGCTGCTGATGGAATGCCAAACGCCAGACATGGCTTTGAGAGTGACAGACGAGCTATCTGAGAGAGAGAGAGAGAGAGAGAGAGAGAGAGAGGGAACCTGTGGACTGTCTAACAGCATCCTGCACATCTCTCCACTCCCTCCATCTCACTGCTTTCAAGTCTAAACTGTTTTCATAAACGGCAGCTCTATGTCCAGCCAACTGGAAGGAGAGGGGGATGTGAGAGAGGGAAAATCAAGATGAGGTGATAAAAGAGAAAAGGATGAAGTGTGGATAAAAGAGAGCAGCTTATCCCTCTGACTAAAATCAAGTGACAGCCAAAGACAGAGGACATGAGAAGGGAAGGAGGATAAAAACAAAAACAGAATCACAACATGGAGCAGAAATGGAGCGTTGGGAGACTGATGGCGACATGGACTCTTTCACGTTATTGATTTGACTCAAAGGAATGGCCAATGTAGCCACTGTAATCTAGATTGAATTATATGGTATTAAATGATACATTAAGTATTTAACAGTTGATAAAAAATAGGTGTATCCCAAAGTTAGAGCCTATTCTAGATGTTTTGATTGTGTATCCTTATTAAACCACTAAAGAGCTAGCTAGGCAGTGTGGTAACAATAATGGGAGCTGATGCTGCAGACAGTAACATGAGTCTAGTTCCAATGTGAAGCAAAGTCAGTAAAAGTGTCATGGGGAGGGCTGAGAATGGACTGCATCTAATCAGGGCCAAGGAGTCAGTTCCTTTTGCCTCCTCTCACCAGCCTCTCTCCCAGAGGAGGCAGCTGTGCTGTGGCCAGGCCCTCCACCACTTGTTAATTAATTACTATGAATTAATGCTTTTCTGCCACAGCGAATAAATAAAAAGATTGTGGTAAGGCCTTGCTAATCAAGAGTGGCTTTTATTAAATACTGTGAAAATGTCAGCTGGTCACAGCTCAATTGGAGGGAACAATCTGATGCGGCTCCAGTCCAATCAGACATCATGTCGGCTGAGCTGCGATTAAATTGCCCACACCTGTTCCACAGGGGCTGAAGATGTGTTGTCTGTGAGCATGGTGGTGCTAGTAGTGGTGGTGGTGGTGGGGGGGTAGTGGTTTGTAACCCAGGTCAACCTCCAATTGAGCCCCCCCGTCGGTTCAGCGTTTGAAGAATCCACATCAAATAAGATTATTGACCGCCAGGGCCTTTAATGTCCCACTAGAGAGCCTCTTTCTTTAGCTAGTCTTGCCTTGCCTCAGTCGGCCTGTCTGTCTGTCTATCTGTCTGATCACCAGGAATTGGTTAACCAGTTACTATACCTGCTAAAACACTATGGTGCCAACATTACAAAGTCAGCCAACACTTTCTGCTGGGCTGTAGTGAACAATAATGCTATAATCCTTTGTACTGTAGTTTCATAACGTCTATTGTTGGACATTATGGTAGCAAATACACAAATCTGACCACAGTGCAGTTCTTCATTGTGAAGAACAAGTGAGAGCAGTGACTTTAGGCCAGTCACTGAGGGAGGCTGAGACATGATAGGGTGAACAGGGGACCTTGTAATCTTGGACCTCAATCTGCTATATAAACACTCTAGCAAATGTTGAATATGCATGCTTTTTCTGATCTCATTGACATAGAAAATTGTCCTTGCCCAAGCCAGTAGATTGCGGGTGAAGGTGCCAAGATACCAGGCTGGGTTTGTCAGGGTTTGAATATTTCATAGCCTAGTAACAATAACAATCAGATCAGACAAAAATACAACAAAAGGGGATCTTATCATTGTTTCTGATACAAATTTTACAAAGCATACTGCTTGTCCATGTGAAAAATACATAGAGTAACCTTTAAGTAACCACATTATAAAACCATTACATCTGAAGGTCACATAACAACCAGTGAAGATATGAAGAAAACACTCTCAAACATCAATGAGCAGTAATGCTTGTTGTTTGTTGACATTCAGTGAATTTGCAGTATTTCCTGCTGGCTCACTCCATCTTGAAACCTCTACGGAGAGAAATGTAAATGAACTAATAACATGGAAGCGAAAATCACTTTGAAGTAGCCTTGGTTTACTTCGGAGCAGTTGTGCTTGGCTTGTAGTAAATTGCTTAAAGCTCACCGCAAACAAAGCATAATGCAAATTGCATGCAATTAATCATTGAGAGGGAGGTTCACATTTTTATGATTATTAATGGCCTTTGGCCATGCTGTGGGGTCATCTCACCCCTCTGAAATATTTACATCATAAACAGCATGAATTATGGGGGTTACAGGAAGGGTGCTGCTTTAAAATACAGATTCCTTTATTTTCATCAGCGGTCTCAAGACTAGCCTTCCTTCCACATAGTACTCTATGCTAATGAGAGATCCCTCCACGCCATGTCTGGAGGACTTATAGGAAGCATGGAGGATGCTCTCTTCTCTTGCACTGTGTTTCCTCCTACTAAGAGTGGGCAAGTTTGCTGTTTCACATGTGTTTACTTCCTCAGAGCATCTGTTGATATTAATAAATAACATTTTGACCTAATATCTATTATGTGGGCAGAGATGTTTACGTTGTACAGTGCTTTTGGAAAGTCATTTTTTTTAATGATAAAGCCTTATTCTGAAATTGATTAAATAAAATACAAAACTCTCAGCAATCTACACACAATACCACATAATGACTAAGCTAAAACAAGTTTTTAGAAATTTAGAGAAAACAGAAGCACCTTATTTACATAAGTATTCAGACCCTTTGCTATGAGACTCGAAAATGAGCTCAGGTGCATTCTGTTTCCATTGATCATCCTTGAGATGTTTCTACAACTTCATTGGAGTCCACCTGTGGTAAATTCAATTGATTGGACGTCATTTGGAAAGGCACTCACCTGTCGATATAAGGTCCTACAGTGGACAGTGCAAAAACCAAGCCATGAGGTCGAAGAAATTGTCCGTAGAGCTCCGAGACAGGATTGTTTCCAGCACAGATCTGGGTAAAGATACCAAAAAATGTCTGCAGCATTGAAGGTCCCCAAGAACACATTGGCCATTCTTAAATGTAAGAAGTTTGGAACCACCAAGACCCTTCCTAGTGCTGGCCACATGGCCAAACTGAGCAATCGGGGGAGAAGGGCCTTGGTCAGGGAGGTGACCAAGAACCCAATGGTCACTCTGACAGAGCTCTAGAGTTCCTCTGTGGAGATGGGATAACCTTCCAGAATGACAACCATCTGCAGCACTGCACCAATTAGGCCTTTATGGTAGAGTGACCAGACGGAAGCCACTCCTCAGTAAAGCCCACTTGGAGTTTGCCAAAAGGCACCTAAATACTCTCAGAACATGAGAAACAATATTCTCTGGTCTGATGAAACCAAGACTGAACTCTTTGGCCTGAATGTCAAGCGTCACGTCTGGAGGAAACCTGGCACCATCCCTACGGTGAAGCATGGTGGTGGCAGCATCATGCTGTGGGGATGTTTTTCAGCGGCAGGGACTGGGAGACTAGTCAGGATTGAGGCAAAGATGAACGGATGAAAACCCGCTCCAGAGTGCTCAGGTACTCAGAATGGGGTTAAGGTTCACCTTCCAACAGGACAATGACGCTAAGCATACAGCCAAGACAATGCAGGATTGGCTTCGGGACAAGTCTCTGAATGTCCTTGAGTGGCCCAGCCAGAGCCCGGACTTGAACCCAATCGAACATCTCTGGAGAAACCGGAAAATAGCCATCCAATCTGACAGAGCTTGAGAGGATCTGCAGAGAGGAATGGGAGAAACTCCCCAAATATAAGTATGCCAAGCTTGTAGTGTCATACCCAAGAAGACTCAAGGCTGTAATCACTGCCAAAGGTGCTTCAACGTGAACTGAATAGAGGGTTTGAAAACTTATGTAAATGTAATATTTCCTTTTTTTTATGTGGTAACATTTTTAAAAACCTGTTTTTGCTTTGCCATTATGGGGTATTGTGTGCAGATTGATGAGGGAAAACAACTATTTAATACATTTTATAATAAGGCTGTAACGTAACAAAATGTGGAAAGAGTCAAGGGGTCTAAATACTTTCCGAATGCACTGTATATACTGTACTGTACAAAGCGTGAGGGGATGTTTGTTAATGTACGTATATATAAAGGTATAAACATTGTTATTTTCTATGTTGACTTCAGTCTGGTTTATCCAGCAATTAGTGGTCCTGAATATCCATGTGGTCTTAAGAATGAAGAATAATTAAATTATTATATTCTATAAACTACAATTCAATTCTAATTCTATTCCAAATTGCATTATATGCTATCCTATTCTCTAAGACAGCGTCAGACTAATGTTACCTCATCCAGTGTAGAAAGAAAGGAAATTGTCCTTGGAGCAGATCATCAGGAGAGAGAGGAAGCCTCCACCTCCTGTTGTTTGTCTGGGATGCCAAGCTCACGGGACACTGTGCCAGGCCCCATGCGGGCACCCAGGCCGGCCGGAAAAGACAGAGCTGTTGGCCGACTGAGGGCTGGCCAGAGCCAACATGACGCCCATGCCAGGGAGAGAAACTGTGTCCAGCTTCTGCTAGCTAACGCCTCGCTCCCCTTCCCCATGGGCGCCGAGCAGACCTCAGGGGAAGGATGCTACCATCAGGGGAGCACTGGTCCATCCGGGCTGCGCCGGCAGACACACATTTTGTGGCGGTGAGTGGGAGGTTGTGGCTAGCATTTGGAACAGAGCTCCTAGCCCCAGCTTCTCATGTGGAGGGATACTGCTGCTCCACTGTGTATTCCTCTCTCTCTTATCACTCTTAACATCGATGGCTAATTTAAGTCAAAGCTCTGCATGCTGCCAGTGAGCACTGAATAAAGTGACCGCTTTCCATTTCCTGTCCCCAGATTAGAGAGAATATCACATGAGGCACGTGTCAAGCAGTCTTTTTGCCAGCTCTTTCCCAAATATGCACACTTGACATTAAAAAGTAGAGGCGGTAAAATGAAGGCACTCCGCCATTTTCAAGTTGAACATCTTCACAGAGTTATTGCAATATAATGGTATTGTGACTTTTCTCTCTTATACAGGAGAGCAAGCTGTCAAATTACAAACTTACTTAAGTATTCCACTCAGTCTCACACTCAGAAAAGTATAATCGTGTTTTTGTTCCGCAGTGTAAGACTTATCAGCCGTTTATGTAATACCGCTTTGATTATTCATAAACAAATTAATCCTAATCCTTTTTGTGATATGGCAGATGCATTTAGTACACACTGTGCTGCTGAATTACAGGTTTTACTTTAACATAAAATAATTGGTCATTCTTCTTTAAACTAAATCAGTTTAACTTGCTATGTTTTAACTCATGTACACCACCAGGTGTAAAAAGTACTGCAAATATGAGCTATTTCCCTGCTCCTCAGTAGACCCACACAGAATGCTACTGCTCTTATTCTGTCTTTGGCTAGAGAGCCATTTGTTTGCCAGTGTACTATAATGGCGGCGGAAACAGGTGGAATATTGCTGCAGCAGCTCACCCATATGGACCAAAGTCTCGCTTGCCAAGTCCAAAATTCACACTTACAAGCACATCTGGAGCAGAATCTCCATATTAATTGCCAGTTAATGTGTTTACACACAACAAGGATTAAGCCGTGAGGGAAGTTGGTTGACCTGGGTGGGTATAGTCAGAGGAAAGGTGAATACTCAGTTTGACAGACAGAAGGGAGAGGATGTCTAAGACAAGTGTGGGCTGAGGCAAACAACTTATTGAATAAACATAGCAGCTTTTCGACAACATCTGTTGGCACAGTGTTGTTCTACTTGTGCGATATTACAGGCTGGCGCTCGACTATGGCTAACAATTCCAAAACAAAGATGGAGAAATAACTACTTTAGCCCACAATAAAGCTCAAATTGGTCAAGCCCCACTGTATCTCCATCCCGTCACTTCCTGACACACACCCTGATTAGTGCTGGGATGTCTGACCCACACGAGGCATTTAAAGAGAACAGGCAGCACTTCTTCAGGGGTCAAGCAGACCTCATTTACTCTGAAATAGAAGATGGAGCCAGGAACCTGAGCCCTTTAGACACGCCTCCCCATGGTCCTCCTAACGCCTCCCCAAGACTGGCTCCACTGTGTCCTCTCTGTCTCTCAGAGGGTTCAGATTAGACAGGCATCCTAATGAGAGATTTAGTGTATAGAGATAATTATGGGGAAAGGCGACATCTCTCTTAGGCCTAATGAGGGAGATAAGGGTTCTTCAGTGACTCCTCCTCCCACCCTGTCACTAGATGGGCCTTCTAGTTGTCAAACACAATCAGCTGGAAAAACACACTCGCCCAAGTCATGTCTAGACACACGCCAAGTACAGACTCTCCCTCAGACATATCCACACACAAACTGATGAATACACACACAGAGAGATACACACACAAACACAGTCCAGTGTGTACTAACCGACACCGGCGGCTACGCTGCTAGCGCACGTCTCTTCTGCCTTTAATGCAATCCCTGATATCTCTGACGTTCCATAAATCAACCACCTGGCAGATTAGGGGGGAAAATGAGTGAACTAAATCAAAAATGTGTGCTGTTGTTTATTGCTTTAGAGAGTTAGCTGGAGAAGCGGAAGCCACCATGCGATGATGAGGCAGCCCCTCTGGAGACGGCCGTTCACACACACTGGCAGAGGAGCTAATACAGACTTTCATTAGGAGGTACACTTCAACACAGTGTCGTAGTATTTACAGTCTCACACTGGGGAAACAAATAAACTGCGTGATTAACAAGTTTTCCTGATGCCTGGTGCTTCACAGTGCGCACACCAGAGTGCCACCTCGCCGACATAATGATTCTTAATGGTTTCTTAATGACTTCTTAATGACTTCATCAGGAAGATCCTGCAACAGCACATTCTGACAAGCGGGGCCACCCCTGAGACCTAAGATCACACCACAGTGATTCCCTCATGTCGTTTCTGTTCATATAGCACAAGCTTTAAATCTGCATGGCTGAGATATCTCTGCATGCCCAAAAGTCAATAGCATCTGATTGATGATTCATTACTACAGACACATGTGACGTGACCTGAGCAGGGAAATACACTACGAAGCAAATAAGGCTGTCAGCTTTGATGTTGGGAATTTCAAAGGAATCTCAAAATAATCCTTTCATGTTTAAAGAGATGGAGACATTAAGTGTAGTCAGGATGAAAAACAACATACAAAAGCCCTGCAGTGACTTTAGAAGTGGTCTGGTACAAAGAGATTGTCTGGGAAAGGACACTTATTGGTGATGTTGTTGACACCTGCCCAGACAAAAGGTTGCTACTCAAACAACTGGTAAAGAATAAAAAGGGGTCGTTGAGTTGAGGAAACACACTGCGGTCATTGGTTTAAACTTCTCCAAGCATTTAATAACATGGAATTTTCCGGGTCACCTCAATGTCAGTGAACAACAGATACTTTGAAGCGTGAAGTACATTTAGCGTGGGCCATTGGAGACTGGCATGTCACTTCCCGCCAGTGTATACCAGTTAGACTGACAAATTGCTGAGGTAACTGTGGGAGCTAAAAGCTCAGCAACCATTTCATCTAGACCATGTTCTACTGGGAGATTAAAACGAGGATCTTGTCTCTCCTTGCATAAATTCATCATTATTTCAGTAAAACATGACTCACAACATTGCTCCATAGACCACTATCCTCTTCATTCCGCTGAGCCACTGACAACAGGTCAAAGATTTATGTGATCAAAAATTTGTTTACATATCCCTTTAAAAAAATACATTTTCAAAATGAAAAGCCCTCCGATATAAATCACAGCTGGGTTAAATAACGTGTCAAGTTGATTTCTGGAAAACAAGCGAGAGAAACATGAAGCAAATCATTTTATCCTATCCATAAGGGTCGTACGGCGGGCATTCAATCACGTACGCATTTAACAATTGGTTAACAAATTGTATTGGCAAAGAAGCGGCGACTGCACGGCAAATTACACCTGTCCTGATGGATGTCCTCTTTACGGCCTGGGAAAGCAGGCCGAAGGGCCGTGGAGAGATGACTAGACGTCAGCCAGCCAAGCACTCAAACATGATGCATGGCCAGCCATGTGTCACCGTTTGGCAAAGATGAGAGGAAAATATGCACCTCCCAGATTCCTGGGCACAGATCACAGACAAACATGCTCTCATGTTAATCCACTGACCACAAGGAGGCCGAAGGTGCTTTGGTTTGGGTACGGGGTGATATGATTCCCTTTAATCATTGCTGCACCTGAAGTTCTGTTTGGCCTTTTTGATCAAATGAGGCCAAACGATCAGATTGCCAAACTTGTGCACTACTCCAAAAATTATAGATGTATCTACAGTCAGGTCCAAAATGACTGGCACCCTTGATAAAGATCAGCAAAAAATACAAATACTGAGCTATATTGTATGCTAAAAGAATTGGCTAATTATATTATTTCATACTAATACAATTGCTCAGAGAAAGAGATTTTGTAATATGTTTTTCTCTTAAAAAGAGAGATTTGCCACCCCTGTTTTTAATAACTTTTAATACCTCACCTTGCGAGGATATAGTGGCACTGAGCCTTTTTCTAAAATGTTTTATGAGATTGGAAAACACAATGGGAGGGATCTTAGACTATTTCTCCATACAGAATCTTTCCAGATCCTTGATATCCTTCATCTGCTCTTATGTTATTATTTTTAATGAACAAAATACCAAAGCAGCAACAATACAACACAAAAACAAAACATCCACCACTATCACACACAACAACATGCCCACAATCACACACAACAACATGCCCACACACGCCCACAATCACACACAACAACATGCCCACACGCGCCCACAATCACACACAACAACATGCCCACACGTGCCCACAATCACACACAACAACATGCCCACACTCACCTACAATCACACACAACAACATGCCCACACTCGCCCACAATCACACACAACAACATGCCCACACACGCCCACAATCACACACAACAACATGCCCACACTCGCCCACAATCACACACAACAACATGCCCACACTCACCTACAATCACAAACAACAACATGCCCACACACGCCCACAATCACACACAACAACATGCCCACACTCGCCCACAATCACACACAACAACATGCCCACACTCGCCCACAATCACACACAACAACATGCCCACACTCACCCACAATTACACACAACAACATGCCCACACTCACCCACAATTACACACAACAACATGCCCACACTTGCCCACAATAGCACACAACAACATGCCCACACTTGCCCACAATAGCACACAAAAACACAAAATAGCTCTCTGCCTTCCAAAACAATGCTGTGTCCATGCGCCAGTCGGAACCAGGAAACCCCAACCCACCAACAGGCGCACAACTACAACCAGCCAGCAAGTTGGAAACCCCAGAGCCCCCCAGCCTTGACCGGCACGCCAACGTGGCACAAGTAGCCTTCACCTCAATTCTAGCACCACACTCTCCAAGATTGTCCACATACTGCCTCCAAACTCTGTCAAATATGTCTGGTCTTTGTTTGACTTTATAATATATAGAGTCTAGTGGGAAGTAACTGGATAGTTCTGTCCAGTTTGTTATTAAGGGTGAATATGAGGCTTTCCAATGTATTGCAGCATTTAGACTTAGATAACAAAACTTTCTCTGATATTGATCACCAATATTTACATTTCCCAACAGACATAATCGTGGAGGTGGATGGATATAAATTCTTAGACACAATGAAATGGTAGCACATACAGTATATTATCCCAAAATGGAGTTAGTTTGTCACAGGACTACAGCATTGTGATTGTTGCATCTCCAACAGAAATGTGACATTTCTGGGAGCATTACATGCATCCTGGCAGGAGTGTAATGAGTCCTTATGAATTATATAACAGTAGTAGGTTGTAGGAGCAGGTATGAACATTTTCACGTATCTGTGACCAACGGTTCTCCTCAATTTCTTTCAGTATTTTTCTATGCTCGATGCCTTTGGTTCATCCAGACTCTGTTGAAGCGATTGAATACGATTTCTGAATTGTAAGAACTATAAGAAATCGGCCTTGGATCAGTAGAGAGCCATCATAGTACACGTGCTCCAAATTCCTGATGCCAGTTTGGAACCAGGACTTAAATGTGTAATTAAACATTGGAGGTAAGGTGAGGTTACCCCAAATAGGGGTGCTTGGCAATATTGCTTCTTTCCACCTCATTCATTTATGTACATTTTCCCAAATACGAATGAGAATCATTGGATTGTTCGTTTTTTTCTTCAATGCCTTGGGCCTGAACTAGTGAATATATTTTAGATCATAGGGTATAACATGTATGTCTTCTATACTCCTCCATGGACAAGGATTGTCTGCTGTACATTGTTTAAGTGAACGCAGTTGTGCAGCCCAGTAATACATCTTAGTCCAAGACCTCCAGCTTTTTGGGGTAAGTGTTAAACAGTCTATTTGACTCTTGAGGTCTTTCCTGTCCAATTAAAGTTGGAGAGCAGGCCATTTATTGTATTTAAAAAGTTGGATGGAATTGAAACTGACAAGGCCTGGAATAAGTATATCAGCATTGGATATATATACTGCTCAAAAAAATAAAGGGAACACTTAAACAACACATCCTAGATCTGAATGAAAGAAATAATCTTATTAAATACTTTTTTCTTTACATAGTTGAATGTGCTGACAACAAAATCACACAAAACTAATCAATGGAAATCCAATTTATCAACCCATGGAGGTCTGGATTTGGAGACACTCAAAATTAAAGTGGAAAACCACACTACAGGCTGATCCAACTTTGATGTAATGTCCTTAAAACAAGTCAAAATGAGGCTCAGTAGTGTGTGTGGCCTCCACGTGCCTGTATGACCTCCCTACAGCGCCTGGGCATGCTCCTGATGAGGTGGCGGATGGTCTCCTGAGGGATCTCCTCCCAGACCTGGACTAAAGCATCCACCAACTCCTGGACAGTCTGTGGTGCAATGTGGCGTTGGTGGATGGAGCGAGACATGATGTCCCAGATGTGCTCAATTGGATTCAGGTCTGGGGAACGGGCGGGCCAGTCCATAGCATCAATGCCTTCCTCTTGCAGGAACTGCTGACACACACCAGCCACATGAGGTCTAGCATTGTCTTGCATTAGGAGGAACCCAGGGCCAACCGCACCAGCATATGGTCTCACAAGGGGTCTGAGGATCTCATCTCGGTACCTAATGGCAGTCAGGCTACCTCTGGCGAGCACATGGAGGGCTGTGCGGCCCCCCAAAGAAATGCCACCCCACACCATGACTGACCCACCACCAAACCGGTCATGCTGGAGGATGTTGCAGGCAGCAGAACGTTCTCCACGGCGTCTCCAGACTCTGTCACGTCTGTCACGTGCTCAGTGTGAACCTGCTTTCATCTGTGAAGAGCACAGGGCGCCAGTGGCGAATTTGCCAATCTTGGTGTTCTCTGGCAAATGCCAAATGTCCTGCACGGTGTTGGGCTGTAAGCACAACCCCCACCTGTGGATGTCGGGCCCTCATACCACCCTCATGGAGTCTGTTTCTGACCGTTTGAGCAGACACATGCACATTTGTGGCCTGCTGGAGGTCATTTTGCAGGGCTCTGGCAGTGCTTCTCCTGCTCCTCCTTGCACAAAGGCGGAGGTAGCGGTCCTGCTGCTGGGTTGTTGCCCTCCTACGGCCTCCTCCACGTCTCCTGATGTACTGGCCTGTCTCCTGGTAGCGCCTCCATGCTCTGGACACTACGCTGACAGACACAGCAAACCTTCTTGCCACAGCTCGCATTGATGTGCCATCCTGGATGAGCTGCACTACCTGAGCCACTTGTGTGGGTCTCATGCTACCACTAGAGTGAAAGCACCGCCAGCATTCAAAAGTGACCAAAACATCAGCCAGGAAGCATAGGAACTGAGAAGTGGTCTGTGGTCCCCACCTGCAGAACCACTCCTTTATTGGGGGTGTCTTGCTAATTGCCTATAATTTCCACCTGTTGTCTATTCAATTTGCACAACAGCATGTGAAATGTATAGTCAATCTGTGTTGCTTCCTAAGTGGACAGTTTGATTTCACAGAAGTGTGATTGACTTGGAGTTACATTGTGTTGTTTAAGTGTTCCCTTTATTTGTTTGAGCAGTGTATATTCATTTTGATTATGTTGACCCTACATAACATGGACATAGGGAGAGATCTCCATCTCTGAACATCGGATTCAAGCCTATCTACTAAAGGACAATAATTAATTGTATATGCCTCCTCCAGATTGCATGGTATCAGTACACCCAGGTATTGCATATTTGTCTTTGTCCATTTCCACTTAAATGTACTTCCTAAGCTTGAAAAGTTATAATTAGAAAGTATAAGTAAGGATAAGTAACATAGGCTTTAGTAATTTGGGAAGAAAGTGTCTGTAACATTCCACTGGGAATCCATCATTACCAGGAGATTTCCTGTTTTGTACATCATTGATGGCCTCCAACAGTTTACCTGGGGTAATGTTTCTATCATATACATTTTCTCTGCTTCACTTATAATTGCTAAAATGGCCTCATTAAGGAAATAGTTTATATCATCCTTTGAATGTTTTCAGATTGATACAGTTTGTGATTAAAGGTTTTAAAGACTCAGTTAATTTCAGAAGTATCCATTGTTATGCTACTATCAGGGGTTTGAACGCTATGGATGGTATGTTCCTCTTCCTTACTTTACCAAGCAAGCATTTTCCCTGCACTTTCACCTTGCTCAACATATTGGTGCTTGGATTTCATGGCAGCAATCTCTGCATACCGGGTGTTTATTGTGCCATACTCAAGCTTCAAAGTGTTCAACTGTTGAAGGATGTCAACCTTTCTATCTAAACTGTGTGGATTTTCTGTTCTAGTATTTCTAACCACAGGTTTTCAATAGGGTTCAAGTCTGGAGATTAAGATGGCCATTGCAAAATGTGGATTTTCTGGTCAATTAACAATTTATTTGTGGATATTGATAGTTGGGCTTATTGACTTGCTGGAAGATCCACTTGCGGCCAAGTTTCAGCCTCCTAGCAGAGGCAAACAGGTTCATGGCTAAACTGTCCTGGTACTGGGCAAAGTACCACAGGACCAGAGGAAGAAAAATAGCCCCATAACATCAAAAATATTCCACCATATTTTAGAGTAGGTATGAGAGAGTTCTTTTTTCTTATGTAACTTTCTTTGACACCAAACCTGCCACTAGTGTGCGTGGCCAAAGAGCTCTATTTTCATGTCATCCAACGCCTGGAGTTTGCTAAACGGCATTGGCACTTGAATTGGAACTGGTGCTATGGTCAGATGACATGAAAATAAAGCTCTTTGGCCTTGGACTCCAGTAGTGGTTGTGGCATCAAAATAAGGATGTATAGGCAGAAAAGAACCCCATACCTGTCACGCCCTGACCTGAGAGAGACGGTTTATTTCTCTATTTTGTTAGGTCAGGGTGTGGGGTGGGAATTCTATGGTTTATATTTCTATGTTTTGGCCAGGTATGGTTTCCAATCAGAGGCGGGCTGCCTATTGTTGTCTCTGATTGGGAACCATACTTAGGCAGCCCTTTTTCCCTCCTTGAGTTGTGGGATCTTATTTTTGTACTGCTTTTAAAGCCTGCAAGACGTGACGGTCGTGTTCCATTGTTTATTATTTTGTTTAAGTGTTAAGAGTTAAAATAAATATCAAGATGAACACATACCACACTGCACCTTGGTCTACTCCTTTGGACAACCGTTACAATACCTACCATCTTTCCACTGGTCCTGGGGCCCTTGTTAAGGCAAAGTGGGTGGGGTTATATCCTGCCTGTTTGGCCCTGTCCGGGGGTATCATCGGATGGAGCCACAGTGTCTTCTGATCCCTCCTGTCTCAGCCTCCAGTATTTATGCTGCAGTAGTTTATGTGTCGGGGGGCTAGGGTCAGTCTGTTACATCTGGAGTATTCCTCTTGTCTTATCCGGTGTTCTGTGTGAATTTAAATATGCTCTCTCTAATTCTCTCTTTCTCTCTTTCTTTCTTTCTCTCGGAGGACCTGAGCCCTAGGACCATGCCTCAGGACTACCTGGCATGATGACTCCTTGCTGTTCCCAGTCCACCTGGTCGTGCTGCTGCTCCAGTTTCAACTGTTCTGCCTGCGGCTATGGAACCCTGACCTGTTCACCGGATGTGCTTGTTGCACCCTCGACAACTACTATGATTATTATTATTTGACCATGCTGGTCATTTATGAACATTTTAACATCTTGACCATGTTCTGTTATAATATCCACCCGGCACAGCCAGAAGAGGACTGGCCACCCCTCATAGCCTGGTTCCTCTCTAGGTTTCTTCCTAGGTTTTTGGCCTTTCTAGGGAGTTTTTCCTAGGGAGTTTTTCCTAGCCACCGTGCTTCTTTCACATGCATTGCTTGCTGTTTGGGGTTTTAGGCTGGGTTTCTGTACAGCACTTTGAGATATCAGCTGATGTACGAAGGGCTATATAAATACATTTGATTTGATTTTAAGGTCAACAGCATCATGAACTTTACACAGTACCAGGACATTTTTGCCAAAAACTTGGTTGCCTCTTCTAGGAGGCTGAAACTTGGGACGTAAGTAGACCTTCCAGCAAGACAATAACCCCAAGCACACATCAAAATGAAATGGTTAATTGACTACAAAATTAACATTTTGCAATGGCCATCTCAGTCTCCGGACTTGAACCCCATTGAAAACCTGTGGTTTGAATTGAAGAAGGCAGTCCATAAGCGCAGACAAAGGATTTCAAGGATCTGAAAAAATTATGTATGGAGGAATGGTCTAAGATCCCTCCCAATGTCATAAAACATTTTAGAAAAAGGCTCAGTGCTGTTATCCTCGTAAGGTGAGGTATTGAAAGGTATTTAAAACAGGGGTGCCAATCATTTTGACCCCTATCTTCTTTAGAAATACATTTTACTTGTTAAACAAAATCTGTTTCTCTGAGCAATTATATAAGTATAAAATAATAATTTCCCTTTTTTTTAGCATACAATATAGCTCAGTATTTGTTACATTTCTTTTTTGTCTTTTTTCCTGACTGTACATTAACTTTTGAGAGAATTGGAGAAAAAAAATGTAACAGTTTTATGGGTGAGAGAGGAGCCTTATTTGTGAATGTTCTGTTCTGTGTGGCTCCATAGTGTGTCAAAGTCATGCATTGTGACCTTCCTCCAGAGGCCTGGGAAACACATCCTGTATCAATTAGAACACTGGGGAGTCTGACTAGATGTGGAGAGGAGACCTAGAGAACACACAGCTCCACCGCGCTGACGATCCACAACAACGTCTGGAGCAACAACACAACACGGACCAACTGACTGACTGGCTGGCTAGCTGGCTGGGGCCCCAAGGTGGACCAGGATTTACTCCTTGTTCCAATTTGCAAGGGGGGATTACTTATTTTTCATTATTCCACATTTATATATATATTATTGGGCTCTCCATTCATTTTATAAAGCACCTGAAGGAAAACCAGATCAAGCAAACTGCATAAATACTGTCAGACGGAATAGATAATGACAGCGGGTCAAGTTGCGAGTGAGTCACGTCTCTCGGCTCCTGGAAGAAAGTGATTACCGTAACACGTCGCTGACAATCTCCCCAAGATAATCCTATTTCTCACATGGAGCTCAAATTGTATTATGTCACTATGTTTTTCGCATATTGTATCAAAAACTGGGTAAAGATATGCGCACTATCAGGGAAATTAAGAACAAGAGGAAAAAACGTAGCCCCGGGGTTGGCATTGAGGCATGTCGTTTTGTTGAGCTCTCTGGTTTCTGAGCAAAGATGGTTTCTCTGGCGGTTGAGTAGAAAGAGACAGAGAGAGAGAGAGGGAGAGGGAGGGAGAAAGAACGTGTGGCGTAAAGGCGTGCTCTCCACCCAGATGAACAGATGGCACCGCCTAAGTGCAGAGATTCATTTTATATCTCCATCCCATGTTGCCGCGCGGCAGACGTGGGCTTTCTCTTTTTTCAGATGTTATTTTACAGGATGATGGATACACACGATGCTTAAGCTAATGAGGAGTGGGTGTTTCTTTGTCTTTATTTCCTCCTCTCTCTCTCTCGCTCCCGCTCACTCTGCCTCCCTCTCCCGCTGTCACATCACCTTCCCTTGCAGAGCTGAGCCTCATGCTAACCATTCTCCCTCAAACCCACGCTTAGAGCTCAAACCTATACAGGCTTTTGGATATGCCCCACAATCTGAGTAGTCAGTGTTTACAGCTGGTGTTAAGACCTGGGTGGATTCCTGAAAACACATTTGACTGGATGAAGTGAAGAACAGTGAAGATGATGCTCAAGTAAACACAGCATGTAAGACTTGAACACACTCTCAACAGTCCCTCTGTTACATCACTTCAAAAGCTACATAAAACCTTGCCGTTCACCAGGAGAGATGGAAATGAGTGCTATGAACAGATGAACAGGAAGAGTCTGAATGGGGAGAGAAGCCAAGAAGGCCCAGCAGCCAATGAGGATGCTCCCACACACCAGGCAGGTAAACTTGTCGGGTCGTTAGTGGCTGTTGTTTACTGAAGCCTCCCAATAGAGGAGACTAGCTGACCCATGTCTGCAGCCAGTGAGTGGTACAAATGGCAAACATCTCCTGGAGTCATTATTTATGCAGGATTGCCCTTGGGAGTCTTTGCACTTGTTTACACAGTCACGGCACTGTCCATTTATGACGGCTCCGAGGAAATGAGCCGCTATCCACCAATTTGTCCTGGACGACGAGGCTTTGAGACCCCGCTGCCCAACGCTACTGGGGGAAGGAGGAGGGACGGCACGGAACACAACCCCTCTGTACTGTAAACAACCAACCTGAAACCAGGGACACAAAGACCCAAGGGTATGGGAAAGTTCTGTGGTGCTGACGGGAGCAGATCACACAGTGTTTCTAGGATACTTGGATAAAGGGCGAAATCTCTGCCTTTGATTAGTACTTGAAAATGTGTATGCATTAGATATGTCAATGCAAATGATACACAGAGAGGAATGATGGAGGGAATTCAATTTGGCACCTAAAGAATTCAAAGCAAACGACTCCTCCGTACAGTTCTCAGGTTCTCCTACAAAGTGGTCAGAAAGAAGATAAGCGTAAGACATGGCTGAGAGGGAAGAAAAATGGGCTAATTTAACATGCTTCCCCCTAAACCACTCCAAACCTCCAGAGTTTAATTGCTGTGAGGCAACATTATCCCCTGCAACATTGTGTCTGTCTCTTGGCTGGGATTCAAATGGGTACCTGCTGTATCCACTCCCTACACAATACGGTGCCCACTGAGCCATATAATCCTCTCAGGCCCTCCTCTTCAGGAGAGGCACATTCAAAAAACTCCTCTTCCCCATCTTTGTCATGGTGCTTATTTTGAATAAGAGCAATCAGTATCACCATGTACACCACAACACACCGGTGAGCCATAGAGCAGGTGACACAGAACAGGACTTAAACAAAGAGACTTGATTTGCTGCTGAGAGATTTGAGGCTATTTTTCCATTCCTCCCCGCAACTCCCTGGAGTGGCCGTATTTCTGCTTATGTTCAAATGTGAATCAGTCACATGGGCTGTTGGATTCCTGCTGAATCATCCTACGCTCCATCACCGAGCCAGCCCTGCGCTTTTCAAAGTAACTACTCTCTATGCAAGAAGAAAACAAACACAAACCCATGCCATATCTCCTTCTGACACCACTTCAAGTTCCCTTGAAAAGGAAAATGATGACTAGCTTTGAGGTGAGTGTGAAAAGATTCAACACATTTCCACCCAACTGCAGAAACGGACTAATCTGAATGAGATCTATTGTCTACTGCAGTGCAATGATGGATTTTAGTTAAATCAAACATTCGCTCGTAAATCATAGTAAAGTAAACAAGTAACTCTGCTATTTGATGCTGAGAGTGAGACTGTCATTGAGTACACAGGACACAGGGAAAGACTAATTCCTGATAATATTTTCTTTTGGTAGAGTATACGATTTACTTATTTTTTAATTTTTTTTTATTAATAATACAAAACATTCACATACAAACGACAACATCATACAAACATCAACGACATCACACCTGCCCAGACCCACTAGCCCCCCCATGTCCAGCGCCCACATCACTTTCTGCCACATGAAGATTTACTTCTAAGAGAACTTGATTCATATGAGGATAAGGAAACCGTATCCTACATGTTGGTGAAATGAGCCTCGTTCTGTAGTATATGTAACAGTTATCTACACAGGGTGGTAAATGTTCACATTTGTAACAGTCTTACCTGTCTCAGAGGTCAGTTGATCACTGTTCGCTGGTCTTGGGGCTAATAGTCATTGTCTAGTGCCGTGTACCAGTCTTCAGTGGTGCTGCAAGCCTAAGCCAGTCTCAGCATCACTCTGTGTGAAGCAGCGTCTGCGAGACAAAGGACAGCAACATCTGCTATGAAACACTACAGTATGTACTGTATCAAACATCCCATTTATAGGTCTGTGTGGAACCATTCTAACACTGTGGCTCCTCCTCACACAGGGCTACAGTAGTTTCCCTGATACCACTTCATTTCTAATGTTGCATCGCCAGGGGAGGTATGGCTAATGCTGCCTTAGCTTGAGGCTGTATGATAAGTGGCACACTCAGCATAATATACAGTAGTGTTACTGAGTGAGAGGAGCTATTTTAAGCATCCACTTGTGTTGGCAAATATTAGTGGAATGAAACTAGTTTTGTCTATTAAACTGATATTCATAGGCTAGCCCTGTATTAAAGCGCAGGAGACTAACCATAGAAGCTATATGTCAACAGGGATAACCTTCTGTTTCATTGTTAGGGAAAATGCATTCAGAATGCAATCAAATAACAAGGGAGCACAGGCTGAACATGGAAGGCTACATGAAGGAACACAAGCTCCTTCTAGAGGTCACATACACATAACAATGATACACTGCTGACAAGGGGAAAATATGAGGACTTTTGAAGCACTGTGGAAATGTATGAAGAAACGGATGTAAGGGTCATTTTACAGCGCAATACCATTAACACTGCTGCCCTTGTCTGTACTGGAACAGACACGCACGCACACGAGCACACACGCACACACACACTCTTTTACTCTCTCTATTACACACACACACACACACACACGCACACACACACACACACACTCACACACACGCACTTTTACTCTCTTTATTACACACACCTCCCCACAAAACAGCATTTGTCCCTCTTCATTCCTTCTCTTTTCTCCTCTGAGTAGGAGAGGTGGACATTTTAACTGCGTCTGCCAGGAGATGTCTTCCTTTCACCTTGACGGCCATATAATGAACTTTCTCATTTTGAGCTGAGCTGAGCTTACACAGTCAGTCAGCTATTTTCTCTTTGAGACCTTCTTTTCTTTCGTCTTCTGTCATATCCCTCCGTGGTTTTGTCAGGGTGATCTCCAGAGTGAACGTGTGCACGTATATTAAAGAGATGGGAGACATTTGTGTTGGGTATTCAAGCATCCACTTCATTTAAGGTCCCAATATGATTTATAACATAAAGTAGGGAGAGTACTGATACGATTGTCCTTTTTAAAATGGGGCCAAATATTAACTAAGTATTTAAGTCTAGGTATTCTATAATCATTTACCAGAAGGAAAAATGGCAAAGAAAATCCATTTGTTTTTGATTCCAATGATGTAACAAGATACTATAACAGTATGGATTTACTTCCTGTATCAATACATACAGTGTACTCTGGAAGTTGACATTTACCGGGCATCATGGACATATGCACGCACGCACGCACGCACGCACGCACGCACACACACACACACACACACACACACACACACACACACACACACACACACACACACATTTGCACACACGGTGGGCTGGCAGGGTGCGTTCATAGACAGCTGGTGAAGACAGGGTGCGCTCTGGCTGCTAGAAGGAGCTGATTCAGGTGACATCTGTGCCTCCTGTTGCAGTGCAATAGTAGAAACACTAAAAGTGAATTACAACATTAATGACAGTGCTCTGCAAGCTGTCGTTCCACATTACACATCCATTATTCCTTGCATGGCTACTCAGAGGAATCGTTAAGGAATAGCCCCCCAAAAATGCCTCTCTCTCTCTCGCCATCAATCTATCGATCATTCATCATTCTCACACCTCCCAATTTCACACTTTTAAAGGCCCTATACAGCCATTTTATATCAATATCACATTTCTGTGCAATCTTGGTGAAATCTCATATGTGAGTAGTGCAGATGATTGGCCAGTAGTACAACAACATGTATGTGATAGTGGAGTGGAATGCTTGTGCCGTCTGCCTGAGGGGACAGGCTGAGAGGAAGACTGGCTGGATGCACACAACCATGATGGCAGGCACCCGGCCGTCCGATAGGCATCACATAGACATCTCCCAGCTGTCACCCTTCACCACACTTTCAATAACTTCAAATCCCCCTAAAACTCATAGAATAGAGGCGCAGTCGATCACTCATAGCTCCCTTCACTCTTCCCTGCTCTACAGGGAAATAACAGCAGAAAGAGAGAAACAGTCAGGATCCCATCCTCTCCTCTCCAACAGAAAAGCACCAGGCACCATCCCCCTAAGGACATGGGGAGAACAAGGCTTTCATCATTTGGGTTAAGAAACAATAACCAAGATTGGTAACACTTAAGTTGCCCCCTTTGCGATGTACAATAACTACACAGTTATAACTGTAGAAACAACATAGTAGTTACATAGGTGTTGCTATGTAATTACATAGTAATATCGTTGTATCGCGACCAGTTATAGCCTAATATTAATACAAAGACCACATGGAAACTTGGAGTAATCTATATATGGTTGCTATATATATACTGAACAAAAATATAAACACAACATGCAACAATTTCAAAGACTGAGTTAGAGTTCATATAATCTATGGATTTCACATGATTGGGCAGGGGCGCAGCCATGGATGGCCCTGGGAGGGCATAGGCCCACCCACTCGGGAGCCAGGCCCACCCACTGGGGAGCCAGGCCCAGCCAATCAGAATAAAAAAAAATCCCACTAAAGGGCATTATTACAGACTGAAATACTCCTCAGTTTCATCTGCTGTCCAGGTGGCTGGTCTCAGACGATCCCGCAGGTGAAGAAGCCAGATGTGGAGGTCCGGAGCTGGCACGGTTACATGTGGTCTGCGGTTGTGAGGCCAGTTGAACGTACTGCCAAATTCTCTAAAATGACATTGGAGGCGGCTTATGGAAGAAAAATGAACATTAAATTCTCTGGCAACAGCTCTGGTGGACATTCCTGCAGTCAGCATGTCAATTGCACTCCACCTTAAAACTTGAGACATCTGTGGCATTGTGTTGTGTTACAAAAATGCACATTTTAGAGTGGCCTTTTAGTGTCCCCATCACAAGGTGCACCTGTGTACTGATCATGCTGTTTAATCAGCTTCTTGATATGCCACACCTGTCAGGTAGATGGATTATCTTGGCAAAGGAGAAATGCTCACTAACAGGGATATGAACAAATTTGTGCACACAATTTGAGAGATATAAGTGTCGTGTCTTTGGCATCATTAAAGTGAAGACTGTTATTTTATCAAATCAATTCTCTGTAATTATTATTACGTGATTAAACTAATCATGTAAAAGTAATTAACTAGGAAGTCGGGGCACCAAGGAAAATCTTCAGATTACAAAGTTATAATTTTCCTAATATAACTCTTCAGATATTTTAATATCTGATCAATTATTCTTCTAATTAATGAATTATTATTTACCTCACATTAGTCTCATTCCAAATGTCGTTGTTGTTATCTGTTAGTTATCTGCATGAACCCAGCCTTTACTATGAATCATCCATACATCAATTGTCTTAATCATTTATTTTCTAACTAAGTAAATAATCACAGAAATGCATAAACAAACAGTAGATATTGTTACAAGGAAATGATAGGGGAGGTTCCCTAGTGGGCTAAGCCGATATGACGGCTTGGTGGACAAAGGGAAGTGGGTGTGGACTGAGAAGGGCGGGAAAGACAAAAGAGTCACTACACAGTTGATAATTATATTAATTGAAATGCTAATCCTTTGCACATGAACGCTCACTCATTCAGGAATAATTGCAATCAATATATATTTACGCTCAGTGTGTCGTCGTGATCTCTGTTGAAATCGTCTGTCTTTCTGTTGGAAAGTTCATCCAAGCGTCTCTCTGCTTCCCTGGAGTCTTTCGTGGTTAGAATGGATACTTCAGAGTACCATTCAGAAATGTTCTTATAGTATAGATGTTTCGGCGGTTGTCGGTCTTCGCATTTCATGTTGACATAATTTCTAGCTGCAGACTAGTAATTAGAATCTAAGATTTGCTCTTATTCTGTCCGGACCGATAGTCTCAGAGTTTAACCATTTCCCGCCGTGTTGTAATGTTGTGTGTGTAGGTGGCAGGGAAGTCAGGCGCAGGAGAATCCAACTTGGTATAAATGGAGTATTTTAATAACGTTACTAAAACTCCAAAACCAAAATGTACATAATAAATAAAAGTGGGTACAAGAACCCATCGCGCACCAATCCATAATACACGAGCATATGCACAAACAATCTCTGACAAGGACATGAGGGGAAACAGAGGGTTAAATACACAACATGTAATGAATGGGATTTGAACCAGGTGTGTAGGAAGACAAGACAAAACCAATGGAAAATGAGAAATGGATCAATGATGGCTAGAAGACCGGTGACGTCGACCGCCAAGCACCGCCCGAACAGGGAAATCATCGACTTCGGCATAAGTCGTGACACGTGTAGCCAATGCTCCACGTGGTATGGTTAGGAGTTCAACAACCATTACAACCTTACCTTATACTGAGGTTTTTGTGGTCTCTACTCAACCTTCGCCCCCTCAGCTGACCGAGGTACTGATGGTCTGAAGAGGATTTCTTCAGGTAGGGGTTTTATTCGTAACAGTAGAAAAGGGCTGTCCCATGAGCCAGATCCTGTCTGTGCTCATTGGGGCGGGCCAATGACGTAGTTAAACTTTAAAGGGAATACAATTCTCTCACATTAACATCATTACATCATTTCATAAATAGTTTCATCTTTACTCATTCATTTTATACAATAATTAGACTCAAACCTCATAATGGAGGCACCTGTATAAACAGAGTTATGGTAATGTCGCTGTATTGTCTATCATGAGGTCACAAACGTGAAACAAAACGGACGGGTCGTAGCTGGTTTCTCCACCGACCATTTACACATTCTCCAAAACATGGACATTGTTCAGTTCTCAAGTTCTGTGATGTAGAAGAAGTTCCTTTGTTCTACTGCCAAACTATTTCTATATATATACTGCATGGCCAGGAGGAGAGAGTCTCCTCCAGGAATTTACGACCTGAGATAACAGAACCTGGGTGTAGAAGGGAGAGCTCTATACCCAGAAAGGGCCACGTCATGACATAAGCTTTTTGCACGTATGAAAAATGTCTGGGATCTTTTATTTCAGCTCATGAAACATGGGCCACCACTTTACATGTTGCGTTTAAATTCAACGAATCACCACTTCACATCGGTTTTTAAATAGCGACAGGGGTTGGCTTTCATTCGAATGATAGTTTAACCTTCAAATCCATGAATTCATGTGAGGCCAGAGACGTTTTATGGGAGGAGAGACCGATTTTATTCTAGTCACCTGTCACGACTTCCGCCGAAGTCGGTCCCTCTCCTTGTTCGGGTGGCGTTCGGCGGTCGACGTCACCGGCCTTCTAGCCATCGCCGATCCACTTTCATTTTCCATTTGTTTTGTCTTTATTTTACACACCTGGTTTCAATTCCCCAATTACATATTCATTATTTAACCCTCTGTTTTCCCCATGGTTTTTGTGCCTGATTTTTTTATGTATGTTCAGTCCGTTATTGTGGGCTCGGTATTTACGACATGTTATTGGAATATTTTAGTAAAGTTACTTGTGTTACTCATCTCTGTGGTCCTGCGCCTGACTCCTCTGCACCAGCTACACCCAGACCACTACACCACCGTGGTCTGAAAACGACAGCCGCATTCTAAGTCCCATTATGGACTGGCGTGTATGACAAAAATACTTGTACTAAACCAAAGATATTGATCCGTTTCAAGCAATCGATTTTGGGAGAACGTGATGACTATAAACTATAATACTCACATCACCAATCTGAGGTAAAATTATGTGTATGTCCTGTAATTGTTGTGTGGTGAAAACGTTTGTCTGTGTAATGTAGCAGGCCTAACACGTTCTATCCACCAGTTTACAGTCAAATAAATGTCGGTAACACTTCCTCTGTGAATAATGTATGTATATCCTAGCACACCCATAGTGCATGTATCCATAACAGGTAATAGATCCTCAAGTTAATTAACCCATTCAACAAATACAGTAAGATTTTCTTCACCTGAAGCTCTTTGATATTCTTCTTAAGTTGTGCAAAAAGAGACTTAGCGTAATATAATATAATTCATAAAGCCAAAATAATTCTCTATTTCGATATAGGATGATAGTAAATGAAGCACACTCACAGATTTTTACAACAATGACATCTATTTATCATTACTTTAACCATGGAGGGCGTTTAAAAATAGACAATTGAAACAGGCGCCCAAGACTATAGCTTCAACAGTGACAGCAGCCTGAACCGTTGATGTCCCTACTATTATCTGCAAAGGTTGTTGCAATGTAACTACAAAGTAATTCAACATTTCACTTCACTTTACATTAAGTTGCTCGCTCCTGGGTAAGTACATTGTAAATACATGTATATCCCTTGTAACAACAGTGTAATTACAGAGTTGGTTGTTAAAGATTGTAACGGCTGAACGGCTCATTATGAGAGGCGGGTAGTGTGTTGTGTACCTCCAATCAAGTTTAATTGTGATGTTAAATTGACATTTGTGTCATATTGGCTTAGATGTGATAGTAGAAATAATTTAACATTGAGCATCAATCAATCCCTACTTATTGTGCGTACAGTACAGTGAAAAGGTTATACCTAATGTTCTCCTATCTCCTGTCTCCTAACTTCTCTTAGTTAGCCTATTGTCTGCAAAGGTTGCTACATTGTAACTACATATTAATTATAAAGGTTATACCCTACTGGGTTTCACTTTACATTAATTTGCTTGCTCCTGGGTAGGTACAAGATAATCAAATAACATTTCTCAAATGCTTCATAAACAACAAGTGTAGACTAACAGTATTTATGGGCCCTTCCCACAATGCAGAGAGAAAGAAAATAGTGAAATAATAGAAAACTAAAACAACTAATAATAAAAGTAATAATAAATACACAATGAGTGACAACTTGGCTATATACACGGGGTACCAGTGCTGAGTCAATGTGCAGGGGTACGAAGTAGATACAGTATGCACATATAACTAGGAATAAAGTGACAGATAATAACCAGTAGCAGCAGCATACGTGATGAGACATAAAAGTTAGTGCAAAAAGGGTCAATGCAGAAAGTCCAGGTAGCTATTTGGTTAACTATTTAACTAACTATTTAGCAGTCTTATGGAAGCCAATTCTAGATTTAATTTGGGATTGGAGATGCTTAATGTGAGTCTGGAAGGAAAGTTTACAGTCTAACCAGACACCTAGGTATTTGTAGTTGTCCACATATTCTAAGTCAGAACCGTCCAGAGTAGTGATGCTGGACGGGCGGGCAGCTGCAGGCAGCGATCGGTTGAAGAGCATGCATTTAGTTTTACTTGCATTTAAGAGCAGTTGGAGGCCACAGAAGGAGAGTTGTATGGCATTGAAGCTCGTCAACACAGTGTCCAAAGAAGGGCCAGAAATATACAGAATGGTGTCGTCTGCGTAGAGGTGGATCAGAGAATCACCAGCAGCAAGAGCGACATCATTGATGTATACAGAGAAAAGAGTCGGCCCGAGAATTGAACCCTGTGGCACCCCCATAAAGACTGCCAGAGGTCCGGACAATAGGCCCTCCAATTTGACACACTGAACTCTGTCTGAGAAGAAGTTGGTGAACCAGGCGAGGCAGTCATTTGAGAAACCAAGGCAGTTGAGTCTGCCAATAAGAATGTGCTGATTGACAGAGTCGAAGCCTTGGCCAGGTCGCTGAATACGGCTGCACAGTATTGTCTTTTATTGATGGTGGTTATGATATCGTTTAGGACCTTGAGCGTGGCTGAGGTGCACCCATGACCAGCTCGGAAACCAGAATGCATAGTGGAGAAGGTACAGTGGGATTCAAAATGATCGGTGATCTGTTTGTTAACTTGGCTTTCGAAGATCTTAGAAAGGCACATGTACTGACCTCACCTTCTGGATGATAGCGGGATGAACAGGCAGTGGCTCGGGTGGTCGTTGTCCTTGATTAACTTTTTGGCCTTCCTGTGACATCGGGTGCTGTAGGTGTCCTGGAGGGCAGGTAGTTTGCCCCAGTGATGTGTTGTGCAGACCGCACGACCATCTGGTAAGCCTTGCGGTTGAGTGCAGTGAAGTTGCCATACCAGGCGTTGATACAGCCCGACAGGATGCTCTCGTTTGTGCATCTGTAAAATATGTGTTATAGTTGACAAGCCAAATTTCTTCAGCCTCCTGAGGTTGAAGACGCTCTATTGCCCCTTCTTCACCACACTGTCTGTGTGGGTGGACCATTTCAGTTTGTCGGTGATGAATATGCCGAGGAACTTAAAACGTTCCATCTTCTCCACTACTGTCCCATTGATGTAGATGGGGGTTTGCCCCCTCTACTGTTTCCTGAAGTCCACGATCATCTCCTTTGTTTTGTTGATATTGAGTGTGAGGCTATTTTCCTGACACCACACTCCGGCGGCCCTCACCTCCTCCCTGTAGGCCGTCTCGTTGTTGTTGGTAATCAAGCCTACCACTGTAGTGTCGTCTGCAAACTTGATGATTGAGTTGGAAGCGTGCATGGCCACGCAGTCATGGGTGAACAGAGTACAGAAGTGGCCTGAGAACGCACCCTCGTGGGGCCCCATTGTGGAGGATTAGCGGGGTGGAGATGTTGTTTTCTACCTTCACCACCTGGGGGCGGCCCGTCAGAAAGTCCAGGACCCAGTTGCACAGGTCGATAGATCGAATATGTCCGTAAACACACCAGCCAGCTGGTCTGCGCATGCTCTGAGGACGCGGCTAGGGATGCCGTCTGGGTCAGCAGCCTTGCAAAGGTTAACACGTTTAAATGTTTTACTCACGTTGGATATGGAGAAAGAGAACCCACAGGCTTTGGTAGCAGGCTGTGTCAGTGGCACTGTGTTGTCCTCAAAGTGAGCAAAGAAGTTGTTTAATTTGTCTGGGATCAAGACGTTGATGTCCACGACGGGGCTGGTTTTCATTTTGTAATCTGTGATTTGACTGTAGACCCTACCACATACTGTCATCGCCGTGTGTGGAGGTGGCAGGGAAGTCAGGCGCAGGAGAAACCAACTTGGTATCACTGGAGTTGTTTTAATAAAATAAACAAACAACGAACTCCAAAACCAAAATGTACATAAAATAACATGGGCAACAATACCCGTAGCTCACTACTACAAAATACACGACACAAAATAACATACAAACAATCTCGAACAAGGACATGAGGGGAAACAGAGGGTTAAATACACAACAGGTAATGAATGGGATTGGAACCAGGTGTGTGTGAAAACAAGACAAAACCAATGGATAATGAAAAATGGATCAGTGATGGCTAGAAGACCGGTGACGTCGACCGCCGAGCACCACTCGAACAAGGAGGGGCATCGACTTCGGCAGAAGTCGTGACACATACATCTCGTGTTTGAGCCGTTGAATTGCGACTCTACTTTGTCTCTATACAGACGCTTTGCTTGTATGATTGCCTTACGGAGGAAATAGCTGCATTGTTTGTATTTGGTCATGTTTCCAGTCACCTTGCCATGATTAAAAGCGGTGGTTCACGTTTTCAGTTTTGCGCAAATGCTGCCATCAATCCACGGTTTCTGGTTAGGAAAGGTTTTACTAGTCACAGTGGGTAAGACATCGCCGATGCACTTGCTAATAAACTCGCTCACCAAGTCAGCATATACATCAATGTTATCCCAGTCCACGTGATCGAAGCAATCTTGAAGCGTGGAATCCGATTGGTCAGACCAGCGTTGGATAGACCTGAGCACGGGCGTTTCCTGTTTTAGTTTCTGTCTATAGGCTGGGAGCAACAAAATAGAGTCATGGTCAGATTTGCCGAAGGCAGGGCGGGGGAGGGCTTTGTATGCATCGCAGAAGTTAGAGTAGCAATGACAGGATGTGCCTTGTTACAATTGTTGTTACCAGGTCCTAGCCTATTTATCAACCCTGGTATTCCATGTGGCTTCAATGACAGTGGCACCTTGTAGTTAGTAACAAATAACAAGGTCCGATTTTGGTTAGAGTTATTAACGTGGTAATTCATAGATGACTTTAAAACGTAATTACAAAACATGACTTAAATAGTGGAACAAAAAATGTGTAATAACATCCATAATTACACATGTGGAATAAACTTCAGCAAGTGGCTGTGTAATTACACATTCCTTGTTCCAAATGTTTAATAACTGAAAGCGCTACAAACGTATTACCATGTAATTACATAGTAACACCTATGTAACTACTGCAGTATTACTACAGTTATTACTCTGTAGTTACCTAGCAGTAGGGGCAACTTAATGTACAATTCATTTAAGACGGTTTGACAGCAGTACCCAACTACTATAAATCTGCTCTCTCGTATAGGATCAATGGTAATCTGTAAACTCTCTGTGTGGTTGATTATTGGGAATAAAGGGCCTGATGATTAGACAGAGGCGAGCATCAGGAGCACGGTGATGTGGGATTTGAGGCTGAGCTAACCTACACTTTTCTTTAGGATACGCCGCCGCCGTGTAATTTGGAATTCTGCCACCTAGAATGGAATAACCATTCATTGCCGAGCCGAAGCATCTCTCCTGAGAACACAAACAGATCCTCAACATATTCAAGCGCTTCTTTTTGTCTTGACTGTGATTTCTTCATTCAGGAGAGTGCCACACAAAATGTGTCGTACTTGAAGTGTTTTACAATTACTAGGTGATTATATCAGCCAGCATTGGCATATTAAAAGGAAGACAGTACTTGAAGACACAGATAATGATGGAGTGTTGAAAATCATTTCCTACTCATTATTAACGGCAGACATTGAATACTGGGAGGAAAAGGGGGCTATAAATACCCATAAACCTTTATTGTGTAAATAATCACAATTAGGCAGAAATAAGATCAGACTGTCTTTGTTGAAGGAAGCTAATTAAAAACGGGGAGATAGCTGGTGAACAAGGCTTTGTGTGGGAGATTGGAGCTGTGCAACAATCTATAGGAGGAAATTATTGTTCGCTTTTTCCTCTCATCCAAACAGAGAAAATAATGTGTTACGCTCTAAAACCAACCCTGCAATTTTGTTTCAAGTGTGGGGTTTCTCTGTTTGATATCATATTTCATTCAACAAACGTAGACTTGTCGGTGCACTACATTAATGTTGAAAAGGTCTGTGCAGAATAAACCTTGCCTTTCAGAAAGTAGTCACACCCCTTGACTTTTTCCACATTTAGTTGTGCTAAATTGAGATGCTGTTTCACTGATCTACACATGATACCCCATAATGTCAAAGTGGAATTTTGTTTGTAAAACATTTTCGAAATTAATCAAAAATGAAAAGCAGAAATGTCTTAAGTCATTAAGTATTTAACCCCTTTGTTATAGCAAGCCTAAATAAGTTCAGGAGTACAAATGTGCTTAACAAGTTGCATAAGTTGCATGGACTCATTCTGTGTTTAATAATAGTGGTAAACAGGATTTTTGAATGGCTACCCCATCTCTGTACACCACACATACATTTATCTGCAAGGTCCCTCAATCGAGTAGTGAATTTCAAGCACAGATTCAACCGCAATGACTCATAAGGAAGGGCAACTTCTGGCATAAAAATCAATTTTATGTCCTGACTACAAAGCGTTATGTTTGGGAAAATCCAACACAACACATCACGGAGTACCACTCCTCATATTTTCAAGCATGGTGGTGGCTGGATCCTGTTATTGGTAAACTTGTCATCGGCAAGGAGTAGGGAGTTTTTGAGGATAAAAACAAAGGGAATAGAGCTAAGCACAGGCAAAATCCTAAAATCCTAGAGGAAAACCTGGTTCAGTCTTCTTTCCAACACACATTGGGAGACAAATTCACCTTTCAGCAGGAAGACAATAACCTAAAACACAAAGCGAATCTATACTGGAGATGCTTACAAAGACAACATTGAATGTTCCTTGGTGGTCTAGTTACCGTTTTCACTTAAATCGGCTGAAAATCTTTGGCAAGACTTTTAAATGTCTTTCTAGCAATTTGACAGAGCTTGAATATTTTTTTTATAATAATGGGCAAATATTGTACAATCCAGGTGTGCAAAGCTCTTAGAGACCCAAAAAGACTCACAGCTGTAATCGCTGCCAAAGACGTTTTAACATGTATTGTCTCAGGGGGTGAATAGTTATCTAATCAAGATATACTACTTAATTTTTTATAAATGTAGTATTTTTCTTCCACTTTGACACTAAAGAGTATTTTGTGTATATCGTTGTCCAAAAATGACAATTCAATACAATTAATTAAATACACAACAAAATGTGGAAAAAGTCAAGGGGTGTGAATAGTTTCTGAAGTCATTGTATGTCATGAGAAATGGTAGCATCAAACGAGTTAATATGAATGATTTCAATTAATCAAAGATCTATACCTTGCAGTATGCTTTCCAGTGTCCAAATTTGTCAATTTATTAGACAAAAGACCCTTTCACCAGAACACATATTGGAGTTGCGTTCACTCACATATTTCCTATATTTCTCATACAGCTTCAATGCACTTGGCAGTAGTATGGTCTGTATGATCAATAAAAAGTCAAGAGCTAAAAGCAAACATTGTTTACTAGTCAAGAGCCAAACACCTCTAATATACTGTTTGATCCAGCAAAGTACTCTTAGTGCAACACTTCAACCACGGCCCACTTCTATGTCTCATTTAGCTGGTGATTATGGCTTTCAATGACATCAAGTAGAGAAAAATTACACATAGATACATCTAATGTTGATGACTGTCATCGACAATACCAAATCAACTCTACTATTCAACATCCACAACAGGTACAGTATATCCTCCGCTCCATTTTCCTCTCCCATTATTCCTTGTTAATAAAGACAGGTCTTTTTTCTCTCTCTCTGTCCTACAGAACTGCATATCTCCCTGTCTTACCGACCTGGGTGAATTTGTGCCCCTAATCAGCTAGGCAGTCTTGTTTCTTCAGTAAGAGGCAGGCGACACGCTTCCCTTCCCCCCTAATTCCCTGCTCTCGGCAGACAGACAGACAGACAGACAGACAGACAGACAGGCAGGCAGGCTCTTATTAACATGCAGGCCAAGGTAAAGAGTTCCCTCCAACACAGCCCCCACTGCCCACCAGATCTGCACACCATTATCCCCGCTACTCAATAGCTGGCCGTCTCAATGCACATCTGTCGAGCCGCCGCATCCCCGCACCTTAATTAGCTTTACAACTTCTCCCCACTTCTGGACGGAAATGAATGATAAAGCTGCCGTGGCTGGGGAGGGATAGAGAGAGATGGGAAGGAGGGAGAGGGAGGGAGGGATAGAGAGAGGGAGAGATGGAGAGAGGGGGAGAGAAAGAGAGAGCGAGAGAGAGAGAGACGATAGCTGAATGCTGAGGTGGGAGACTAGGAGGACTGGAGTGGGAAGCCGAGCCAGTCTCCAGTCTCTCTCTACATTAATTCCCCTCAGGTCCAGGCCTCAGCCTCGGCACCAGGAAACCCTTTCCTGTCCCCCCACTGTAGTCTCTCCACCCCGAGGATACAGCCCTGTGTGTGCCTGCCTTATCTTATCAGGCTCCCTCTCACATCGATCCCCCTTTTCAGTTCTCCTTCACAGAGGGCTTCAAAGCTGACTCTGACTCCTTTCTGAATGCCCTCCCTCTCCTTCTCTCCCTGGGTAGAGGTGTTTCCAGAGGGAGTTTGTGGCATGGCTAATGTTGATCTGGCGTGACTCGGTGCCGCCTAATCGCCAAGCCTTTTGTTTGCTGCTGAAATTACTTAAAAGTAGGGAGAAAAGAAAAGCCACCCAATTAATACAACATTTCCCCCAGAAGTCAATGTGGGAGTGTATTTAAATGCACGGAGTAAGGCTAATTATAATCCTGCATAGTATTTATGCTCTGTCCCTGTCATTACTACGTCCTGTAATCCTCTGACCCTTGTTTTCTGGAATGTGTTGATGAGCCTTATGCCAGTTGCCAAATATATTAAGCTCATCTCATATTCCTAAAGGCCCTAGCAACTATCTCATGCACAAACAATATGAAATTAACTGCCGTTACTATGGTGATGCGCATGGAACAATATCGTAATCAGCGTTGCTATCAACAATGGGAGTTTCAATCCAGAAGGGGCAAGGGTTGGGGAGAAAAAAATACGCTATTTTAGTACAACTGCTATTATACATACACATCCATTAAGGCAACCCGCGGTGTATATAACCTTGTGCATGCTCCCTTCCTTCCAACTGCCTCCAGTATTAGATATACTCATCTCCCGTGTGTTAAGATTCCTCACACTCCATCCCTCCATCCATTCATCCATCCCTCCATCCACCCAGCAATTATGCCCCCCACCACCAAAAGCCATCAAAACAGTAATTTCACTTCTTCTCTGGCAAGTGTTCCCATTTCCTCCAGTGAAAGGCCTGAATCATCCCCTTATCTCCATGGCCATTACACAGTGTGTATGAGAGTGAAAACAATGGGCCTGTGTGATGAGATCATGGCACTTCATTTCTCTGAGGCAGATCTTCTAGAAACAAAAGGGATCAAAACTGTTCGCTGCTCTGGCACCCCAATGGTGGAACAAGCTCCCTCACGACGCCAGGACAGCGGAGTCAATCACCACCTTCCGTAGACACCTGAAACCCCACCTCTTTAAGGAATACCTGGGATAGGATTAAGTAATCCTTCTAACCCCCCCCCAAAAAAATAAAAAAAATTATATAGATGTACTATTGTAAAGTGGCTGTTCCACTGGATATCATAAGGTGAATGCACCAATTTGTAAGTCGCTCTGGATAAGAGCGTCTGCTAAATGACGTAAATGGAAATGGAAATGGATCCCCTGGCATGGAGGATGACAATGGTACAAGGGCCTGTGGATTTTGCGGTCACTGAGTACAGGGCTGTAGGGCAAGTCATCCTCCGTAATAAGAGGAGCGAGGAGATGAGGATAGAGAGAGGGTCCCATGGTTTAGGGGATCAGCAGAGGGGCTTTGGGGCTCCTAACCCACAGTCAGCCAGGGGAACTATCCAGTCCAGGCACATGAATCAAACCAGGACCTGTTCTCTTACTCCTACGCGTTGTTGGAAAGCCTGAGAAGAGCCGTGGCGCCATAGCGTTCTCTCTGTGTCTGGTGGAGGAAGACAACGTTGTGTGACAGGGTCTGTTGGTATCCTGGAACATTGTGGGGCTGCCTGGGAGTGAGGGAAGGAGGGAGTGCTGGGCTGAAGAGGAAGTGGCAGAGTGAAGTGACAGGCTCGGGGGAAGAGAGGCAGGGAAAGACAGCACACTAGTGAATAAAACAGCAGGTCTGGGACCTGACCTATCTTCTCTCTCACACTATCGCTCTCAAACTTCTTGTCGCTCTGTTTTATTTCCTTCCTTGTTTCTCTATCGCTCTCATTTCATATTCAAGACATGGTTTTACAATTGTCCTGTTTTCTCTATTAGCTGTTTTCTCACACATATATCAGACACTATCTCTCTCCTGACGTGTTTCTCTTCGTCCATTTCACTCCATCGCAACCATTCTGTGTCTCTACCTCTTCCTCTCTCTCTCTCTCCCTCTTTTTCTCATTGGAGAGGGGGTGGGTGGGTGGGTGGGTGGGGTGGAATGATCGTGTTAGGGGGTTCACAGAAGACTGACTGTTTATTATTGTCTTCGGCCCACTTAACTCTGACAGTAACAGAATGAGATGGGGAGAGAAGCGAGTGCCATTAATCACGTTGTCGGGAGGGCCTGAGCCGAGAGGAGACGCATCCATATCCTGTCGCATGTGCCTAGGAGAGGAACGGAAAGTGATTTTCAGGCCAGCCGACTGGCCTCACAGCACAGCACCACTGGATAGCTACAGCCATTCACGTTTGGCCCGCTCACCCTCTCAGATGAAAAGTGCAGGGAAGAGAGAAGTGGGCGGCTTTTCACACTCAATCTTCTTCAAATGCTCCGACACATCGCACCTCCAGCCACCTCGCATTACCAGCAAGACCAAACAAAGTCCACAGTCATTCAAATGACTAGCCTACTTTCTCGTGTTGAAAACATAGAGTGAATGAGACCTCATTGCCACATTATGCTTACAAAAATATGTTAGCGAATATCCTTGTAGGTTGTTGATAGTAAGAGATAAATTGGATTAAAGCGGGCATGGGCAGGCTATTTATTTACTCAAACACATTGAGCAACAGCAACCAGGCCAGGCTCTCTCTGTCGCTGAGGAATGGAATTCAAAGGTACAGAAGCACACACAATTATCCAACAAAAGTACCATCTACGACTCTCCGATGCCATCCAAAGTCTGTCAGGCATCAATCCGTCTGAGTATGCCCACAATGGTGAGCTTCGTTACGACTCTGCCCACTGATTGACAGATGGCTGCGGCTCTGAAGTTTCCTCTCGGCTCCAACGGAAGACAGCCGCACACCTTCCCCTGCTATCAGTGGCACCCAGATGTGGCACAGCAGCTGTCCCCCAGATTATTCCGCCGCGTCTCTGACCGCCATCTACATTGACAGGCGTCTAAATATTTCATCATGCCAGAAGGCGCTGCCGCACCACCACACACTTTAGTAGACAGAGAGAAGGAGAGAGGGAGGAGAAGGGAGAGGCAGAGAGAAAGAGAGAGGTGGAAGGTTGGGTCATGACAGGGCATATTTGATGTTTGAGGAATGGGGAAATGGAAAGACAAGAGGGTGACAACACACCATCATTTTTTAGAACAAATGACAATGCCTGAAGAATGGGTGACAGCAGCCTGTGTTTTGTAAATTCCCTGAGGACAGCCCAAGCTGAGACAAGACTATTCTGATTTCCTTCAATACCTTCAGGGACATATTGAGACCACTTGAGTTTTCCATTAGTATCCGTGGTGCAAAGTGTGTTGACTGGAATAACAAATGACTTTGTGTGTGTGTTTTAGTGTCTGTGTGCACGTGTTTACTGGTGTGTGCCGTGGCTGACAGCTGATCAGGATCCACGTGATGTGCCTGAGGTACTCTCAGTAATTCAGCCTTTTTTAATGCCTTGGCTCATCCCCAAGCAACAGATTGCTGCTGTCGCTGGAGTTGCGCCTCACAGATGGAGCAGCATCACTTCCTCAGGAGCCTGACAGGATCAATCCAGGGGCTCATTCGCTCGCAGTCAATTAAGCCATGTTAGTTTTGACAGGAGCCACAGGCAAAATAACAGCCATCACTGCCACCAGAGAAAATATTGTGACCAAACAAAAAAATTGCCTTGTTTACTGAAGGGAGGATTGACTTTGCTGGAGAAAGAAGCTGTTTACTGTATCGTGTCACCGCTGCAATCCCATCAGATAAGACTGAGAGCACTGTCTGAATCTCCAACACATGGCAAAGGCTGCAATGTGTTGTCATAGATGAAGAGACTCGGAAATCATGAATAAGGACTAATGCTGACCTTCATCTATTTCCACGCTGAATTCAGTCCATATGACACAGACACTATTTATAAAAAACACTCTTTCTTATTCTGCCCAGCTGCTTCCCACTGTTTCTGCCATTTGAAGTTTGAGTGTGATATAGGTCAGCCTATTACTTGAAAGTCAAAACAACAAAATGCTTCATCTTATTCTTAAAAAATGACTCACTGGAAGTATGAACACTGGAATATTCATATTTTTGTAAACCAGATGAGCGTGGGGCCTACCTACTTATGATCCTGCCTATATGCCTCCTGCTGTGGGAAAGGTGCAGCGTGGCTCTTTGAACTCGCTGAAGGGAGAGTGAGTTGGACATGTAGGTAGGTAGCTGTGGGCGACGGATTGAAAACACTTGGCATCTGCTTGCGAGTCTCCACACACCCGAGGTGAGCTGAGCAGAGCAGAGCAGCGGCAGGACGGCATGGTTCACACTTCTACCCGGCTGAGCCTGGCTTTACCCTGGGCATCATTACAGACACTACACATCCTTCCTTTGAAGGGTTATCAAGGCCCCTCATTAAAGACGTCCCTGGCTTTCTAAGGGATGGGGGCCCCCACAGGGCGTAATATACCCCTTTAATTAGTTTGCAAACTCATTAGTGTGCGCCGAGCAATTAGGTGTCCTTCCTTCAGAATGGTTTACAACAGGACAAAGGGATCCCAGGAGCCGTCAAGGAAGGAGAGCATAAAGCCCAGACAACTCCTCTCACCACTACCACTACTGCAGGGGAGGTGTCATTAGGGAGCTTCCAGCAACATCACTCGCGCTCAGTCCCTTTTCCTTGTCCACTCAGTGGCCTGGTTCACTCTGCAGTGCTGGGAAACATCCGGCTCTATGTGTTTGATCTCTGTGTGCCAGTGTTTTAATTTATACGTTGGGTAGAGACATTTATCAAGACAGGCACTTTTATGACACCTACTCTACACACACCTAAACCTTCCTGTCATCACAATCTCTGTGAGTCAGGGCCTAAACCTTCCTGTCATCACAATCTCTGTGAGTCAGGCCCTAAACCTTCCTGTCATCACAATCTCTGTGAGTCAGGGCCTAAACCTTCCTGTCATCACAATCTCTGTGAGTCAGGGCCTAAACCTTCCTGTCATCACAATCTCTGTGAGTAAGGGCCTAAACCTGATTGCTTTCATTGTATGAACACACTCTTGAATGCCAGAAATGCTGAGAAGAGATCATTGTGTATAGATGGATGTATTTATGTCCATCCATAGTCTTGATCCTTGTCTGGCGGTGACTCGTAGGAACATGAGTCAAGTCCCTGTGCAGTACGGATTTCCAGAAATTCTGTTAGTATGAAATCTCAAGGGTTAACTTTGAGAAGAAGAAGAGCCAATCCGCTGTCTTACACAGAAGCCTTGTGGCTGCCCACAGAAGGGAGACATGTTTGCCGAAGTGTTCATGCTGAACAAAGTGATTGTATCATCTGGGCTTACTCTTCGTTTGTGTGCTGCCTCTCCTGAAACCCTTTCAAGCTGTGTCACCCACAACTCAGGAAAAGTTTGAAAAATGGAGGAAGGGAACCATGCAAAGTGGACACATTCTCCAGTCAGCCGTAAAATAGCTGAGGGATGGACCATTAGCCATTCACTGCTACCGACTGAGTTGCAGATCCCACATCTGCAAAAGCAGAAGGTCACTATAAACTTAATGAATGAACCATGGCTTCATAGGAGGGGACAAGTTAATACAAATACATATAAAATAATGACAAATAAACAACAATATGTCCTACCTTTAGAGCCCTAAAAAATTAAGAGGTTACAATAAATGAAATAGATTACACAATACATAATCACCATATTTTTAGATTGACAAGTGCATGTCTGGATAACCCTCCTTATTCCAACAAGTCTCTGTGGTCTTGCCCTGTGATGACCTCACTAAAATGCCATCTCCACTGCTCTTTACCTTGAAGGTTGGCCATGGCTCCTAAGGAGTCTGATGGACTAGACATGTACCTTCACTTTTCCAAGGCACAAACCAGTCAATGTGTCATCCAGGGAAGAGGTTGAACCTTTAATTAAAGTGGAGAGCAGCTGTCATCAGGCCCCTGCTAAATGCCACATGATAAATAACCCCAACAGAAGATCTCAGGAAGCTGCGTTTGGGAGTTTCTTTCACTCAAGGAGATAAAAGGCCATACACACTACAGGATAACCACGTATCAATATGTTAAGGGCTTTCAATTGTAGAAATACATTAAATGACCTGATTGCGAACCAGGCATGCCTGACAGACCCTGTTGTTTGGGGGAAGAATGTTGACAATGTCACGTAGACTGGTTATTAATGGAAACCAAGCTGCAAGAATGTGCCTGTGAGCGACATTATTAAGGATGGATGATGGGTTACAGAGTGATCACTCACGGAATGCAATCAATATTTATTCTGCTAAATGCTGGGGGAGAAATGACATTTCAAAGTGTATTGCTAATGGTTAAGAGAAATTGTGGTGAAAATAAAATGCGGAGGTTTGGACACTGATTATTTGGCAAATTGGTTGATTGTGCAATTGCATTAATGAATGTATTGTTAGGGGAATTCACACTGCTACTTAGCCCTGGGCTAAGGGAGAATTAACCTGGGGCTAAGCGAGTGTTAAAATTGGTCCTTTCCTAAATTAGCCATGGATGGAGATATAGATTTGAACTTGGTTTTACTTAATTCTCCGTACTGGCCAATGATTATAACGGGGATCCTGATCCAACCATAAATTCATACATTGTGCCCCTGAACTGAGAGGACAGAAGTTCAATATGTAGCTAGATACAGTAGGCTAATGTTAACTAGCTGGCTCACAGGTGCCCATGAAAGGAAGGATAGCGAGCAAGCATTTTAGCCAGGTAGCCTAGGTCAACAAAAACTAAAAGCCTGTACAGTATGACAGTCATAGACTGTTTCGTCAACATGAAAGAGATGAGGGCATTGACGTTTCTCTACAAGTAGGGTGAGTCAACATGTTATTTTCTACTTGCAAGCACGCACGCACGAACACACACACACACACACACACACACACACACACACACACACACACACACACACACACACACACACACACACACACACACACACACACACACACACACACACACACACACACACACACACACACACACACACACACACACACACAGAGACACAGACAGAAATCAGTACCATGGACAGCCACATCATATTTAGCTAACGTTGATTGGACTAAATTGTTTTTGCCACCTTTTAGTTGTCACTGTATTAGACTTAGCATAGGTGATTTGATGATGTTGAAATGTTGAAATGTTAAAGCTGAAATGGTTCTGGAATAGTGGAGGCAGCTCCTGTTTTCTTTTCGACTTGCGGTAACTATCCGTGGTTCTAAATCAATAGTTGTTTAGCAGTCCAAAGGTGTCGGAAACATTAACTTGCTTGACCATGCTGTAGGTCATATAACTGCTTTTTACATGCAATATGCTTTGTGGACTTCACCGGACAGATGTTGCTCTCCAGTTTTGTGATGAAACAAAAGTGTGGTTGAATTTATTCTGCCATTGTGTCTTCTTATTGTCTTCTTATTGTGTCAGCCTTGGCCCTATATATCATGGTGGCAAGGCATATGAACTAACACATAGGTTGTAATATGGCAATGTTTTTCCTGGCTGGCTTCCCCAGTGATTTTACCCACGCACCGCTACTGAAAGTTGATGTCTCATTTGTGCACAGCATTCCCTGTACAGGGGCGAGGTCGAATTTCAAAAGTGAAACATTATTTCCGAGGTCAGACAGGCAGACAGCAAGGTTTATACAAACAAACAATCACTGTTGGAAATCAAATGCTAGGCTAGAAGCAACAGGATGTGATGATAAATATCTTATTATTTAGAACATGGGTCACACGTCAGAGATAGAATGTTGGTCGTATATTGTGATTGTCCGTTAGCCCAGGGCTTTGGAATAAGTGTGAATCCATAGCCCAAGGCTAAAGATTAGCCCAGGGTTAACAAAGGCTGGTGTGAACACAGGCTAAGCTAGCCCAGGGCCAGTCTAGCCTGGGGCAAAGATAAACCGGAGCTAAGAAAATACTTATTGTGTATTGTTCTCACACATAAGCTATGTAATAATTATTAATGATGTCTTAATTGTTAGCCCAATCTAATTATAAATATAATTTAAATATAATATCATTTTATATAAATATAATTTAAGAAGACATTTCCCAAAAAACGATATGAGATTTATACTGTAGAATTGGAAGGATAAGATATAATTTACATTTGAATCAGATATTCGCTTGTTGGCTGACCAAGTTATTATTGAACGCACATAAAACAGTATTTATTTTTCCCATGTCTGTGGTTTCCCCTGTATTCTCAATTTAATTTAAATCTGGTTATCAGGAAGCTTCATCTTGACCCTTCAAATCTAAAAAAAATGAACACCCTGTCTCTTGTCTTCCCTTCTTCTCAGAAACCCTTGAATGTGCTGTCAATTCCACTGAATTCCTTTCTCAGCGTTCTCCACTTGATCCCCTCTAATCTTGCTTTTGTGCAGCTCACTCAACGGAAACAGCTCCTCTGTAACTGAGTGCTTATGCAGCTTTTCTCCCCTCTGTCTTAATTCCCCTTGATCTCTAGGCTGTATTTGATACCGTTAATCTTTAGACACATTTTACTGTTGCTGATCTGACAATCTTTGGCACCTCTTGTTTCTCAAATTATTCTCTAACCTTGTTGATACTTTTCATAAGGTCAACTTAGAAAAGTCCAGCCCAGCGCTCACAACAATGAGGTTCCCCAGGGCTCAGTGTTGTGTCTATTCCAATTCCATCTCCCTTCCCATGGTCTTGACCATTTACATCATTCTCATGAAGTCTGCTTTACACTATATTTGTCTTTATCCTGTATTTTGTCCTTGTGCTATTCAACCACATGCAGGTACTAAAATAGTTGATTAACTTTTGAAGTCAGCTTATTGTTCAATTTCTTTTTATAATCAGCCCAAAGAATTACAGTATCCACAGAAGCAATTTTTATTGCCCTTGACCCATACTCAATCAATATCTTCTTAAATATTTGTTTTTGTGAATTAATGCTCTTGCGACCATTTAATTTGAATCATGATATGTTTGTTCCAGTGTTCATATTTCATTATTTCATTGTTCATCCTCGTTCATCTTACCTCATCCCCTACTGTTCCCCAGCCATATGATAACGTAGGTACAACTCATTCCCTAATTACTTTTCATTGTGTCCTTAGGATGCCTCTCTTTTGACAATATCTTAATCCGCTGATATAAAAATTGCTAATATTCATTCCTCATTAATGCACTTAATTTACCTCACCATCTAATCTTCCTAATAATTAATTTCCTCCAATATCAATTAGGCCTCCCTATTTCATGTGGACACAGTATTTGGGTTTATTTAGTGCATGTTGAAAGGAATGGTTATGTCACATAATTTGCAGTGAGCTAGGTGGCCAGAGCATTGGTCCCAACCAGGAGCCTTCATTTTGCTTTCTCTACTCCTCAGCGTCCACTAGCGATCACATTCCCACAAACGCACCATATGTGGCATCTCAGTTAATTATCCAAAAGAAATTGTCCGAGGACATGGAATAACAGCAGGTGACCATCTCCAGCCCAGAGCAAAACCAACACTAACTGGTCAAGCTCAGCTGCCCTCGCTCCTCAACTAATGGTGGTGCCCGGAATGTGTTCATTCACGCTGCTTGGCCTTCATTACAGATCAGGGAAGGTGCAATTAGTAGGAGCTCCCCACCAGCTTATAATTACCTTAAGACATCCACTTAAATAGAGAACATTATAAATCAGCTCCTGTTGCCTATCAGGCTCTATGCAACATTATGCCAACAGATGTCAGATGCAGCCATGGACAGGCCCCTTGGTGGCAGTGACAACCAACAGCTACTGCTAGCTTCTCCAATGAATAGAATTGGGCTCCAGCTTTGTATTTTTGAGGGGTTCATTTGAGGTTCAGAGCTATATTTCTTGTGAATTAAAAAAAGAAGGACAGCAAGGGGAGGCGAACAAAAGACCAATTAACAGTTGGATACAATGCAACAGATAACAGTTTGTTTGATGTTTCTCCCAACTTTGTGACATTTGTGCCAAATTAAACTTTTCATCTTCCATTTATACAGAAACATGATCCAGTGATGGGGTGTTGCTCCCCTTAGCCTCACATTGGGGTGAGGTGCCTGTTAAGGGTTTTGTGACATCCGCATTCATTTGCATCAAAGCCCCACAGTTGCATCGAAGAAGTTATAATGACAGACAAAAACATTATTCACAGAAGGAGCATTGTTTGGTCACCCACTGTTTCTCCATTACATAAAAGTATGTCAGGCTTAGAGGGAGAAAAATATCACACAATACAAACATATCACCATACAGACAAATCCTACTGAAAATTCTCTCATAAACAAAGCACCCATTTGGCATGATTTAGAGGGGCTAGGAAAAGCTGTTATTTGACAATAGCTGTTCCAAATGAACAGAGACTATCTTTTGAAACTGAACTTTCCGTCGTCCCAATTCTTTTGTGCTTGCTGCATCTAAAAAAAATATTCACCTGAAAGGTTTTCTGTCATTTCACGTGTGAAAAATAATTGAATGTCCATTAAATTTTTATCACTGTATGTGTCTCTGAAAACAAAAACACAACATTAATTCGGAGAGCTGTGGGAAGACATATGAAAGGTTCCAGCTTCAAAGCTTGACCTTCATCCACCTGAAGTCGTGAGAGACTGCAAGAAAAACAAAGCTGAATGCATGAATGCCAAATATTCCACTGACAAAGGAATGATATTCTATAGGAGATGGCTGTTTCTTCATATGGAACTGCATTTCTAAATGCATCTACCAATTGGCAGCCTCTGGAAAAAAAGATCATCCCTAACCTCATATTGTTCCTATACCAGGAAGTGCATTGTTGCGTACAGCAATGAATAGAACATAACAGGATGTAGACTGGTGCTGTAGCGAGAAAAATAAGCAACGCTTGGATAATTATTTAATGTATCTTGAATAGGTCTCGCTGGTTTAGTAATAAAGATTACTTGTATTGAGTAAATTTCGGTCTGAAGAGATATTCAATATAAAAAAACATAAGGTATGCCATGCTTAATGTTGTATAACAATTTTGCAAATCCATGTCTTAAAAAACTGTTTAAGCTTTTGAAGATAAAGTTAACATGGAAAACAACATTTCATATCAAGCCCACAATAAGCCTCTTTGGTCACACTTTACATTACAAAGGCCTTATACCAGAAGTAACAAGCTGGGAATGTTGTATCATCTGGCCGATCTGCTGTTTCTCAGCTCTAAGCCTCAAGCCCACAAAACAACTGTCCTCTGGTCTGGTGTAGACTTTCAGTGGCCTTAAAAAGTGTGTGTGTGTGTGTGTGTGTGTGTGTGTGTGTGTGTGTGTGTGTGTGTGTGTGCTTCCCTAGGCCACTTTACATTACGAGGTCAATGAAAGGTAAGGGCTTCACCCTCTCTCAGTGTAGCAATCAGACAAAAAGCAGGTGTTGTGTCTAACATAACCTGGGGTGGGCAAAGCTATCTATTCCAGAGATATCCATCGGCCCTTTGTCTATAGAGGACCTTTAATAGTGGCACTAATCCACTTAGCTACCATACAAATTGTATTTCTGTGATGATTTGAGGCAAGTTCAGTGTCCAGAGCTATTCGATGGCACTGACTAGATGTATGTCGACAGTACAAGTGTCACGCCCTGACCAGTGAAAATTGTAATTTGCCATAGTAGAATGGTCAGGGCGTGGCAGGGGGGTTGTTTTGTGTGTTTTGGGGTTTGTTTGTGTCTAGGGGAATGTGTTGTAGTTTTCATTTTCTATGTTTCGTTTTCCAGGTTTGGCCGAGTATGGTTTCCAATCAGAGGCAGGTGTCTTTCGTTGTCTCTGATTGGAAGCCATACTTAGGCAGCCTGTTTTCCTTTGGGTTTTGTGGGTGGTTGTTTTCCGTTTAGTTGTTGTTACCTGTTACCTGGTCGTTTGTTATTTTGTTATTGAAGTGTTTTCATTAAAAGGAAGAATGAGCACTATACACGCTGCGCCTTTGTCTAATCCTTTCAACGCTTGTGACAACATGACCTATTTAATGGTTAAGAAATGATAGATCAGATTATGGCTTTCTACTGGAGTGGCCCTGTGAGTAAACGACCTCTGCTCTCATCCTTAAGCTTCATTGTTTGCACCTGATAGGAAACTTCATATTTTAATGCGATTATCTTGCTTGGTATGTATGAAACAACAGATGATTTATGAAGTGAGTTCATGTGGCTCTAGTCAAGCTTCACTTGCCGACCATATCAACATCATTTGTCATTTCTTTGTTACATCTCGCTCAATATCTCTTAGGAAATTAGATTTGGTATTTTTTTCGCTCTCCTCTCTAAAACTTTTGTGAGAAATTATAAGTTTCTACGGTTGACGAGACAAAACAGGACAAATAAATCAATACAAAGCAAATGAAAGCAAATTGAATCTATTAAAGCAAAATTACTGGGAGAAAAATCCCCCAAACGCGACACAACCCAGAGTCATGGCCATGGGCACAATTAATGACAGAGGTAGTAAAAAGGTGTTGGATCATTAAGCTTGCAGGGGCCTGTGTGCATGCAGACAAGATCCCTACGCCAGAGCAGCACAAACAAGCCCCCCATCTTAATGGCCCATTGAAGTAGTACTGCCCTGCAGATCAGTGAAGCAGGCTGCCTGCAAGGGCCTAGCCTTCTACAATACCTCAGCTATCACTATAATCACTGGGGATGTGTTGGATTTTCACACAAAAAAGTGAGGATCAGGGAGCGACCCTGCGGCTCCACCTCCGTCTCCTTCCTTACCTGAGGAATACCAAGCAGCAGGGTGCCAATGGAGGACCTTGAGATCAGCGTGAGCTTGCAAGGGGGGCTCTCCCGGGCAGCCATAAGTAATTAGCTCTAATTAGTAGCAGTGATTAACCGCGCTGGGGAACGTGGGGGCCGTAGGGGAGCAGATTGATAGAGCTGGCCCTCCTAACCCATAGAGGCTCCACTGCATCTTAAGCAGAAGGGACCCTGCCTGTGGCCGCCAGCCAGCCAGATAGCATGTCCACCTAGCATAAACAAATTAAAATCAAATCAAACTTTATTGGTCGCGTACACAGATTTGCAGGTGTTATAACAGGTGCAGCGAAATGCTTTGTTTCTAGCTCCAACAGCGCAGTAGAATGTCTAGCAAATACAATAGAAATACACAAATAATCAAGAAACAAACAAACAAACAAACAAGAAATGACAATCCAGAGTAGATATATTTCAGTGAGCATTTGTCAATGCATTCCTTTTTTTGGGGCACTCAGCAAATTTTAGGTCATGTGAGCGGAAACTTGAACGTTGTGAGAATTTTGTGCAACTTCTGGCACTTGTTTACAGTGAACACTGTACCCTTATAGTTTTAGACAGTAGCCAATAGGCTAATGTGGCTATTTGAGCATAATGTAAGCCTACCAACAAAACCAATGGAGCAAATCCCATAACATTTTCACTAGAAAATAGCGTTTGATTTCTATGATATAGCCTAAAGTAGCCTATGTGGTGTTCAATGAGACCTACATCGCATGAGACTTTTAAAACGTTTTTATAATAGGTGACTGTAAATTGCATTGTATTGTGTTGTATGATGCAAGAAACCACTTTAAAAATAAAATGTATTATTATTACCATACAGAGAATTAGACAATGTAGGCTACCCCTCTGACTATTGGCTTATTTGCATATTCAAGACTGTCTCAAAATACAACGCTGCACCTTTAATTAATTCATAAGCTTTTTACCTGACTGATTTCAAAGAAATGTAGCCTACACGTTTTGTGCTCTTGTAGGAAGCAGTGACTTCCCATTGCTGACCTATACGTATCTATAACTGGGTTAATAACTCGCTAACTAGCAAGGAATATCAATACGTGCACACGCATGACTCTGTTGATCTGAACTGATCTGAAAAGCACATTCACTCAGGGGGGATTGAAAGACCCCTCATGGGCTACCTTAACCAATAGAATTCTACTCAGTTGCGTTCTGGTTCTGCCTACAACAAAATCACAGACTCAATCTTGCAAAGTTAGATTTGTTTTGGTTTGTTGCATTGAAAAGGGGCTGGTAAAATGTTGATTAGGTCACATAAAAAACATTGATCTATATAGTGCAAACTAATGGGGCAAACTCAGTGAAGTTCAATCTCTTGCGTCTCTGCACAGCCTGGCATTTCTTCTGCAAGGCAGTCCTGGAGGAGGTATGCAGCAGCCACGTGCGCAGCTTAGAGGGAACATTGGTGCTGTGTAGACAGTATATCATTTGGAAGGAAAATGGAATGTACAGTAGTAGGTATTTTGGGATGAACTATGTCCAGAATATAGTATATACTGTACATACACAGTGCGTAAACAACAGTATATAAAGATAATATGAGGTGACCAGCATACAATGAATCTAAAGTGCTTTCGGAAAGTTTTCAGACCCCTTCCCCTTTTCCATATTTTGTTATGTTACAGACTTTTTCTAAAATGTATTACATTTTAAAAATTCATCTTCGATCTACAAACAATACCACAAAATAACAAAGCAAAAACAGTTTTTTAATACATTTTAGCAAATGCATTAAATAAAAAAACAGAAATACCTTATTTACATAAGTATTCACTTATACCCTTTGCTATGAGACTCGCAATTGAGTTCAGGTGCATCCTGTTTCCATTGATCATCCTTGAGATGTTTCTACAACTTGATTGGAGTCAACCTGTAGTAAATTCAATTGATTGGACATGACTTGACAAGGCCCATACCTGTCTATATAAGGTCCCACAGTTGACAGTGCATGTCAGAGCAAAAACCAAGCCATGAGGTCGAAGGAATTATCCGTAGAGCTCCGAGACAGGATTGTGTTTAGGCACAGATCTGGGGAAAGGTACCAAAAAATGTCTGCAGCATTGAAGGTCCCCAAGAACACAGTGGTCTCCAAATCAAATGTTATTGGTCACATACACATGGTAAGCAGATGTTATTGCGAGTGTAGAGAAATGCTTGTGCCTCTAATAGTTCCGACAGTGCAGCAATATCTAACAAGTAATCTAACAATTCCACAAAAACTACTTAATACACATATATCTAAGTAAAAGGGGTGGAAACGAATATGTACATATAAATATATGGATGGGTCATGACCGACCGGACATAGACGAGATGCAGTAGATGGTATAAAATACAGTATATACATCTGGGATGAGTAGTGCAAGATATGTAAACATCATTATTAAAGTGACATTAATTAAGTAACTAGTGATCCATTTGTTAGAGCGGCCAATGATTTCAAGACTGTATGTAGGCAGCAGCCTTTCTGTGTTAGTGATGGCTGTTTAACAGTCTGATGGCCTTGAGATAGAAGCTATTTTTTAGTCTCTCGGTCCCAGCTTTGATGCACCTGTACTGACCTCGCCTTCTGGATGGTAGCGGGCTGAACAGGCAGTGGCGGTTGGTGGTTGTTGTCCTTGATGATCTTTTTGGCCTTCCTATGACATTGGGTGCTGGAGGTCAGATAGTTTGCCCCTGGTGATGCGTTGTGCAGACTGCACCACCCTCTGGAGAGCCCTGCGGTTGTGGGAAGTGCAGTTGCCGTACCAAGCGGTGATACAGCCCGACAGGATGCTCTCAAGTAGAAGTTTGTGAGGGTTTTAGGTGACAAGCCAAATTTCTTCAGACTCCTGAGGTTGAAGAGGCTCTGTTGCTCCTCCCCAGTGTTGAGGATCAGCGAAGTGGAGATGTTGTTTCCTACCTTCACCACCTGGGGGCAACCCGTCAGGGAGTCCAGGACCCAAACGCACAGGGCGGGGTTGAGACCTGGGGCCTCAAGCTTAATGATGAGCTTGGAGGGTACTACGGTGTTGAATGCTGAGCTGTAGTCAATGAACAGCATTCTTACATAGGTATTCCTCTTGTCCAGATGGGATAGGGCAGTGTGCAGTGTGTAGGCGATTGCATCGTCTGTGGACCTATTGGGGCGGTATGCAAATTGCAGTGGTTCTAGGGTGACAGGTAAGGTGTAGGTGATATGATCCTTGACTAGTCTCTCAAAGAACTTCATGATGACAGAAGTGAGTGCTACGGGGCGATAGTCATTCCGTTCAGTTACCTTTGCCTTCTTGGGTACAGGAACATTGGTGACCATCTTGAAGCATGCTGGGACAGCAGACTGGGATAGGGAGAGATTGAATATGTCCATAAACACACCAGCCAGCTGGTCTGCGCATGCTCTGAGGACGCGGCTAGGGATGCCGTCTGGGCTGGCAGCCTTGTGAGGGTTAACACGTTTAAATGTCTTACTCACGTTGGCCATGGAGAAAGGGGGGGGGGGGGGCGCAGTCCTTGGTAGCGTGCCGCATCGGTGGCACTGTATTATCCTCAAAGCGGGAAAAGAATGTGTTTTGTTTTTCTGGAAGCAAGACGTCAGTGTTTGTGACGTGGCTGGTTCTTTTTGTAGTCCGTGATTGCCTGTAGACCCTGCCACATACGTCTCATGTCTGAGTTGTTGAATTGCGTCTCCACTTTGTCCCTATATTGACGTTTCGCTCCATCATTCTTAAATTTAATACGTTTGAAACCACCAAGACTCTTGCTAAAGCTGGCCGCCCGGCCAATCTGACCAATCGGGACAGAGCTCCAGAGTTCCTCTATGGAGATAGGAGAACCTTCCAGAAGGACAACCATCTCTGCAGCACTATATCAATCAGGCCTCTATGGTAGAGTGGCCAGACGGAAGCCACTCCTCAGTAAAAGGCACATGACAGCCCGCTTGGAGTTTACCAAAAAGCACCTAAAGGACTCTCAGACCATGAGAAACCAAATTCTCTGGTCTGATAAAAATCAAGATTGAACTCTTTGGCCTGAATGCCAAGCGTCACTTCTGGAGGAAACCTGGCACCATCCCTACTGTAAATGTGGGGATGTTTTTCAGCGGCAGGGACTGGGAGACTAGTCAGGATCGAGGGAAAGGTGAACGGAGCAAAGTACAGTGAGATCCTTGATGAAAACCTGCTCCAGAGCGCTCAGGACCTCAGACTGGGGCAAAAGTTCACCTTCCAACAGGACAACGACCCTAAGTACACAGCCAAGACAATGCAGAAGTGGCTTCGGGACAAGTCTCTGAATGTCCTTGAGTGGCCCAGCGAGAGCCTAGACTTGAACCCGATCTCTGGAGAGACCTGAAAATTGCTGTGCAGCGATGCTCCCCATCCAACCTGACAGAGCTTGAGAGGATCTGCAGAGAAGAATGGTAGAAACTCCCCAAATACAGGTGTGACAAGCTTGTAGCAATATACCCAAGACTCAAGGCTGTAATCGCTGCCAAAGGTGCTTCAACAAAGTACTAAGTAAAGGGTCTGAATACTTATGTAAATGTGATATTTCAGTTTTTTGCAAACATTTCTAAAACCTGTTTTTGCTTTGTCATTAGGGGGTAGATTGATGAGGAAAAAACTATTTTATCCATTTTAGAATAAGGCTGTAACGTAACAAAATATGGAAAAAGTCAAGGGGTCTGAATACTTTCTGAATGTACATACATGGGGCATTAGTCTCAAGGATCAGGGCTGAGTACCGGGCAGGTAGCTGGCTAGTGATGGCTGTTCAACAGTCTGATGGCCTCGTGATAGAAGCTGTTTCTCAGTGTCTCTGATGCACCTGTACCGTCTCTGTCTGCTAGATGGTAGCATAGTAAACAGACCGTGGCTCATGTGGCTGAGGTCCTTGCTGATCTTCTTGACCTTCCTTTGACACTGAGTGCTATAAATGTCCTGGAGGGCAGGCAGCGTGCCCTCGGTGATGCGGTTGAGGGCGTTACAGTTGCCGTACCAGGCGGTAATGCAGCCTGACAGAATGCTCTCAATGGTGCATCTATAGAAGTTTGTGAGGGTGTTAGGGGCCGTGCAGAATTTATTCAACTGCGTGAGGTTGAAGAGGCAGTGTTGCGCCTTCTTCCCCAAGGTGATGGCACCATTTCAGGTCATCAGTGATGTGCATGCCAAGGAACCTTTGAAGCTTTTGACCCGCTCCACTGCAGCCCCGTTGATGTGAATGGGGGAGTACTTCCTCTTCACTCTACTGTTTTGTCTCATGTCTACACTGTACTGCAGGTGTAAACCACATTGTGCCTACCCATCTCAGAAGCTGCAGCTCAGAAGCTGCTTCCAATTGTGTCCCTGTGCAGGTAAATACACTGCTCAAAAAATAAAGGGAACACTAAAATAACACATCCTAGATCTGAATGAACGAAATAATCTTGTTAAATACTTTTTTCTTTACATAGTTGAATGTGCTGACAACAAAATCACACAAAAATAATCAATGGAAATACAATTTATCAACCCATGGAATTCTGGATTTGGAGTCACACTCAAAATTAAAGTGGAAAACCACACTACAGGCTGATCCAACTTTGATGTAATGTCCTTAAAACAAGTCAAAATGAGGCTCAGTAGTGTGTGTGGCCTCCATGTGCCTGTATGACCTCCCTACAACGCCTGGGCATGCTCCTGATGAGGTGGCGAATGGTCTCCTGAGGGATCTCCCCCGAGACCTGGACTAAAGCATCCGCCAACTCCTGGACAGTCTGTGGTGCAACGTGGCGTTGGTGGATGGAGCGAGACATGATGTCCCAGATGTACTCAATTGGATTCAGGTCTGGGGAACGGGCGGGCCAGTCCATAGCATCAATGCCTTCCTCTTGCAGGAACTGCTGACACACTCCAGCCACATGAGGTCTAGCATTGTCTTGCATTAGGAGGAACCCAGCATATGGTCTCACAAGGGGTCTGAGGATCTCATCTCATCTCGGTACCTAATGGCAGTCAGGCTACCTCTGGCGAGTACATGGAGGGCTGTGCGGCCCCCCAAAGAAATGCCACCCCACACCATGACTGACCCACCGCCAAACCGGCCATGCTGGAGGATGTTGCAGGCAGCAGAACGTTCTCCACGGCGTCTCCAGACTCTGTCACGTCTGTCACATGTGCTCAGTGTGAACCTGCTTTCATCTGTGAAGAGCACAGGGCGCCAGTGGCGAATTTCCCAATCTTGGTGTTCTCTGGCAAATGCCAAACGCCCTGCACGGTGTTGGGCTGTAAGCACAACCCCCACCTGTGGACGTCGGGCCCTCATACCACCCTCATGGAGTCTGTTTCTGACCGTTTGAGCAGACACATGCACATTTGTGGCCTGCTGGAGGTCATTTTGCAGGGCTCTGGCAGTGCTCCTCCTGCTCCTCCTTGCACAAAGGCAGAGGTAGCGGTCCTGCTGCTGGGTTGTTGCCCTCCTACGGCCTCCTCCACGTCTCCTGATGTACTGGCCTGTCTCCTGGTAGCGCCTCCATGCTCTGGACACTACGCTGACAGACACAGCAAACCTTCTTGCCACAGCTCGCATTGATGTGCCCTCCTGGATGAGCTGCACTACCAGAGCCACATGCTACCACTAGAGTGAAAGCACCGCCAGCATTCAAAAGTGACCAAAACATCAGCCAGGAAGCATAAGAACTGAGAAGTGGTCTGTGGTCACCACCTGCAGAACCACTCCTTTATTGGGGGTGTCTTGCTAATTGCCTATAATTTCCACCTGTTGTCTATTCCATTTGCACAACAGCATGTGAAATGTATTGTCAATCAGTGTTGCTTCCTAAGTGGACAGTTTGATTTCACAGAAGTGTGATTGACTTGTGTTGTTTAAGGGTTCCCTTTATTTTTTTGAGCAGTGTATATTGTTGAAATGCATTGTGTCATGATAAAATTCCATGATAAAATTCAATTTTCAATATACCTAATATTATGACACATTTTTGTTGATTCTCTATGTCATTTCAAATTAGAAGATTATACTTTATACTCTGCAATTGAGCACCCATCCAGCTTTTGATTCAAACAAGCAAATTCAAACAAGCGAATGTACCGAGCTTGATTTTTAAACACATCAATGAGTCTAATTAGTCTCATTCTCCCATCCCCAATAATGTTCCTAAAAGCTGGGCCCAGTCATTTCTTTAAGATGGCAGGGGGGCTCTTAACAAGATAAGCCCTGAGATCAGTGTTCCTGAAGGAACATTACCTGAACAAGCGAGCTGATGAAAATTACTGTAGTGTACCGCAGCCTGCTTGGAAACAGCTGAAGTGTTGTTCAAACGTCTCAGATAAACAACCAACAGGAGTACCACTAGAACACCTATAATTCCCACTCCGCACAGGGAAAGGCTGAGAAAGACGGGAGATGATCCTATTTGTACTGAGACTTGATTAAGAAACAGGCTTCAAATCCTGCTATTTAACAAGGTGGTGGGGATTAAAAAGGTCTCTCCAAATCCTGAGAACAGCAAACTGTTTGCCTGGAAAGCTCTTTTCATAGTGCTCCACTGAGGGCTGAAAGCTGAGAGGAGAAACCACTACTCACCTCCTCTCATTAAAATGATCTCAGCTCTCACAGAGTGATTGGTCCAAGGGACTTGATGACTGCCAGACAGATGCAGGCATTAGTTTGCTGTTTCTTTCTAACATAGGAAGGAACGACCTTGGCTTAAACATGTTTTTCAGATGCCATTCTCTGTGGAGGTTCCAACAGATATGAGGCATTTGGCATTGGGGGAGGGCTTTGTGTGTGTGTGTGTGTGTGTGTGTGTGTGTGTGTGTGTGTGTGTGTGTGTGTGTGTGTGTGTGTGTGTGTGTGTGTGTGTGTGTGTGTGTGTGTGTGTGTGTGTGTGTGTGTGTGTGTGTAAATGCATGTCTGTGCCCTTGTGTTGATATCTGCTCTGGCTTTGACTGCTGTTGGCAATTTAAGATAGGGTGCTCTCACAATGCCTCAGAAGTCTGAGATGTGCAATATTGACTGGTTTCAATTTCCTCCATTTTGACAGCCCATTTCGGCCGCAACTCTGAATAAAGAGGGCCATAGTCTCAGGCATTGCAGTACACATCACTCTTCGATCAAATGTTCCCCTCTCCTCCAAGCCTTTAGGGAGACTACACAACACTGGCATACATAACACTGGATGAATATAGCCTGGACACAGCCATTACTGTAAACCACAGTCAAGTCCAATAGAAGCACCAAATGATTTACGTATCCTCAAACCGAAGTCATTTTGAATGGTATATGCATCATTAAAAATAAAATGAAGAAATTATCAAGCCAACGGCTGACGCTCATTGAATTACATGTTCAGCTTGACAGCTCTGTGTTGGTGAAGAAATGAAAGTAAAATTAGATTTTGAAAAATGAATATGGGGAAAAGCAGTATTGCTTTCTCGGAATTGTCAAACTTGACAGTGCTATTACCATCACTACAAGATCAGCAGTTGGCATGTTGTATTCAGTGTACAGAATTTAGCCGTTTCACCCCCCGCTGTTTCAATGGATTGATTGAATTACATGTAAATGAAGGAAACGGAGCAATTTCAACAACATTGCCTCTTTTATCATAGTCCTAATCCAACTGACAAACCCTTTTTGGCAATATGGAAGTATAGCACTACCGGAAAGCATCAGAATATGAACACACCTTCAAAACATCACAGAGCTAGTGTAGGCTATGTCCATAAAAATTGCTTCAGGCAAAGAACTGAGACAATTTTCTGATAGCGTTATAGTAACACATTGTTGAAGTCTAATCTGTTGACAAAGAGTATACTAGTGTGTATGTGCCAGGGAGCTCTGACCTGATATATGAGGGTCGTATTCTATACAGACCATTCTTCTTAGCTCTTCCACATCGTGCTCTAAGTCAGGTCTGAGGCGGAGACTCCATGAATGACCCTTAATGTGACAGAGAAATGGGGATCACTTTCTCTCTGTGGCTCTGCCAGCGGTCTGATGATATCGACTAGATGGTGTGAACGGGCGGGGGAGACTCCAAAAAGCGGATTAAAGCGAGGAGATAAGGCTGTAATTAAGCCCTATCTCTGGACAGCCACTGAAGAAAATAAATCATCCTTCACAGCCTTGCCACTGTTGAAATACACTAACAATTATTCAATAATTAATTCTTATGCATGCATGAGCCAAACACTAATAGGACATATTTTAACTACAACATTATAGCGCTCTGTTCAATTAAATTAATTGGGAATGCATTTATGATCAATGTAATACATCACCTTTTTCATATTTTTTAATCACTCTATTGTAATTGTATTAGCTCTGTTGTCAGGCCTTTTATGATGCAGTCTATGTTAATTTCCCTTTCCAGACATTTCTAATTGAGAAGTGAGATATATAGGCTTGTGGCACTAGACATACTACAGGAGACATTAGCCAGGGCCCTCGGGGTGCCACTGCTGCTATCCATCCTGCATTGTTAACAGGAAGTTAATAACATGAAGTTGAAGTATAATGAGAAGTCACCTTACAGGGTGCTGGAGTTACTCCTTCAGAGGACACTGTGAAATATGGCTGGACAAGGGCCCTCCACAATCAACCATCTCTGATCTCCAGTTCACACAGAAAAATTACCATAGAGTGAAACTTCACTGTGAATGGTGGCGCATGAGAGATGATAGGATTCAAATGAAATACATTGATCAAATGAGGTGAAAATACTTGGATCCTCTGATTTAAAAGGACTTCTAGTTGACATAGAAAAATATTACACTCCCAAGCAAATGTGCCCTGTCTGTCTCAAATTGGTCACATCTGGACTGAGAAGAGAGTATTTATCAAGCGAGAAATTGCAATTAAATAATTTAACCCTAGACTTTGAAATAATATTGTATTGTAATGACGGTTTTTACCTTTGTTGAATCAACAATTCCTTAGGTCCATGTGTTGCGTTGTTTCCCTACTGTTAAGAGTGTTTTCACCATTTAGTTTCTAGCTACTATAGACTTTTTACTGTAGCTCTGAGACCCTTTTATGTCATCTAGTGTTGCACCAAAGATGTTTCCCAAATTGTTTTATAACACAGAACACATTCATCAAAGTATTCTATTTTCTTAAATCCTCCTTTTCTCTTCTAGATTCTAACACAATCATGCAATGTCTCTGGACATGGTAAGTGTTTCAAAGGCTTTCCTATGCAGAGGGTTATTAGACATGGGTAAACAGAAGCCATCTTTGAAATGCCTTGACATTTCCTCATCAACTGAAATGCAAACAGTGTGGAGCCTTCATCATATTCCAGTAGGAAAGGTCTGATCGCACCGAATGTTGTGGTCAACACCGTGCGAGGGGACGTGAGACCACATATGTGATTACATTACACCAGCTAGCCATTCCACGTTCAACCCCTGCTGTTCACCACTGGCAGTCATAGCAACCACAAAGGAATTATAAACTGCTTGGAATAGCTTGTCCTTCATGAATGATACTGTTCAGCTTCCAACTATCTGGGTAATACATACACCACAGCTTTATATCAGGTGTTGCTGTTTGTCATGGCCTTATCGGAAGTTTCCTCCCTCTTGTCCTTTATCATACACTGTAACACCTTGACAGGAAGAGATAGCAGAAAGTATGAGGTGTCCTTTTCTACAGGTGAAACTCTCTTAAAGACCTAATGTGGAGGGAGTCGTAAAATCTCAACTATTATTACCATCCATTAATGGTCCACACTTCATTCAGCACCAATTAGGCTTTTTCTTCCCATCCTCTGTATCCTGAGGCAACCAGTCTAGGATTTGGAGATGGGGAGAGACAACCATTCCACTAGGAGCACTGAATCACCAGGTTTAAGTACTCAGACTGCTTGAGTCTCCTCTCGAGAATGATATCCAGAAGGAAACAAAGAAGTCATAATTGTTTGAGTGACAGACTTTATGTCTCTGCACTGCAAAGTCAGATATTGTGATCTCTGGCATGGGAGGATTTCTTATAGAATAACTTACAGTAGTAGTGTGTGTCACAGTCAAGTGTAAAATTTAAGCTAAATACTGTATGTTTTTTTGGTTAATTTATAATTCATTATTAATAGGAGAGAGCTGGCTTGGAAAAAGGTAAGCATCAGCTTCAATAGAATAAGTTAAAATAGCAGGGGACAGAGGAGTAACCAAACTAGAATTGTGTGATCACTTGCATGCCAACTTCAACCTTGTCCCTCCCAAAAAGCCATAAGGAAGAAATGTTCTCGGAGGTTCATTTGTGACTATATTATCACGAGAACTAGGGTAATTGCCAACAAATGACAAAAAAAGGACTATTGAAAACCAATTTGGCTTATAACTGACCGTGCTATGTCCTCTCAGCAGGTGGTTATTCATAATACAGCAGGTAATTCATATGAATTATTTCCTACCTGTCATTCACCTTGTTCCAGCGGCTCACTGTTGAAGTAATTGTAGTTCCTATAGATTTCACGCTGGCACCTAAGGCTGCTTTCTTGGCTGACCTTCCTGGACTCTCCCTTCAACCAATTATCTGTGGGCCTTGCAGAGAAAGACACAAGTGTAAATATTCCAAAGAGAATCCTGTGGCCTCATTGATCCACAGCCAATACTTCCTGAAACTGATCCTGGTCAATACATAACTACAGAAATAGCTAAGGATAGTAGCATAAAAATAGAGAATACAGATGTACATGTTATGTCCGTACACTGTGCTACTGCCATCGTTGGTTGTGTCAGTCATTAAAATGTAAAGAAAACTCACTTATGAAAAACATTGTAAATTTGGCAATATGCACTGAGTATGTTAAGCATTTTCAGCAGTTAAACAAATCAGTGAGGTAACTTACTAAGGTGGTTATGGGTATGATTTTAAAGTTAGATATGTGATTAAAGTACAGTGAGATTCCACATGTCCAAACAAATAACCCTTTAACAGAAGATTATTTGTAAGTCAAGCCATCTGACAGATTGAATGGAAGGTATATGACCAACAAAATGGCCTCAATAGAAACAGTTCAGTGAGCATTCTTTCTGAAAAACTCTGGAAATGGCTATGAATACATCACATTGGCCTTTCTACATGTTCCACCTCTGAATTCAGTATCACAGCTAGCAAGCCATTTGCCTTAAAATGTTTAATCTTCAAATGAAAACAGGCCACCTCCATGCAAAGAGCTGTGATGGTAAGTATGAGAGCAGGGTCATTTGGTGCCAACAAAGTATTGGTAAAATGAGTTTCCATGGAGACTGATATGCTCTCATATGCGAAGAGTGGCATTTTGGAATGAATGAAGCAAACTGTGGGTCACAAGATAATGGGCTCAGACAAAGAGAGACAGTGTCAACACCAGTGTGTTCACCCAGTCTGAGGTTTCGCCACACAAAGAAAGGGCTTCACCTGTAATGCACATGTCCTGCTGCCACAAAGTGTTTAGGCTTTCCATTGTTAGGCCAAATCCCTTAGAAATGGGTCCTCTTAAACAAAATAGATTTAAAAAATCATTTTTTTTAATTAATACCTCATCGAGTACAATTTCATAGATACACGTGTGTGGGATTACATCCTAACAGCTTTCACAGTTATAGTGTATGGGTGAAGTAATACAGTCACCTATGAAACAAATACCCATAAAGCACTGCTCAAAGGTGACCCTTTTGATGGGGCTTCCTGTAATGCTCTGTGAGGAAGCAGGAACTAGAGCAACTGAAATGTATGCCTTTGAATCCCATGACCTCTGTGCCAAGATCATGTTGAAACAACTGCACTGTGATGATTGTCAGAGAAATTGACATGCACACACACAGCAATAAACGTGTGACAATGCAGACACAAGACACAACCTCCGATGCCTATCTTTTCAGCGAGCGCCACTGTCATTGGTTGCAAGATGAGCCACCTGTACACGCCTTAGAAGCTTATTGATGTGATTGAGTTGGGATTTTTGCTTATCTCCGTAATATCAGTCACCTTGTTTTTCTATCAAAAGTCAACAACGGCACTATCTAACCCTGATATGGAGCCAATTAAATCCTTGTTTCAATCTACTGTGCCAGGGTGCTGTGAAATGCATTCTAATGTCTCCTCAATTCAACACTTAACCCCTCAGAGTCTGGACTCCTGCATTTGGTGCATTTAGAGACTGGGATAACTCAGGGATGGCTCAGCATGCAGACAGTTTGTGTGTCCACAGCCTGGTGTATATGTGGAGTAGGAGCCTACGGTTTATCAGAGAGGTGAGGGAGAAGGTGATGCTATTGACACACAGAGGCACAGCTAAGCCACTTCAGATACCAATCGATCACAGGTCCACTCCACTACATGTGGGATTCTCCCATTAAACCCAGATTTTTCCTGTCTGCCTCCCAGACCCCGGGACAGAGAGAGCTGGACTGTACCCATCCAACTCTAATATAGTCACAATTTGCACTGGCCAGACAAGTCAAATGTCCTCTAATTTGGTATTTGCCCATGTCAATGAGTCTGGTTCTCGTGAAGGACTTTCTTTACCTTGTTAATACTGTCCGCTTAGGATAGCTTCATAAAGGTCCGGAGTGGGACTATTTTAAATGGTCTGTGACAGTGACGTTGTAAAAAAGCTCCTTAAAATCAAACTGTAATTGGATTAGCTAGGAATGAGTCCCAGACTTCATCTAACGGAGCTGCAGGAGCATCCTTATTAACCTGGCCCAACACTGACTTGACTGATGGCTGGCCCGCTTTGTTTGTTTTGCCTGATCTCTGTCAGTCACGCCCCACATAATTATTGTGTGCCTTCGCAGGTTACATAGTGAATATTAGCTGCACTGTAAGCACACTTTAATTACATGGGCAAGTGGGTTGAGTTAATAAGGCTGCTTCAAAAAAAAACAGTGCATCTCCCTCCTCCAGTTACCATGGCGTTGTGTTCAGGGATGGATAGGGTGTCTGTGCAGCTATGTTCTGTGATGTAAATAAAATGGTGGCAAAATGATAAGCAGACTGATTGACATCCTGTCTGGAGAGACTTGACAGTTTGATATGACATTAATGCGTATCTCTTTATTGTTAAATCTATATGTTCTGTACCAACAGTATGCAATCGAAAATGGTGTGTTGTGCCTAGTTGAATTTGTGTCGATGCCTATCTCCTAGAACCCATTGCTGATTCCTCTCAGGCCTGTGTAGCGATGCAGAAGCCATTGACTCTGATGTTCACAGGTCAAGTCAGATTCATCTCAGGGCTATCTGATATCAATGCATCCCAGCGCTGTGCTGCGCTGTGTGAGAGAAATGACACATTTAGATTACATGGGTGCCTTTAAAAGCCTTCAGCTGTACCGCGCCAGGCTTTCAATAGGTGGGAACACAGCGTTCATGTTATCTCCCTGGCTGCCAGTGCTCTCTTTTGCAAGCTTCTTTTAAAGGCAAGCCCACAAGGTCTTATTATTGGCAGGTTCAAGGGTAATATAAATCAGCTATGACACGTCCCATCGTTGTTATGTAGGGCGCAGAGGTCTCGGTCTGCGCCAGCCAGGGTCTCAGGTTGACCCTTTGTGTCTGAGGCGAGATCACATTAACAGCCTGACTCATTACATTAACAGTGCTGCTACCAGCGCAACATGAATAATGCCTACCCTTTCTGAAGGGGTTACAAACCAGCACAGCACACGGGAAGAAAGCATCATACTATTAGTATCCATGAATCCATAAACGACACACGCTGTCTAGAAATGGGTACGGATGTTGAAACCTATGCAAAGGCACTTTCTTCAACGCATTAACGGTAGATGAGAGACAATATCTGTGAGTGAAACCTGCTGTTTACATTGTGTTCTCTGATTCAAAACGTAGAGGCTCGGTGGGAAATGTCCTTAGCATCAATCAAGCCAATCGTTTTGCTCGGCTGCTGATGCTTTGTTAATGGTTTTTATGCAGTGCATGCCGTGCTACGCTTGGGACCATTCCATTGGGTCAGCAGAATTTGGGGGATTCTTTTATTGCACAGCAGCTCAATCTTTTTTAACCTTTCCCACCTCCCTTCCTTTCTCACCCCAGCACCGGGGGATCCGTCACAAATCAAGGCTGGGGAGGTCAACAAAAGCAAACCATGCCAGACGCACTGACTGACACATCAAAAGCTCCCCTGGCTGCGATACACGCTCTGCCTTCCTTCCCTTCCGACCAATTTAGCTCGGTCCGAGGGGAGCCCCATAATCCATGCTTCTCAAAGTGTGCTTAATCAACCTCTGGTTAAGAGAGAGCACGTTGAGAGGTGCCGAGCAAAGCAACCCCCCACCCCCCCATCTCCATGCCCCATCCACTCCACAAACCTTGAGTCAAACAAAAGAGGTGAAGGAGAGGAGGGGTGGCGGTGGGGTGGAGGGGTTCTTGATTTGTTTGTTTTTTCCTCTTTGTCCTTTGTCCCCATCAAACAACGTATTCTCTTTTGTTCTGTGTTGGGCCCCTCATTCCGTTCACGTCCACAAATGGGAATTACAAATCTGACGTTTCAGTCTTTTTCTAATTTCTTTTTTTCTCCTTCTTTTTCTCTCCTCCCTTTTTCCTGTTTTTGTTATGAGTGTCCTCCGGGTGTTGGAGAATGAATTAAACATCAGGGTGTTGGTGGGAAGGGCACAGCGTTTCCTGAATGGATTGAATGCAGAGAGGGGTGTCTTGGTGGTGGAGAGCAGCAGTGGAGGTGACAGCAAATGGCCTCGCTAGGGGGACCAGGTGCACATGGGGCTGAGTTTGACCTCTATCATACGCCCTTCACCACATGTACTCATTTTTTCTCTCAGTTTCTCTCACTCACTTTTATCCTTCTGATCGCTTTCTTCACACTTTGGTCTTCTATGGCTTCGCCAGCAGTCAGTGTATCTTTGTACAAGATTAAGCTGTGTAGATTTCAAAGAGATGAAGTTTAATCACTTGGTATGTTCAAGAGGGAATGCTTTCATTTTGTATGTTTGTTTAATAAGAGATGTTAAACAGTATTTCCAATTTCCAAGTCGGCACAAAGAAAGCTACTTCAACTCAAAAGTGGTCGAGAACTCAAAAGTGGTCGAATACACAAGCATTGTAGGACCAACTTGCTCATCTAACTCGGCAAGATTGGACTTGAGAAGAAAAAAGTTAATATTTAGGCAGTAGAAAAGTCCCAATAAATACATTATTAAGTGAAAGCCACAGAGAGAGATAAAAGAACAGATAGATGGGTCTTTTCAACCCACACTCCTCTATCTCCTCAGCCAACCTCCTCTGTCAACCAACTCTGCTATTTCAGACACACTCTGATCAACAAAGTACTGCGCTTGTCCATAGCAACACCCACATAAAACACACAGTCAAGGTTGTATAATCTCTTTACCCTCATCCTAGAATATAAGCCGCTTCTGCCGTACCCACAGCACACGCAGGTCACTAAGTGGTGAAAAACTGCAACTCTTATAATGGCTTATGGTATTCAAAACGCATGAATTTATGACCCTGTAAATGATATCCAAAGGCTATGGTACTGTCAGCATGCAGGTATTATCATGGAATTTGTACAGTGGGTGGTACAACAGCCTACAGGTTCCATCTGTGGTCACTGTGAAGATAGAAATGGGTGTAAGAGGCCTCAATCTTGAAATTGTCTCTTCCTGCCACAGACAGCTTTTCAACTTTGATGTAAAGAAAAAACTTTCCCCAAAGCCATATCTCCTCAATCTCTCTCCCCTTCGCCTCCCCTCTCCTTGTATCAATTAGATTTTTGCATGTCAAGTCAGAAAGAGGTTGTCAGGGGAGATAGCGCTCTTGTCTCACGTGATTGAGGTGGCAGCCATTTATAACAGAGCAGCCCAAAACGACAGATCCCCACTTATCTCAGCTACAGCTCGACTGCCGATGCCCTTTAGACTGAGGCAATGAGGATGAAGGTCTCACTGGGTCACTTTGTCAAAAGCAGCATGACTATTACAAATCTCCCCAATCCATCCTTATGTGGGGCATGGAGCTTTTCCACTGGGAGCAGAGTGGGCTGTTTCAGCTCTGCCTCTCTCCTCAAGCTATCTCTCTGTCTGTCTCTCATGCCAGGGTATATCAGAAAGGGCCCATTTGTTATCCTGGTTTCACTCCATCACCAAACCAGTTATTTGCTTATTTTATCTATCAAAGAAACCCTGTTAATGCGAGCTATAAAATGTGTGTACCATTGTAGCGATCAAGTTCAGCCTTAGGACTGATTCTAGTCACATGAAATAGTCAACAACCGGAGGGAATTACACTAGCAGTAGGAAGATTGACACTGGTACTTTGATGTGAACAAACTTGAACATGGAGTTATACTCCCTATGAAAACGCTGGTCTGATCCCTATGTTAATACAGCTGTAAGATCTTAATTTGATCACACTGTTGCAGGAGATCTTTCCTGGAATAAAGGAAATGTAGTGTATTTGAGGTTAAAAAAGGCTTCTGAAGTTTGTGATTTCCACTTTGAAATTCCAGACTTCATTTTCCCGTACCAAAAATGTACGAAACCCTACAAAAATCTCAAATAATTATAATCAACATAATAATTAAAATGTCCAGTTGCTGCAGTGTTATTTTCTTGCTGTAGCAAACTGGCTCAAATTAAGATCCTAGATCTGTATTGTGTGGAATAATTGCGCGTCATACAGAGCCCTTGATGGAGTGAACGTTTCTTCTATAGATGGATCCTCCAATGTGTCTACGTGCTTTGACACCTGCACCTCTGACTGACTGTCTGCCTGCCTCGGTCCAGGAACACTGACTGACTGACTGACTGCCTCGGTCCAGGAACACTGACTGACTTCTACCCTCAAGCCATAAGACTCCTGTATATAGTCTCGCTATTGTTATTTTACTGCTGCTCTTTAATTACTTTTATTTCTTATTCTTATCCGTATTTTTTTAAACTGCATTGTTGGTTAGATCCTGTAAGTAAGCGTTTCACTGTAAGATCTACTACACCTGCTGTATTCTGCGCATGTGGCTAATAAAATTTGATTTGATTTGATTGCCTCGGTCCAGGAACAGTGACTGACTGACTGTCTCGGTCCAGGAACACTGACTGACTGACTGCCTCGGTCCAGGAACACTGACTGACTGACTGCCTCGGTCCAGGAACACTGACTGACTGACTGCCTCGGTCTAGGAACACTTACTGACTGACTGCCTCGGTCCAAGAACACTGACTGACTGACTGACTGACTGCCTCGGTCCAGGAACACTGACTGACTGACTGCCTCGGTCCAGGAACACTGACTGACTGACTGCCTCGGTCCAGGAACACTGACTGACTAACTGACTGGGGATAATGTATCCCCCCTCGACAGCCAATATTTCATAAACCTGAGAGCAAATCCCATGATTTATAACTTTCACTTATTACCCAAGACACTTGAAATGATTGATTTATCCTCCCCAGTTGAAGCTATGTATATATATCAGCATTGAAAAAACGGAAGGGAAAAAAAAGACAATTACCTGACTAGGTGCCATGGGGGGGATCTTTCCTTTAATGAGCCAGTCAACCTTCATGTGACAGTCGCATACCCTCTGTGTCTCCATCATGCACTGTGACTCCGCCATCATTATCAGTCGGACGGACGGACGGATGGACGCCCTATCTATGCAAATTCACTCCTCTCCATTTAGTTATACAGGTTCCAAAGAATATCAATATCAACGAGTGGCTAAATAATATGGCATTTCAGATTCAATAAGTAGTCAGGTCAATACAATACATTGTGAGTATTCAGTTGAAGTCGGAAGTTAACATACACTTAGGTTGGAGTCATTAAAACTCATTTTTCAAACACTCCACAAATTTCTTGTTAACAAACTACAGCTTTGGCAAGTCGGTTAGGACATCTACTTTGTGCATGACACAAGTCATTTTTCCAACAATTGCTTACAGACAGATTATTTCACTGTATCACAATCCCAGTGGGTCAGAAATGTACATACACTAAGTTGACTGTGCCTTTAAACAGCTTGGAAAATTCCAGAAAATGGTTTCATGGCTTTAGAAGCTTCTGATAGACTAATTGACATCATTTGAGTCAATTGGAGGTGTACCTGCGAATGCATTTCAAGGCCTACCTTCAAACTCAGTGCCTCTTTGCTTGACATCATGGGAAAATCAAAAGAAATCAGCCAAGACCTCAGAAAAAGAATTGTAGACCTCCACAAGTCTGGTTCATCCTTGGGAGCAATTTCCAAATGCCTGAAGGTACCACGTTCATCTGTACAAACAATAGTACGTAAGTATAAACACCATGGGACCACGCAGCCGTCATACCGCTCAGGAAGGAGACGCATTCTGTCTCCTAGAGATGAACGTACTTTGGTGCGAAAAGTGCAAATCAATCCCTGAACAACAGCAAAGAACCTTGTGAAGATGCTGGAGGAAACAGGTACAAAAGTATCTATATCCACAGTAAAGCGAGTCATATATCGACATAACCTGAAAGGCTGACCTCAACCCTATAAAGCCCGACCTCAATCCTATAAAGCCCTGACCTCAAGCCTATAGACAATTTGTGGGCAGAACTAAAAAAGCGTGTACGAGCAAGGAGGCCTACAAACCTGATTCAGTTACACCAGCTCTGTCAGGAGGAATGGGCCAAAATTCACCCAACTTATTGTGGGAAGCTTGTGGATGGCTACCAGAAACGTTTGACCCAATTTAAAGGCAATGCTAACAAATACTAATTGAGTGTATGTAAACTTCTGACCCACTGGGAATGTGATGAAATAAATAAAAGCTGAAATAAATCAGTCTCTCTACTATTATTCTGACATTTCAAATTCTTAAAATAAAGTGGTGATCCTAACTGACCTAAGACAGGGAATTTTTACTTGGATAAAATGTCAGGAATTGTGAAAAAATGAGTTTAAATGTATTTGGCTAAGGTGTATGTAAACTTCCCGACTTCAACTGTGTCTCTCTGCTTTGCCCCAAAGTTGTGTATTTTAGATTAAATATAATACAAGTACTCCACTGAGAACAAACTAAAGCCATTGCATTGAGAAAAACCCATGTGAAATTGTCACTATTGTCATCTTCAGTACGTCTATGATTGTCTCGTTACAAAGACACATTTAATGTTCCTTTTCCAAAACAACTATGTTAACAGGCTCTTAGAGCAGGAGAAGAAACAGATACCCAGACATGTCTACCACCACTGTCATCAGTTGAAATGTCATGGCCCTGCCATAATTAAACCTTGCCCACATTCTCCACCGAGAGTAAATAGGATTTTTAAATCATCCTGCGAAACATGTATTTGACTTCTTGACATCTGATCCAGCATCTCTTGACACCCACTAACCATCCCCGGTACAGCCCAATCATTTGTCACTGGCTGGGTGTAGGCTGGGGCCCCCTACCCTCATCAGAACCCATCATTACACCACAAGCTGTCAAATTAAAACTTTTAAATTGTGTGAACGCTTCCTTCGGAACTTTCCCTTTTTCCCAGCAACATATTGCAGAGATAATTGAGGATATTAGCAGCCAGACTGTTACCGCAAGATGAAAGGCGAGGAGGGAGCGGTGACAGCTCCTCTCGCTGGCGGCGGTAACGAGGGACTGTCAAAAGTCTCTCTGTGTTTATCTCGGATCATCTAGGGGGATTTAAAACCCTTACCTTCACAATTCCATTCTTTACGGCGCGTCCTTTATCCACAGTGATTTACGGAGGCTCAAGCCCTACGCCGTGTGATGAATGAGCGCTCTTCACAAGGTGTCAGGGCCAGGCAGCGGTGGGCGGCAGTGGCTCTCCCCCTCTCTCTCTCCCTCCATTTTTCTCCCGCTCTGTCTTTCTCTCCCTCTCTTGCCCCGCATTCCTCACCAAATTGAAGGCTGATGAGCTGCAGACTCTGAGCTCCTTTGGGGTGGTTTGTGGTCGGTTACTTTGCTAACACTTAAACCCATTAACATTAATAGTGGGTGATTGATTTGATAGATAATGAATCTTTCATAGTCTGAATAGCAAAACATGGCATAGTCTAAAAGTTTTTTTCCAAATATAAATGTATTAGAATATCATGGTAAGACTGATTGTTATAGCTATTTCTGTCTGACTACACAGACTTCACAGACAAAGTATTTTGGAAAACACAACACATTTCAGAATTGTTCTGCTGACATCACTGCCCTCACGTCGCGTGTCCATCATTCTCCACCATCCACAGAGAGACATATGACACTCTCTCTGCCGATCCATCTCACCCTCACTGTATTGTCTTGTAGAGTGTCAACGTCACATGTTGGGGCATTAGCTGTGCAGACATCAGTGGATGAGGTCACCATTGACACCGTGCCACCATTAAATCAATGGCCTCTGGAGCTGTGGGAACATGCCTGGGTTGCTGTGGTTTCCAGCAGCACACATGGAGCAGCTGGAGATGAGCATTTTATCAGAGATGTTAAAGACCGCATTAGACGGGCGTGGCACCAGATCGGCTTTTACGGTGGTCTGCCGGGGCTCACCTACACACCTGCTGCTGAGAGACAGGGGCCAATGCTGGCCATATGCCACTCCTCTTCAATTTCAACAAAATGCACACTATCAAACCCCAGTGTCATATTTTCACCTAAAATGTGTCCCCTTGAAATTGTGTGCCGAGCCAAACTAGCCGACAGAAGGGATGAAAAGATAGTCTTTGAGCTGGAAGATACAGTCCCTACTCTACAATGAATACATTCAGCAGAACATTGCAATTTCACTCAGGATAAGTATCCACGGAATCAGTGTCACAGAAAAGTGATGTTCGGAATAAGTCCATTGAAAACAAGCTAAGGAAATGCACAAAGAGACAGACAAACTAATTCTCCCTCTTGGAGGCTGGGGGAAAGAAAAAGCAGGAGTGTCACATGGTTGGCAGTAAGTCTCTATTTAAATAAGTCCTTGCTTTAAATGCACGCCGTTCTTGTCTCTGTACAATAATCATGCCTTCAGTGCTCCAGAGTTTTGCAGTGCATTAAGATAAAAGTGCTAAAACAGTGTTTGTTCTGCCACCCCAAATGGAGGCTGCTAAGTGGAGTAGCATGCTGTTTCAGGAGAAGAGGGATGATGCTAGCCGGAGTGTTTCTCTGAGTGGCAACACTTCACACTGCAGGGCTTTGCACCGACACCACACCTTCCATTTGTCATATAGCCTATATACAGTACATATATTATTTATAGAGGACCAAATGTTTGGTGTATTCATTTGATGAATTTTAATTTTATTTAACTAGGCATGTCAGTTAAGAACAAATTCTTATTTACAATTACAGCCAACCCCAGCACGGACGATGCTGGGCCAATTGTGCACCTACCTATGGGACCCCCAATCACGGCCAGTTGTGATACAGCCTGGAATCAAACCAGGGTCTGTAGTGATGCCTCAAGCACTGAGATGCAGTACCTTATACCACTGCACCACTCGGGAGCCCGATATAATGCTATTCGTGATTCAGCAAAGCTATTACGCATACTAGTTACTGACTTTTGTGAGCATTTAAACAAAAAATAATCATAGATTACTTTTAGAGGACCAAGCATGCTAGGTTATATAGCGTTACTAAGAACTAAACCTTTAGGTGTAGGGACTCCCAATATTGACGAGTCGATACACTTCCAATGCAGTTGTATCATGAAAAATAAAGGCCACATACAGCATGCCGCAGGAGGCTGAGAGAGAAACAACTGTTCCTCTAATCCACTAAGTCACACTCTGAACTGGAGAGAATGCTGAGAATACTGCAGGCTCTGCTCCCTAATTCACCTTCCATAGTCCCCTCTAGTCACTTATGAGCTGTAAGTGGATTAAACTCAAAAAACCCACCAATGAAACATGGCAGAAAGTTACATTTTCACCAACTAAACTTTCAATTCACTTTCAATAAAAGGTCATCCCTTTGAAAGCTTGTTCAATGAGAGATACATCGTCACTTAACATACATTACATGACCATAAGTATGTAGACACCTGCTCGTCAAACATTTCATTCCAAAATCATGGGCATTAATATGGAGTTGGTCCCCCCTTTGCTGCTATAACAGCCTCCACTCTTCTTTTGAAGGCTTTCCACTAGATGTTGGACCATTGCTGCGGGGACTTGCTTCCATTCAGCCAAAAGACCATTAGTGAGGTCGGGCACTGATGTTGGGAGATTAGGCCTGCCTCACAGTCAGAGTTCCAATTCATCCCAAAGGTGTTCAATGGGGTTGAGGTCAGGGCTCTGTGCAGGCCAGGCAAGTTCTTCCACACCAATCTCGACAAACCATTTCTGTATGAACTTCGCTTTGTACACGGAGGTATTCCAGAAATTGTTGCCACAAAGTTGGAAGCACAGAATTGTCTAGAATGTCATTGTATGCTGTAGCGTTAAGATTTCCATTCACTGGAACTAAGGGGCCTAGCCCCAGACCATTATTCCTCCTTCTCCAAACTTTAAAGTTGGTACTATGCAAGTAGTGAGTGTTGCAGACGATTTTTAAGCGCTATGCGCTTCAGCACTCGGCGGTTCCATTCTGTGAGCTTGTGTGGCCTACCTCTTCGCGTCTGAGCCGTTGTTGCTCCTAGACGTTTCCGCTTCACAATAACAGCACCTGTAGTTGACCGGGGCAGCTCTAGCAGGGCAGAAATTTGATGAACTTGTCTTTCCACGTTGAAAGTCACCATGCTCTTCAGTAAGGCCATTCTACTGCAAATGTCTATCTGCAGAGATTGCATGGCTGTGTGCTTTATTTTATAAACTTGCAGCAACGGGTGTGGCTGAAATATCCGAAACCACTAATTTGAAGGCGTGTACACATACTTTTATATACACTACCATTCAAAAGTTTAGGGTCACTTAGAAATGTTCTTGTTTTTGAAAGAAAAGCAATTTTTTTGTTCATTAAAATAACATAAAATTGATCATAAATACAGTGTAAACATTGTTTATGTAGAAAATGACTATTGTAGCTGGAAACTGCTGATTTTTTATGGAATATCTACATAGGCGTACAGAGGCCCATTATCAGCAACCATCACTCCTGTGTTCCAATGGCACGTTATGTTAGCTAATTCAAGTTTAACATTTTAAAAGGCTAATTGATCATTAGAAAACACTTTTGCAATTATGTTAGCACAGCTGAAAACTGTTGTTCTGATTAAACAAGATATAAAACGGCCTTTAGACTAGTTAAGTATCTGGAGCATCAGCATTTGTGGGTTCGATTACAGGCTCAAAATGGCCAGAAACAAAGACTTTCTTCTGAAACTCGTTAGTCTATTCTTGTTCTGAGAAATAAAGGCTATTCCATGTGCGAAATTGCCAAGAAACTGAAGATCTGGTACAACGTTGTGTACCACTCTGTCATGACGTTGGCCTGTGGGTAAGGTTTATGACCCCCCCCCCATAAATACCTTTCTCCCTTCAACATGTTAGCCAGGGTTCGTGAAGATAGCCAAGAATTTACAACTTTCATTATGAGACTGAAAATAAGATAAGGGTTAATATTGACTGCTATCGATGTAAAATATTACGAAGTATTTTAAGAGTTTATTCGGAAGATAACGGCTCTATAAACGTTCTTCCGTGGTGCCCCGACTTTCTAGTTAATTACATTTACATGATTAGCTTAATCAGGTAATATTAATTACAGAGAAAGATTTTTATAGGTTAGCATGTCATATCACTTAATCCGGCATAGCCAAAGACATGACAACTCCCTTCACAGAACAGCGCAAACTGTCTCTAAACAGAATAGAAAGAGGAGTGGAAGGCCCCGGTGCACAACTGAGCAAGAGGACAAGTACATTAGAGTGTCTAGTTTGAGAAGAAAATGCCTCACAAGTTCTCAACTGGCTGCTTAATTAAATAGTACCTGCAAAACACCAGTCTAAACGTCAACAGTGAAGGGGCGACTCCAGGATGCTGGCCTTCCGCCAGCATCATACCACCCTGCATCCCACTGCTGGCTTGCTTATGAAGCTAAGCAGGGTTGGTCCTGGTCAGTCCCTGGATGGGAGACCAGATGCTGCTGGAAGTGGTGTTGGAGGGCCAATAGGATGCACTGTTTCCTCTGGTCTAAAAAATATCCCACTGCCCTGTGTAGGGTGCTGTCTTTCAGATGGGATGTTAAATGGGTGTCCTGACTCTGTGAGGTCATTAAAGATCCCATGGCACTTATTGTAAGAGTAGGGGTGTTTACCCTGGTGTCCTGGCTAAATTCCCAAGCTGTCTGTCATATGGTCACCTAATCATCCCCAGCTTACAATTGGCTCATTCATCCCCCTCCTCTCCCCTGTAGCTATTCCCCAGGTTGTTGCTGTAAATGAGAATGTGTTCTCAGTCAACTTACCTGGTAAATAAAGAAAAAAATAGTTAGTTCTCTGGAAAGGATTTTGAACTCTGAGATGGCCCTCGGCTGCTTTCTGACAATTCCCCCAAAAGTCGTATAAAACTACGGGGGATGAGGAAAATACGTTTGTTGCGAAGTTTAAGAGACTTGTGGTCGAGGGCATTGGAGAATTGCATAATGCCATTATAGGAGGGGGACGAGAGGAGGACCTTGGCCCCTACCACTCCACGCAAACGCATACATGCACTCACCCCCATAATGAGAATCCACCTCACCAAATCTTTCAATTCAAGGCTTGCTTAGATTGACTGTAATGCCTAAGTAATCAGCCTGTTCTGACCTACCTTGTCCCCAGCCAGGATTTATAGCTCCCAATTACTGATCTCTATTACCCAGTGTGCCAAGGGGAAGGAAGTCACACTCCTGGACGGAAGGCCACCGCTCTGTCTCACAGCCTGGGTGAACAGGTGCCACCAGGAAGCAACCCCTCCCTCCCTCCTACCCTCCCTCACTGTCATCCCACATTACTTCGCCAAGGACTACAGAAAACTTTTAATGCTCCCCTGAGCATCCGGATGTTCCTTGGTTTGTCTTTACTGTGTCTGGGCTTGCGCTATTGTGATAGATGAAAAGTGTTCCCTTTTCGTTTTTTTGGCAGAAAATGTTTTAGGGAGGGGGGGTGACATACATTATCGTTCAAAAGTTTAGGGTCACTTAGAAATGTCCTTGTTTTTGAAAGAAAAGCACATTTTTGTCCATTAAAATAACATCAAATTGATCATAAATACAGTGTAGAAATTGTTAATATTGTAAATGACTATTGTAGCTGGAAATGGCAGATTTTTTATGGAATATCTACATAGGCGTACAGAGGCCAATTATCAGCAACCATCATTCATGTGTATCCAATGGCATGTTGTGTTAGCTAATCCAAGTTTATCATTTTAAAAGGCTTATTGATCATTACAAAACTATTTTGCAATTATGTTCGCACAGCTGTAAGCTGTTGTTCTGATTAAAGATTTAAAACTGTCCTTTGGACTAGTTGAGTATCTGGAGCATCAGCATTTGTGGGTTTGATTACAGGCTCAAAATGGCTAGAAACAAAGACTTTCTTCTGAAACTTGTCAGTCTATTCTTGTTCTGAGAAATGAAGGCTGTTCCATGCGAGAAATTGCCAAGAAACGGAAGATCTCGTACAACGCTGTGTATGACTCCCTTCACAGAAAAACACAAACTGGCTCTAACCAGAATAAAAAGAGAAGTGGGAGGCCCCGGTGCACAACTGAGCAAGAGGACAAGTACATTTTTTTAACCTTTATTTAACTAGGCAAGTCAGTTAAGAACAAATTCTTATTTTCAATGATGGCCTAGGAACAGTGGGTTAAACTGCCTTGTTCAGGGGCAGAACGACATATTTTTACCTTGTCAGCTCAGGGATTCAATCTTTCAGTTACTAGTCCAACGCTCTAACCACTAAGCTACCTGCCGCCCCAAATTATCCAAATTATCCAAATGATAAACTTGGATTAGCTAACACAACGTGCCATTGGAACACAGGAGTAATGGTTACTGATAATGGACCTCTGTACGCCTATGTAGATATTCCAATAAAAATCAGTCGTTTCCAGCTGCAATAGTCATTTACAACATTAACAATGTCTAACTGTATTTCTGATCAATTTGATTACCGTAAATTCCGGACTATAAGCCGCAACTTTTTTCCCAGGCTTTGAACCTCGCTGCTTAAACAATGGATTTTATATGGATTTTTGGTAATAATATATGGATTTTTCCCACTTTCTATTTTTTTTCTCTCCAAAAAAACACATTCTGTGACGTGCTCAGTTTTTTGGCGGCATGAAGCTTTCATTAGACCAATGAAATTGCCGAACGGGTTAAGGTCAAACAACTTTTTTGTTTACTGTTTAGATTAAATCGAGCGCTCTCAAACTTCCCATCATTCTGATTACGGTAGTCATTTTGTCACCCTCATCCTCACCAGCATGAGGAATTGACTCAGTGCAAAAAGACAACTAAAGCTTACTGCTAATTTTTTATTCTTTGTTACAAGTCGTGTTTCGTTAAAGCCTATTTATTTTTGTTACAAGCCGTGTTTCGTTAAAGCCTATTTATTTTTGTTACAAGCCGTGTTTCATTAAAGCCTGTGTAAAGTTCATTTGTTTCAATGTACCGGTAGGCACCTGCGGCTTATAGACATGTGCGGCTTATTTATGTTCAAAATAATATTTTTTTTTTAATTCAGTGGGTGCGGCTTATATTCAGGTGCGCTTATTAGTCCGGAAATTACGGTACCCTACACTTTTGAACGGTAGTGTATGTTTCTCTGCAACAAGTTGGAAATATTGAAAATATGTATATGAAACTGTCTAGTGCCTTGCTAAACAAATCAATATATTGCATCAATAGTATCTTAATATTAATTTTGATTATTACTGATGCTATTAAGACAGATTAAGTGAGAATCAATTACATGCTGTAAACCAAAATAAACAATATGTACATCAAAGATCTATACATGTCTGAATCTACACTGAACAAAAATATAACGCAAAATGCAACAATTTCTAAGATTTTACTGAGTTACACTTCATATAAGGAAATCAGTCAATTTACAGTGCCTTTGGAAAGTATTCAGACTCCTTTACTTTTTCCACATTTTGTTATACTAAAATGTATTAAATGTGTTTTTTTCCTCATGAATCTCCACACAATACCCAATTTTTTTACAAATGTATTAAAATAAAAAACTGAAATATTACATCTACATAAGTATTCAGACCCTTTACTCAGTACTTTGTTGAAGCACCTTCAGCAGTGATTACAGCCTCGAGTCTTCTTGGGTATGACGCTACAAGCTTGGCACACCTGTTTTTGGGAAGTTTCTCCCATTCTTCTCTGCAGATCCTCTCAAGCTCTCTCAGGTTGGATGGGGAGTGTGTTGCTGCACAGCAATTTTCAGGTCTCTCCAAAGATGTTTGATCAGGTTCAAGTCTGGCTGGGCCACTCAAGGACATTCAGAGACTTGTCCCGAAGCCACTCCTGCGTTGTTTTGGCTGTGTGCTTAGGGTCGTTGTCCTGTTGGAAGGGGAACCTTTGCCCCAGTCTGAGGTTCTGAGTGCTCTGGAGCTTGTTTTCATCAAGGATCTCTCTGTACTTTGCTCTGTTCATCTTTGCCTCGATCCTGACTATTCTCCCAGTCCCTGCTGCTGAAAAACATCCCCACAGCACGATGCTGCCACCACCATGCTTCACCGTAGGGATGGTGCCAGGTTTCCTCCAGACATGAAGCTTGGCATTCAGGCCAAAGAGCTCAATCTTCTCATGGTCTTAGAGTCTTTAGGTGACTATTGGTAAACTACAAGCGGACTGTCTTGTGCCTTTTTACTGAGGAGTGGCTTCCGTCTGGTCACTCGACCATAAAGGCCTGATTATTTAAGTGCTGCAGAGATGGTTGTCCTTCTGGAACGTTCTCCCATCTCCACAGAGGAACTCTAAAGCTCTGTCAGAGTGACCATCAGGTTCTTGGTCACCTCCATGACCAAGGCCCTTCTTCCCCGATTGCTCAGTTTGGCCGGGAGGCCAGCTCTAGGAAGAGTCTTGGTGGTTCCAAACTTCTTCCATTTAAGAATGATGGAGGCCACTGTGTTCTTGGGGACCTTCAATGCTGCAGAAATGCTTTGCTACCCTTCCCCAGATCTGTTCCTCGACACAATCCTCGACCCAATCAACACAATCACCTCAAGGATGAACAATTGAAACAGGATGCACCTGAGCTCAATTTCGAGTCTCATAGCAAAGGGTCTGAATTCTTATGTAAATAAGGTAGGCTCAATGGGTGATATGTCTGGTGATTTTGCAGGCCATGGAAGAATTGGGACATTTACCTTCGAGGAATTGTGTACAGATCATTGTGACATTGGGCTGCGCATTATCATGCTGCAACATGAGGTGATGGCGGTGGATGAATGTGAAGCCAATGGGTCTCAGGATCTCGTCACAGTATCTCTGTGCATTCAAATTGCCATTAATAAAATAGAATTGTGCTCATTGTCATTAGCTTAGGCCTGCCCATACCATAACCCCACTTCCCCCATGGTGCACTCTGTTCACAATGTTGACATCAGCAAACCGCTCGCCCACACAACGCCATACACACTGTCTGCCATCTGCCCAGGACAGTTGAAACAGGGATTCTTCCGTGAAGAGCACACTTCTCCAGCGTGCTAGTGGTCATCGAATGTGAGCATTTTCCCACTGAAGTCGGTTACGAAGTCAAACTGCAGTCAGGTCAAGACCCTGGTGAGGGCGACGAGCATGCAAATTAGCTTCTCCGGACGGTTTCTGACAGTTTGTGCAGAAATTCTTCGGTTGTGCAAACCCACAGTTTCATCAGCTGTTTGGGTGGCTGGCATGGGGAAAAAGCCGGATGTGGATGTCCTGAGCTGGCATGGTTACATGTGGTCTAACCGGATGTGGAGGTCCTGGGCTGGCGTGGTTACAAGTGGTCTGCGATTGTATGGCTGGTTGGACGTACTGCCAAATTCTCTAATACGACGTTGGAAGGTGGCTTATGGTAGAGAAATGAACATTAAATTATCTGGCAACAGCTCTGGTGAAAAAACCTGCAAACAGCATGGCAACTGCACACTCCCTCAAAACTTGACACATCATTGTGTTGTGTAACAAAACTGCACATTTTAGAGTGGCCTTTTATTGTCCCCCGTACAAGGTGCACCTGTGTAATGATCATGCTGTTTAATCAGCTTCTTGATTTGCCACACCTGTTAGGTGGATGGATGATCTTGGCAAAGGAAAAATGCTTACTAACAGGGATGTAAACATTTTTGAGAAATAAGTATTTTGTGCATATGGAACATTTCTGGGATCTTTTATTTCAGCTCATAAAACATGGGACGAACACTTTACATGTCACGTTTATATTTTTGTTCAGTATACATCAAATCAATATCTTTAGGAGTGTACACATCTCATAGAGATACTTTTGAGCAACAGCTCAATTAAGGTCAACCTCAGTTAAGATAAGTTCATAAAACTAGTGAGGACAAAAGGTGTGGATCTTTTCAAATCAAATCAACTACTCAGCTGTTCTCCTGTGCTGATACATAGTGGAAACTTCACATATGCAAACGGAGGCATGTTCGAACTCATCCTCACACTGAGTTGTCATTCATAGCAGTATGGCGGCTGCTAAAGTAAGAGCTTGTGGACTCCTTGTTAATATTTCACACTGAACTTTTTATCAAAACAATGTTATTATCATGTAGAGTGGGATGCTGGAACGATGTCATATTTTCTAGGTTTGAAGTGCCATACACTGTCACAATACCTTCCACAGGGGGCAGCGGGAGAAATGAATGATTAATATGAAACACTGGTTAGAGGGAGGGTTGTTATAGGGATAGTTCAGTAATTGCGCTAACGCTAGTTGGCAACTTCCTTCAAACTGAATGCAGAGACATCATAATGGTACCCACGAGTTCATATGACTCTGGGGAAGTAGATAAAGGGCGTCATTGCAAAAATCCCAAACTATCCCTTTAAATAGATATACTGTTTATACTGGTTAGCTGACAATGTCACAAAAACGATGTGCACGCTTCCATATGGCAGAAGTCAACGTGTCCTTGTGATTCTGGATGGCCAGATTGCTAGCAAGAATGACAAGAAACCTCCATGTGGGGAATCGTTTTAGCTCGTTTCATCTTGTTCTTGATACCATGTCTTGTTTTGACTGATTTCTTGTCAATGCAAATATGGCTAAAATTCACTAGCTAGCTAACCAACAACTGTAACAATGTATTTGAGAGACAATAAGTGCTCATTGTGCAAACGTATTTATGTTTCCAATAAACACTGGGGACGAAATATAGCTTACATGTTGTCAACAATCTGTTTTGCCCCATAGTTGCACACACATTGGTTTTGCTTGTAAACAACCAACCTTTCTATATGGTGTGATAAAGGATAGGTGGCATATTTAAAATGTCATCGAAGGGTCCAATTGTAAATGGATATTTACATCTACATTTTAGTCATTTAGCAGACACTCTTATCCAGAGCGACTTACAGTAGTGAATACATACATTTCATAAATTTTTTGTTGTTGTTGTTGTTGTACTGACCCCCCGTGGGAATCGAACCCACAACCCTGGCGATGCACACACCATGCTGGCGTTGCAAACACCATGCTCTACCAACTGAGCCACAGGGAAGGCGTAAAACTATGTGGAATTAAGCCATAACACTATTTCCTGAAAATGATTCCCAAAATACTGCTTTAAATAGTTTCCAGCCATTGGTTTCCAGCTATTTCACTTTTTGTCATTAATATAACACATGCTGTATTATACAGCATTGAGTCATTGTGCATCTGTTGTTGTCTGAGATGTGGTTACATTCAAGAAGGCAATGAAATATTATGGAACCAGGTCAGACTTGTCAACAACCCTCATGTTGGAAACCATTACATATAAACCTCATAATAATAATAATAGTCTATCATTCAGACATAACATGTTTCTCTCGTCATAGCTCATAGTCATAGGTGAATTGAATCATAATTCCTTTCAGTGATGACACAATACTGGGTGAAGGGACAGTGCACTGCATTTATCCTGTTAACATGGTGTTTAGATAATATGGTTACGTAGTGGCAGGCTCTCAGTGTCCATGTAGTGAACACGGGGCCCACCTTGTGGAGGCCAGCAGAGGTCGTACACAACCAAACAAAACCCAGACAAAAAGCTCCATAAGAAGAGAGAGAGTCAGGCAGAGCCACAGCCGTGTCCTGAAGCAGGCACACAGGGATTACCTCCATGGCTGCCACCAATACAGCCGTGATCTGCTGTGTCGCTCTGCCTAATCCCTGCCGACCACGGCACCCCCCCAGCACCCACGCTGCGATCAAATGACACCAGAGACAGCAGAGAGGCATGACAAGCCAACCCCGCTACCCAGACCGCTGCCAACCCTCATGGATAGCATGGGCAATACTCCCTCCCTCTGCGGTACCCACCAGCTATCTGCTAGTGGGTGGCTCTAGAACATAGGGGAAGGAGAGCTTTTCAGTGGAGGGTTTGTTGGTTTTCTCAGGTTCTAGAGTTGAGACAGAGCAGGGGACTTGAGCTTTAACTCAAAGGGATCGCTACCACTTTAATGAGTGATGCCATCAGTTAAAAGTGAGTGCGTTTATGCAGTGGGAGAAATTCAGTGTTATAAATAATAGGGGAGTTGATATGACTGATTCTCAGAGCATTAATCTAGCTTCTGATATCTCCGATGCTAGCTACACATGAGTCATTGTTAATTCCAATGAATCAATTACCGTTTCATGCACCTAAAAATAGAATAGTGATAAATCAATGGGGACACTTCAGAGACTGAAAAAGAAAGGGGGGTTGAAGGGGACGGGGTGCTTGTCTTTCCTGTGGAAGATTATACCATTGCCACTCTTTACTGATTATTCTCAATCATTCACTGATACACTTCTCTAGCTACATTTGACGAGGCTACAACAGACCTTGAACTAAAAGGTTTTCGGCAAATTCCCCTCTAAACAGAGTACTACACCTTTCCAGTGATTTCAGAGCAGACATAAACACACATATTTCTATTTCATTGTCAGTATCCTTGACTTGAATATTTCTATAATGGCTTTGACCTATTTCCCATTCAGGACAACAATGACAGAATACTTTTTTGGCAATTTCACTCTGTGGAAAAGAAAAGGCGTAATCCATTTGAAAAGGTGTGCAGCGATCTCCAGTGCCCATTGGATTGGTCACAGCTCAGCAAGCACGATGCCTTCTGCGCAGACAGTGTCCCCCAGACCTGCCCCTTCTCTCCACTATTCAAAGTCTTCACACACATGGGCATTGCATGCCCTCCCTCACGCCATGCACTAGGTACAAGGGCAGCCAGGTTCATCTGTGCACAATCACAACGGACGGCCACATTTCATTCCAATTGCAGTGATGAAAATATCCCCTCTGTGCATATTATTATGGTTATATATACGACATACGCACACACGCACACACGCACGCACATACCGGCACAACACAAACACACATACACATAACACACACACGTAAACTCATGCACACACAAACACACTTTTACACCCATCATTTGCTGCTGCTACTCTGTTCTTTATTTTACTCTTATTATTATCTAACCTGATGCCTAGTCACTTTACCCGGCCTTCATGTACATATCTACCACGCACCTCTGCACATTGATCTGGTACTGGTACTCCCTGTATATAACTGCACATTGATCTGGTACTGGTACTCCCTGTATGTAGCTCCACATTGATCTGGTACTGATACTCCCTGTATGTAGCTCCACATTGATCTGGTACTGGTACTCCCTGTATGTAGCTCCACATTGATCTGGTACTGGTACTCCCTGTATGTAGCTCCACATTGATCTGGTACTGGTACTCCCTGTACGTAGCTCCACATTGATGTGGTACTGGTACTCCCTGTATATAACTCCACATTGATCTGGTACTGATACTCCCTGTATATAACTGCACATTGATCTGATACTGGTACTCCCTGTACATAACTCCACATTGATCTGGTACTCCCTGTATATAACTGCACATTGATCTGGTACTGGTACTCCCTGTATATAACTGCACATTGATCTGGTACTGGTACTCCCTGTATATAACTGCACATTGATCTGGTACTGGTACTCCCTGTATATAACTCCACATTGATCTGGTACTGGTACTCCCTGTATATAACTGCACATTGATCTGGTACTGGTACTCCCTGTATGTAGCTCCACATTGATCTGGTACTGGTACTCCCTGTATGTAGCTCCACATTGATCTGGTACTGGTACTCCCTGTATGTAGCTCCACATTGATCTGGTACTGGTACTCCCTGTATATAACTCCACATTGATCTGGTACTGGTACTCCCTGTATATAACTGCACATTGATCTGGTACTGGTACTCCCTGTATGTAGCTCCACATTGATCTGGTACTGGTACTCCCTGTATGTAGCTCCACATTGATCTGGTACTGGTACTCCCTGTATGTAGCTCCACATTGATCTGGTACTGATACTCCATGTATATAACTCCACATTGATCTGGTACTGGTACTCCCTGTATATTACTCCACATTGATCTGGTACTGATACTCCCTGTATATAACTCCACATTGATCTGGTACTCCCTGTATATAACTGCACATTGATCTGGTACTGGTACTCCCTGTATATAACTCCATATTGATCTGGTACTGGTACTCCCTGTATATAACTGCACATTGATCTGGTACTGGTACTCCCTGTATATAACTCCACATTGATCTGGTACTGGTACTCCCTGTATATAACTGCACATTGATCTGGTACTGGTACTCCCTGTATGTAGCTCCACATTGATCTGGTACTGGTACTCCCTGTATGTAGCTCCACATTGATCTGGTACTGATACTCCCTGTATATAACTCCACATTGATCTGGTACTGATACTCCCTGTATATAACTCCACATTGATCTGGTACTCCCTGTATATAACTGCATATTGATCTGGTACTCCCTGTATATAACTCCATATTGATCTGGTACTGGTACTCCCTGTATATAACTGCACATTGATCTGGTACTGGTACTCCCTGTATATAACTCCACATTGATCTGGTACTGGTACTCCCTGTATATAACTGCACATTGATCTGGTACTGGTACTCCCTGTATATAACTGCACATTGATCTGGTACTGGTACTCCCTGTATATAACTGCACATTGATCTGGTACTGGTACATTTGTACATTTACATTTTAGTCATTTAGCAGACGCTCTTATCCAGAGCGCCTTACAGTAGTGAATGCATACATTTCATACATTTCTTTTTCATACATTTTTTTTTTTCTGTGGTGGCCCCCCGTGGGAATCGAACCCACAACCCTGGCATTGCAAACACCATGCTCTACCAACTGAGCTACAGGGAAGGCTACTGGTACTCCCTGTATATAACTCCACATTGATCTGGTACTGGTACTCCCTGTATATAACTCCACATTGATCTGGTACTGGTACTCCCTGTATATAACTCCACATTGATCTGGTACTGGTACTCCCTGTATATAACTCCACATTGATCTGGTACTGGTACTCCCTGTATATAACTGCACATTGATCTGGTACTGGTACTCCCTGTATATAACTGCACATTGATCTGGTACTGGTACTCCCGGTATATAACTGCACATTGATCTGGTACTGGTACTCCCGGTATATAACTCCATTATTGTGTATTTTATTTTATTCCTCGTGTTACTATTTTATTTGTATTATTCTTTTTAAACTGCATCGTTGAGAAGGGCTCGTAAACAAGAATTTCACGGTAAAGTCTACAACAGTTTATTCGGCACATGTGACAAACACAATTTGATTTGATTTGAGACAAATTGATCGGAGATGGAAAGAGAGATGGAAAGAGAGATGGAAAAAAGCAGCCTTGTTCTACTAATCGGAGCATTCCACACAGTGTTCACTTTCCTAAAATCACAACATCTCACCAAACCCGTCGAGTCCATAGCTCCGCTGCCCTACCTGTCTCTGACAGAGGAGAGTGAATTCATTAAGATAATAAATTGCACATGTCATATTTGTCATCTTTTCAATCATCGGTTAATGAGGTGAAACATGTGGAAGGGCGTTTCTCTGAGTGAGCTGAGCTGCCTTGGCAAAGGAGCATGGAATGACATCACCCTGACTGAGGGACATTGAGGAGATGCATCTGAAAAGGGGAGGCCTGACATAAAATTTGAATGACACCATGAGGTAAAGTTTGTCTTTATCTGATGTGAAATGTGTACATTTATAGGCATGCGTGATGCCAAATGTCTATATGGATTGGATTCCGCATACTCATGAATACAATTGATCAGAGAGAGAGATGGGGAGAGAGAAAGAGAGAGAGATAGATGGAGAGAGAGAAAGAGAGAGATAGATGGAGAGTGAGAAAGAGAGAGAGATAGATGGAGAGAGAAAGAGAGAGAGATAGATGGAGAGAGAAAGAGAGAGAGATAGATGGAGAGGGAGAAAGAGAGAGAGATAGATGGAGAGAGAAAGAGAGAGAGATAGATGGAGAGAGAGAAAGAGAGTGAGATAGATGGAGAGAGAAAGAGAGAGAGATAGATGGAGAGAGAAAGAGAGAGAGATAGATGGAGAGAGAGTAAGAGTCAGTCAACTGGGGGGTCATAGAGAGAGGCTCAGTTAGCTGATACCAATGTACCTTGATTAGAATATTGTCAAATTGCAATTTACAAATGAAAATGAATAGATTTTTCCCTGCCCTGACCTCCATTAAAAACACTTCATTGTTGATGAGCCATGATGCCATCTGCTATCGATTGGAGAGCATCAGTATGGCCAATCCTGCCTCATCACAAGGAGGTCATCCAAAGCAATCTGGGCCTATTGAGAGATTGATCAGGTGAAGGGAGCTGGGAGCTGCCACTTGGGCCTACTCAAGGCCTTAAAGTCTGTAGTGTGTGCTGGTGATGCACCCCAGCCACTGTCCCTCTACGGAGGTTAGGAGAGGGGAGCGTCTCAAATCTAAATGCTAATGTCTTCTTTAAGAGCCTGGATGCCCTTTAACCACTACAGTGAGGAGTGAGGGATGGTTCTCTGTGTCTCGACAGCTCTATCTTGTCTCTACTCCTGACCCACCTCCAGCCTCCTTCCCACACAGGTTACTGGTACAAACCATTTGTAATAGGATTCAAAGCTGCCCACAGACCAGACATGAATCACTTCCTGGTTGTTATTGTATAAACCAGAAATCATCATCTACTGATGATATATTTCCAGGAGAGCTGATGTAACCATCCATAGCTTTTTTCAAGGACTACTGCGATGCTCTCTATAAAATATCCAATACCTATTTGCGTAGAACATGTCATGCTGGTTACACAATTGCTTGTGTTTTGATGTGAATGCTAGCTTATTCTGTTTGAAAGCTTTTCAGAGAACATGGAATCATTTAGTTTTGATTTCCCTTCACCAAAATAGGGCTTGTAAATCTAATCAAAATCCAACAAAATCGGAATTCTTCCTGAATTATTATACATCAAGGAAATTGACGTAGTGTACGCCCCTCTGAACGAGACAACCATTAGGAACTCCTCTGGGCAATAGAGATAATAAGCCTTACATTACAGTATGCAGCCGCTTGCAGCTCTAGACTGTCCACCATTTTCAACCTTCAGCTGCACAATTCATTCACTTGCTCTCTCGCTTTCACTCCAACTCTCTCTCTCTGGTCCATTCTTCCTCATACATTTGCAGTGGGGAGTATATTAAAGGCACATTGTGCTACACTATTATGCGTCTTCAGCGCTAGAACACACAGTATTGTGGGCTTCTCCATGGTAACAGAGATCAGAAGGCAAAGGTCAGGCTGGGAGAGAGCTGGTTGAGGTGTAGTTGTGCAGAGCTCGGCTGGCTAGCGGGCGGGGGTGGGTGGGTGGGCTGGGGGCGGTGGAAGCTAGGCTCCATGTGGGCCGGGCCGCCTTCCCTTCCTTCAGCGTGCTCATCATCTCCTGTCCTCCCTCTGCTAGCTCTGTGCAAGGTTATCCAGAGTCAATAAGCCTTCTGCAAAGGTTAAGGAGACCTATGAGGAAGATATTATGCAAACAGTCAACTCTGTGGAGCCGGCAGAACCACACATAACAGACATAACAGGCTTTTGTTCATCTTCCATTCCAAAAGTGAATTATAGAGAAAAGTTTGGTTTCCCTCACTCTCCCAGGGTCAAATGACTTATGGTTTTATATGGTAGGATCTTTCTCTTAAAACATCTGACCTTCAGCACTGCTCCATTAAGCATAGTGAAATGAACCTGTTGTCAGTATTATGATATTAAACATTTGCGCGTCCAGGTTTTGAACAAAGACATGTTGGCCACAATCTGATGCAATATCCTAAACAGGCTGAATGAGAATCATCAGACAATTACAACCAACCTATTCTATTTCACAACAAAACAATATACCAATGGTAATAATGTATCAATATAACAATGGTAGTAATGTATCAACAGAACAATGGTAATAATGACACTAATTCAGTATTACCATAGTAAGAAAATGCTAGAAAACAAGGGGTACTCAAATGATTTATACAAAAATATAGAGGTGTAAATGTGCTGTAGGTAATTTATACTTATGAGCAAACCTGCTTATCCACTGCTTTGATAATAATTATGATTATAAATTCTATATTTAGGTATGTCAGTCTCAAGGCTGCTCCATACGTACACAGATGTGTTCTAGGACATGAGAGGAATGAAAATGTCACGATTTCCGCCGAAGTCAGTCCCTCTCCTTGTTCGGGCGGTGTTCGGCGGTCGACGTCACCGGCCTTCTAGCCATCGCCGATCCACTTTTCATTTTCCATTTGTTTTGTCTTTCTCTTACACACCTGGTTTCAATCCCCCAATTACTTGTTCATTATTTAACCCTCTGTTCCCCCATGTTTGTTTGTGAGTAATTGTTTGCATGTAAGACGGTCCGTTATGTGGCCTCGCTTTATTGTATTATATTTTGAGTAAATTACGTTTATTTACTCATATCTGCTGTCCTGCGCCTGACTCCTCTACACAAGCTACACACAGACCACATTACTCACCCAGAATGGAGTCAGCAGGAGCAGACGCCCTCCCTGTGGCGATAGAGGAGCGCGTCTGTCACGGTTGTCTTCATCCTCTGACGAGATAACGAAATCGTCATCGGAAAATGTGGACCAATACGCAGCAGGTTCGTGAATGCTCATCTTGATTTTTTATTCACTACAAAAATGAACATACAAAAAATAACAAAATACGAACAACTAACAGTCTGTCAAAGCATAGTGCTTTACACAGAACAATCACCCACCACTCAAGGACCAAGCAGCAGAGGAAGGAGCAGAAGGCGTTCGAGTTGGACTGGCGGGAGAAGTGGACTTGGGAAGAAGTTCTGAACGGGGCCGGACCTTGGCATCAGGCTGGGGAGTATCGCCGCCCGCAGTGGGAAATAGAAGCAGCCAAGGCAGAGAGGCGGTGGTACGAGGCCAGAGTGGACGCGCTGAAGGAGATGCACGAGAGGCACCCCCAAGAAAATTTTGGGGGGGGGCACACGGGTAGTTTGGCTAGGCGTAAGAAGAGCCGGAAGCCAGCTACCCGTGGATATATGGAGGAGCGTATGGGGTGGAGAGCGTTATGTTTTGTTGAGGAGCGCACTATCTCACCCATACGCACGCACAGTCCGGTGCGAGTTATTCCAGCCCCTCGCAGGTGCCGTGCTAGAGCGGGCATCCAGCCTGGTAGGAGGATGCCTGCGCAGCGCATCTGGTCGCCGGTACGCCTCCGAGGACCAGGCTACCCAACTCCCGCTCTACGCACGGCTACCATCAGGCCCCTGCACAGCCCAGTCTGCCCTGTACGAGCACTCCGCTCGTACAGGGCTACTAGTTCCATCCAGCCAAGGCGGGTTGTGCAGGAGGTAAGATCTAGACCGGCTGTGCGCCTCCATAGCCCTGGGTTTCCAGCTCCTGTCTCTCGTGCGGACCCGGAAGTGCGTCCACCCAGTCCGACTCGTCCTGTTCCCGCTCCCCGCACTAAACGGCAAGTGCGTAAACCCAGCCTCTCCAGTCAACAGTCGTCGGAGCTGCCCGCCAGTCAACAGTCGTCGGAGCTGCCCGCCAGTCAACAGTCGTCGGAGCTGCCCGCCAGTCAACAGTCGTCGGAGCTGCCCGCCAGTCAACAGTCGTCGGAGCTGCCCGCCAGTCAACAGTCGTCGGAGCTGCCCGCCAGTCAACAGTCGTCGGAGCTGCCCGCCAGTCAACAGTCGTCGGAGCTGCCCGTCAGTCAACAGTCGTCGGAGCTGCCCGTCAGTCAACAGTCGTCGGAGCTGCCCGTCAGTCAACAGTCGTCGGAGCTGCCCGTCAGTCAACAGTCGTCGGAGCTGCCCGTCAGTCAACAGTCGTCGGAGCTGCCCGTCAGTCAACAGTCGCCGGAGTGGTCAGACTGCGCTGAACTGCCGGAGTGGCCAGACAGCGCTGAACTGCCGGAGTGGCCAGACTGCGCTGAACTGCCGGAGTGGCCAGACTGCGCTGAACTGCCGGAGTGGCCAGACTGCGCTGAACTGCCGGAGTGGCCAGACTGCGCTGAACTGCCGGGGTGGCCAGACTGCGCTGAACTGCCGGAGTGGCCAGACTGCGCTGACCTGCCGCAGTGGCCAGACTGCCCTGACCTGCCGGAGTGGCCAGACTGCCCTGACCTGCCGGAGTGGCCAGACTGCCCTGACCTGCCGGAGTGGCCAGACTGCCCTGACCTGCCGGAGCGGCCAGACTGCCCTGACCGCCCCGAGCCGACAGACTGCCCTGACCGCCCCGAGCCGACAGACTGCCCAGACCGCCCCGAGCCGACAGACTGCCCAGACCGCCCCGAGCCGACAGACTGCCCAGACCGCCCCGAGCCGACAGACTGCCCAGACCGCCCCGAGCCGACAGACTGCCCAGACCGCCCCGAGCCGACAGACTGCCCAGACCGCCCCGAGCCGACAGACTGCCCAGACCGCCCCGAGCCGACAGACTGCCCAGACCGCCCCGAGCCGACAGACTGCCCAGACTGCCTGGAACGGCCAGAACCTGAGCCGCCTCCAATATAGGTGGGTGATTCTGTCACGGTTGTCGTCTTCGTCTTCCGACGATATAACGAAATCGTCGTCTGAAAATGTAGACCAATACGCAGCAGGTACGTGTATGCTCATATTTAGATTTATTCACTTACAAAAACCACTGAATACAAAATAACAAAACCACTAGAACAAACGAACAACTAACAGTCTGTGTTCAGCCCTAGGCTTTGCCAGACTGTTAGTTGTTCGTTTGTTCTAGTGGTTTTGTTATTTTGTATTCAGTGGTTTTTGTAAGTGAATAAATCTAAATATGAGCATACACGTACCTGCTGCGTATTGGTCTACATTTTCAGACGACGATTTCGTTATATCGTCGGAAGACGAAGACGACAACCGTGACAGCGTCCAGCAGCACTCGACCATATTGCAACATCTGGGCACCGCCATGGATCGCGTGCTGCAGACGATGGATCGTTGGGAGAGAGGAGGAGGTCGTCCAGTGCCTCCACCAGCCCCACTACAGCAGGCCCCACTGTCCACCCCTCCTTCACCCGGTCCCAGCGGTATTCGGCTCGCTCTCCCTAGGGAGTATGATGGGACGGCTGCCGGATGCCAGGGTTCCTCCTCCAGCTTGAGCTCTACCTGGCGACCGTCCACCCGGCTCCTTCTGGACGTGAGAGCGTGTCCGCCCTCGTCTCCTGCCTCTCAGGCAAAGCCCTGGAGTGGGCCAATGCCGTATTGAGTGGACCATTACGCAGAGTTCACCCGCCGATTTCGGACAGTTTTCGACCACCTGCATGAGGGTCGAGCGGTGGGTGAACGTCTGTTCCACCTGAGGCAGGGGATGAGGAGCGCGCAGGATGGAACGACAGGGCCCTGATTGATCACTACCGGTGCAGTCTGTGCGAGGACGTCCGTCGGGAGTTGGCCTGCCGAGACACCACCATCACGTTGGACCAGCTGGTGGACCTGTCAATCCGGCTGGACAACTTGCTGGCTACCCGCGGACGTCCGGATCGGGGCCTGTCAGTTCCATCCCCCAGCACCTCTGCTCCGACATCCATGGAGCTAGGAGGTGCTGCACTTGGTGCTGCATTCCCTGCTCCATCTGTGGCCGCAGAGCGCACACTGCTGGTCGGTGCTGGGGGGGTTCCTCAAGGGGTCGAGGCAGCAGGCAGGGCACTATCGTGTCACCCCAGGTGAGTCGGCACCAGGCTCACCCAGAGCCCCCTGTTGCTCACATGTATGTGCTAATTACATTTCCTGAGTTTTCCCCGCATTCCCAGCATAAGGCGCTTGTAGATTCAGGCGAAGCTGGGAATTTTATTGACCGTTCATTTGCTCATAGTTTAGGGATCCCCCTTGTTCCTGTAGATATGCCCTGCCCTGTGCACGCCCTAGATAGTCGACCATTAGGGTCAGGGCTGATTAGGGAGGCCACCGCTCCACTAAGCATGGTTACGCAGGAGGGTCACAAGGAGAGAATCAGTCTCTTCCTTATTGATTCTCCTGCGTTTCCTGTGGTGCTGGGCCTACCCTGGTTGGCCTGTCATGACCCCACTATTTCGTGGCAACAGAGGGCTCTCAAGGGGTGGTCAAGAGAGTGCTCAGGGAGGTGTGTGGGAGTTTCCATCGGTGCTCAGGGAGGTGTGTGGGAGTTTCCATGGCGGCTATGGAAACATATGTCTCCGAATCCCTGGGGCAGGGATACATTTGGCCCTCCACTTCACCTGCCTACTCAAGTTTATTTTTTGTGAAGAAGAAGAAGGATGGAGGTCTGCGCCCGTGTATTGACTATCGGGGTATCAATCAGATCACAGTGAGGTACAGCTACCCGCTGCCTCTCATTGCCAGTGCAATCGAGTCAATGCACGGGGCGCGCTTCTTCACAAAATTGGATCTCAGGAGCGCTTACAACCTGGTGTGTATCTGGGAGGGGGACGAGTGGAAGATGGCATTTAGTACCACCTCAAGGCACTATGAGTACCTCGTCATGCCGTACGGGTTGATGAATGCTCCATCAATCTTCCAGGCCTTTGTTGACTAGCTTTTACGGGACCTGCACGGGCAGGGTGTAGTGGTGTATATCGACGACATTCTGATATACTCCGCTACACGCGCCGAGCATGTGTCCCTGGTGCGCAGGGTGCTTGGTCAACTGTTGGAGCATGACCTGTACGTCAAGGCTGAGAAATGTCTGTTCTTCCAACAGTCCGTCTCCTTCCTAGGGTACCGCATTTCCACTTCAGGGGTGGAGATGGAGAGTGACCGCATCTCAGCCGTGCGTAATTGGTCGACTCCCACTACGGTGAAGGAGGTGCAGCGGTTTCTAGGGTTTGCCAACTACTACCGGAGGTCTATCCGGGGTTTTGGTCAGGTAGCGGCTCCCATTACCTCACTGCTGAAGGGGGGACAGGTGCGACGACAGTGGTCGGCTGAGGCGGACAGGGCTTTTGGTCCCCTGAAGGCTATGTTTACCTCGGCTCCTGTGCTGGCTCATCCGGATCCCTCTTTGGCGTTCATAGTGGAGGTGGACGTCTCCGAGGCTGGGATAGGAGCCATGCTCTCTCAGCGCTCGGGTACGCCACCAAAGCTCCGCCCCTGTGCTTTGTTTTCGAAGAAGCTCAGCCCTGCGGAGCGAAACTATGATGTGGGGTACTGGGAGCTGTTGGCTGTTGTCAAGGCTCTGAAGGCGTGAAGACATTGGCTTGAGGGGGCTGAGGACATAGTTTCTGATCGGGGTCCCCAGTTCACGTCCAGGGTCTGGAGAGCGTTCATGGAACGTCTGGGGGTCTCGGTCAGCCTCACCTCAGGTTTTCACCCCGAGAGCAACGGGCAGGTGGAGAGAGTAAACCAGGATGTGAGTAGGTTTCTGCGGTCATATTGCCAGGACCGGCCGGGGGAGTGGGCGGCGTTCATCCCCTGTGCAGAGATGGCCCAAAACTCACTCCGCCACTCCTCCACTAACCTCTCTCCCTTCCAGTGCGTACTGGGGTATCAGCCGGTTCTGGCACCTTGGCATCAGAGCCAGATCGAAGCTCCTGTGGTGGACGAATGGTTTAAGCGCTCGGAGGAGACCTGGGACGCCGCCCATGTGCACCTGCAACAGGCCGTGAGGCGGCAGAAGGCGAGTGCCGACCGCCAACACAGTGAGGCCCCGGTGCTCGCATTGGGGGACCGGGTCTGGCTCTCGACCCGAAACCTGCCCCTCCGCCTGCCCTGTCGGAAGCTGGGCCCGTGGTTTGTTGGGTCATTCAAAGTCCTGAGGAGACTGAACGAGGTATGCTACAGGTTACAGCTTCCCCCAGATTACCGTATTAATCCCTCGTTCCATGTGTCTCTCCTCAGGCTGGTGGTGGCTGGTCCACTCCAGGAGTCTGAGGTGCGGGAGGTTCCTCCGCCCCCTCTGGACATCGAGGGGGCCCCGGCGTATGCTGTTCGAGCCATCCTGGACTCGAGGTGTCGGGCGAGGGGCCTTCAGTACCTCATGGAGTGGGAGGGGTACAGTCCGGAGGAGAGATGCTGGGTGCCGGTGGAGGACGTCTTGGGCCCTTCGTTGCTGCGGGATTTCCACCGTCTCCACCCGGATCTCCCTGCGCCTCGTCCTCCGGGTCGTCCCCGAGGTCGGGGTCGGCGCGCTGCTCGAGCCACGCGTCAAGGGGGGGGGGGGGGTACTGTCACGACTTCCGCCGAAGTCGGTCCCTCTCGTTGTTCGGGCGGCGTTCGGCGGTCGACGTCACCGGCCTTCTAGCCATCGCCGATCCACTTTTCATTTTCCATGTGTTTTGTCTTGGTCTTACACACCTGGTTTCAATCCCCCAATTACTTATTCATTATTTAACCCTCTGTTCCCCCATGTTTGTTTGTGAGTAATTGTATGTAAGACAGTCCATTATGTGGGCTCACTTTATTGTATTATATTTGTCTATTTTGAGTAAATTACGTTTATTTACTCATATCTGCTGTCCTGCGCCTGACTCCTCTACACAAGCTACACACAGACCACATTACAGAAAAGCGTTGCAACATACAATCACTACTCCTAGCTATGAACAGTGAACAGTCCAATAGATGGACAAGCAAAACTAAGACCAAGAGAGAATGAATTAAAGAAACTGTAGAGGTTAAGTGAAAGATGATCTGAGAAGAGGAGTGTTTAGTGAAGCCTGAAAGACAGTGAGTGAGTCTGAGTTAGGGACAGAGCAAAGAAGAGTGTTCCACAGCCTCAGGGCCCCCAGCAACAAGGCTCCATCTCCATTGTAGACAGAGGTTTGACTTGGGAGGGGAAAAGCCGTCAGTAAAACCACAGCAGATGAACAGTAGTTGGCAGCAGGATATTACCCAGAGAAGCTCCATGTTTGGTTGACCCTTGGCCTCCAAATCCCTCAATAATGAAATTATGTCAAATTATTTCTTCCAATTAAATTGAAATTCTAACACATTAACCTCTAAAGCGAGGATCTCAAGGTGCTATACAGTGAGGCCGGGGTAAAACACACCAGGATCCTCCTCACACATATGCCACACACATCCTCCGTGTGGAGCGCTGCGCAGCAGGTTGCCAAAACAGAAGTGCTCGTCACTCTCCACCCACTCTTTTTCATAATACCCAATACAACAAAACAGCACACAGTATCCCAGGCAGCGAGCGCAACCAATCTGTGGTGAGGATCAAAAGGCAGACCTTCAAGGAGAATGAAATGCCCCAATTGATTGGCTGCGCTGCTTTGGTCCACCCGCGCAGTGATTCTCCAATCAATACCTGGGAGATAAGCAGCCATCAGCGGCCGACATTGGTGATGTACAACCAGCACGTCTGCATGACGGCAGGTCAGACAACCTCTCTGCCTTGTTCACACAACATTCACAGCGATTCAGCCTGAGGAAGGACAATGAGGGCAAAGCCGTGTGTCCTTAGCAGAAACACACCAGCAGTAACGGAAGGTTAGCTATGTGTTGTGTGTTTATTCCTCCGCATTTCGTCGGCATGGAGGAACCAGTGGACATCTAAGGTTTGTAGCCCAGAGGGACACAGTGGTTCAATCACAGAACACACCAGACAGAGTGGATCGGGGATCTAACCTAGGTACTAGGAGACATAGCTGGTTCTTGTCCTTCTATTCATCTCAGTCATCTCCCACATATAATCCTCCTCTTTTGATGGTGCGATAGTGTAGCTGCTTACGGGCTAATCAGCTGGTTTTATCTAGTCAGGGCGACTGTCTCACCAGCTTCTAGAGGACAAAGACACACGAGCTAATTACTCACCGTAGGCCAGGGGTTAAAGGGTTAAAGCTTTAGAAGGTGAGAGCGACACTGCAACAAGGATAAATTACCCAAAAAGTAACCGCTGTTATCGCTCTGTCTGTTTTCAAAAGACAATAATGAAATAAATAAAGGAAAAAAATGTCTGGGAGAAAATGAAATGATAGCGTGGCGGTGTTTTGTGAAATTGTGCTGTCAAAAGTTTTTCCTTTCTAATTTCCTGTAGCAAAAATGATGGAGCATGTGCGCTGACAGCTGAATGAGAGAAAAGAAGACTGCCTATTTTTTCACCTCACAAACATTTTTAAGCGACATTTCTAAATATAATAATATAACAATTACTCCATGTGAAATGACAATTGACAGATACAGTGACCTTGTGTCAGTAAAATGTTTAGCCATGGACATTTATTGACGTGTCAAGGATGACAAGTGCAGTACAACAAGTGCAGACCGCATTCACATACTGTTAACTAGGCAACAAACCTGGTTAACAGGTTTGCTGCCTATTGTCCCTTTGCTAGGGCCTACAGATATAAGATCTTAATTTGATCACCCTGTTGCAGGAAATGTAATACGTGTAGTGTCATTGAGGTTTATAAAGGCTTCTGAAGTTTGTAATTTCCACTTTGAAATTTCAGACTTTATTTTTTCCCTTACGAAAAATGTATCAACCCCTACGAAAATGCCCATTAATTATAATCCACATAATAATTCACATTTCCTGTTGCTGCAGGATTATTTTCCTGCTGTAGCAAACTGTCTCAAATTAAGATCCTACATCTGTACATATGTTTTATTCTCCCAAATGCTTGTTGAAATATGTAGTGGTATTTCAACAACGATTTTATGAAAAGAGCAATGTGATGTCTTGTCATTTGGATTGTACTCAGTCTCTCGAATGATTAAAGACAGGATATTCTCAAGACAATTGACGAATATACTGCATTCTATCTAGAAATTCAAATCTATATCAGTACATGCTACCTACACCGATAACCAAATGAGGTCGATCCAGAGATCTTACCTATCAAACATAATAATATTAATAGTACACTGAATACAAATAAATACTGTATGTTTACATACTGTACATCACAATTACCACCATAGAAATCCATATTCCCTGACATTTCTGAGTTGCAGCTAGTGAATTGTTCTGAAGTCCCTGGGATATTGTGTTTGTTATGTCCCTGTGTAGGGAGGCCTCATAGGGAGAAGTGGAGATGGCTGTGTGGAGCCCTGGTGTGATGGAACAGACCCGGTAGCATCCCGGCAGCTCCCCGGCAGAGCTGTCACTTCCCTCCCCTGTTACAGGTGCTCCACACAGGGGAACTGGCAGCCCTGACGGACGCCTCCTCCCAAGGATTTATGGGAAATGACAGCTCCAGCTAAATAAAGCCAGAGAGTGGCGAGGGAGGGAAGGACACGGAACTTCCAAACGACCAGCACACGGGGCTGACACTATCTGGAATTTATTTCCCAAGCTCTGACTGGCAATTTAGTTCCAAAATGTGCTATTCGTACTGTAGGCCTTAGAAATAGAGCAGAGTGAAGCCCCCAGCCCTGGCCTTCTTCTACACGCCTCTGTGTTTGTGGGTAATGGTCTACCAGGTCTTTTTTCCTCTGTGTTTGTGGGTAATGGTCTACCAGGTCTTTTTCCTCTGTGTTTGTGGGTAATGGTCTACCAGGTCTTTTTCCTCTGTGTTTGTGGGTAATGGTCTACCAGGTCTTTTTTCCTCTGTGTTTGTGGGTAATGGCCTACCAGGTCTTTCTGCTGGCGAAAATCACATTTGTGTCACGGTTGTCGTCTTCGTCTTCCGACGATATAACGAAATCGTCGTCTGAAAATGTAGACCAATATGCAGCAGGTACGTGTATGCTCATATTTAGATTTATTCACTTACAAAAACCACTGAATACAAAATAACAAAACCACTAGAACAAACGAACAACTAACAGTCTGGCAAAGCCTAGGGCTGAACACAGAACAATCACCCACAAAACAAACACAAACACACCCTCATTTATGAGACTCTCAATCAAAGGCAGATAGAAAACACCTGCCTTCAACTGAGAGTCCCAACACCAATTCACCAGACATAGAAACAGACATACTAGACTCCACATAGAAATACCTAAACAAACCAACACCCGGAATTACTAAAACAAACACCCTTAAACCAAACACACCACCCTGAACCACATAAAACAAATACCCTCTGTCACGCCCTGACCAAACTACAAAACAATTAACCTTATATACTGGCCAGGACGTGACAGTACCCCCCCCTTAAAGGTGCTACCCCAGAAGCACCTTAATACAAAAAAAATATAAATACCCCCAAACAATACCCAAAAGAAAAATTCCCCCTTTCTAAAGGGAGGGAAGGGAGGGTGGCTGCCGTCAACGACGGCACTGTGCTACACCCCCCCTCCCCAACCCACCTATATTGGAGGCGGCTCAGGTTCTGGCCGTTCCAGGCAGTCTGGGCAGTCTGGCGGTTCGGGGCTGTCTGGGCAGTCTGTCAGCTCGGGGCAGTCTGTCAGCTCGGGGCGGTCTGGGCAGTCTGTCAGCTCGGGGCGGTCTGGGCAGTCTGGCAACTCGGGACGGTCAGGGCAGTCTGGCAACTCGGGACGGTCAGGGCAGTCTGGCAACTCGGGACGGTCAGGGCAGTCTGGCAACTCGGGACGGTCAGGGCAGTCTGGCAACTCGGGACGGTCAGGGCAGTCTGGCAACTCGGGACGGTCAGGGCAGTCTGGCCACTCCGGCAGGTCAGGGCAGACTGGCCACTCCGGACGGTCAGGGCAGACTGGCCACTCCGGACGGTCAGGGCAGACTGGCCACTCCGGCAGGTCAGGGCAGACTGGCCACTCCGGCAGGTCAGGGCAGACTGGCCACTCCGGCAGGTCAGGGCAGACTGGCCACTCCGGCAGGTCAGGGCAGACTGGCCACTCCGGCAGGTCAGGGCAGACTGGCCACTCCGGCAGGTCAGGGCAGACTGGCCACTCCGGCAGTTCAGGGCAGACTGGCCACTCCGGCAGTTCAGGGCAGACTGGCCACTCCGGCAGTTCAGGGCAGACTGGCCACTCCGGCAGTTCAGGGCAGACTGGCCACTCCGGCAGTTCAGGGCAGACTGGCCACTCCGGCAGTTCAGGGCAGTCTGGCCACTCCGGCAGTTCAGGGCAGTCTGGCCACTCCGGCAGTTCAGCGCAGTCTGGCCACTCCGGCAGTTCAGCGCAGTCTGACCACTCCGGCGACTGTTGACTGACGGGCAGCTCCGACGACTGTTGACTGACGGGCAGCTCCGACGACTGTTGACTGACGGGCAGCTCCGACGACTGTTGACTGACGGGCAGCTCCGACGACTGTTGACTGACGGGCAGCTCCGACGACTGTTGACTGACGGGCAGCTCCGACGACCGTTGACTGGCGAGGCTGGGGACACGCACCTTGGGCTTGGTGCGGGGTGCTGGTACTGGGCGTACCAGATTGGAGACACGTACCTCAGGGCTAGTGCGGGGAGCTGGCCTGGGGCTCCATCCTTGCCCCTCTTCACAGCCCTTGTGCCCCCCCCAAAAAATTTCTTGGGGCTGCCTCTCGGGTTCCCTTAACTCTTCCATAGCCCTGGACACGAACATCCTTAAATCTGCCCACGTCCATCCATCCATGCTGTTCTCCTGCTGCTTGGTCCTTTGGTGGTGGGTGATTCTGTCACGGTTGTCGTCTTCGTCTTCCGACGATATAACGAAATCGTCGTCTGAAAATGTAGACCAATATGCAGCAGGTACGTGTATGCTCATATTTAGATTTATTCACTTACAAAAACCACTGAATACAAAATAACAAAACCACTAGAACAAACGAACAACTAACAGTCTGGCAAAGCCTAGGGCTGAACACAGAACAATCACCCACAAAACAAACACAAACACACCCTCATTTATGAGACTCTCAATCAAAGGCAGATAGAAAACACCTGCCTTCAACTGAGAGTCCCAACACCAATTCACCAGACATAGAAACAGACATACTAGACTCCACATAGAAATACCTAAACAAACCAACACCCGGAATTACTAAAACAAACACCCTTAAACCAAACACACCACCCTGAACCACATAAAACAAATACCCTCTGTCACGCCCTGACCAAACTACAAAACAATTAACCTTATATACTGGCCAGGACGTGACAATTTGCTACATGGCTGACTCTCAATGAATTATTTCACATTTCACTTACTTACCTTTTTAAAGGTTAATCTATTCTACATCAATAACGTCAAAGGAACATTTCACAAATGCTACAAATGAACGGTCCCTCTTCTTCTAAGTAACTCTAAAGGCGTGGAGCATTGGGGTGCTTAAAAACTCAATTTCAAACTTCATAACTTAACCATTCTGCAGCATATCTGAATGCACACGGATCGCCAGGCGACTGATTTTCTTTGCATTTAAATATGGACTATTTTTAATTGAGCAGAAACTGCTGTGTAAAACAGTGCTGAACTAATACTGGGGCTGAAATATCATTACACTGATGGAAGCCGGCCTCTATGACTTTCATTGGCAGCATGCAGAATAAATGTTCAATCCAGACACATCCATGGCTGCAGAGGCAGAGTAATCGACTTTTCGGACAAAATGGTGTGGAAAATGACGTGTTATGCCTAAATCCAACCTGGTGCACAAATGGACACAGTATCAGTCAGATGCACACCAGCATTGGCATTTTCACAAATGTGATTGGGCGGATGATACTGGAGGACTGATGTGCTGGACCAGGCAGCCATTGGGCGGATGATACTGGAGGACTGATGTGCTGGACCAGGCAGCCATTGGGCGGATGATACTGGAGGATTGATGTGCTGGACCAGGCAGCCATTGGGCGGATGATACTGGAGGACTGATGTGCTGGACCAGGCAGCCATTGGGCGGATGATACTGGAGGACTGATGTGCTGGACCAGGCAGCCATTGGGCGGATGATACTGGAGGACTGATGTGCTGGACCAGGCAGCCATTGGGCGGATGATACTGGAGGACTGATGTGCTGGACCAGGCAGCCATTGGGCGGATGATACTGGAGGACTGATGTGCTGGACCAGAGCTTCAGATGAAAATGACCATTTTCAACCAGTTCCAAAAATGTCTGCACATTTTGTTCTGTCTAAATAAAATGATGGTTCGGGTCCAAAATGTTGCTGCATGATATACTCGCATTATCTTCCCACACACACACACATCAATAATCCCACCGGAATTGGAAATTCACCATGATACATGCAAATCAAGTAAGATTTAAGAAGAGGTGAAATTGAAAATCTAGAGATTTAACACACATTTCTGAATACAAGAAATGTGAATATTAATGATGTATGAATAGGAAAAATAGAGTGCTCCCCTATTCTAAATGTAATGTACAAGTATACATACTGTACATTTCTGTACTAGTGATGCAGAAGTTTGGCCACAGACATTTAGAATTCTCTCCCAAGGAACAGCAGCTCGCCTCGGTCCTTTTTCCAAACAGATATCCCGGCGTATTGACAGGGTTGTAATGTTGCCGGAGCGCGGGGGAGCGGCGCTGTCTCAGTGTTTTTCAGTTTGAGGATACACGGTGCTGGTAAAACTATTTCTGGAAAATGTATTCTGATAAATTCTAAATCAATTATATTTAATGACCACTAAAATGCTATGAAAACCATAGAATGTTAAACAAAAGAAATAGTGTATGTATAGCAGCCCAGATGTAAATGGTAGTTTCTTCCCCGTCTTTTTTCTGGCAGTGGTGAGAATGATGAAGAACTGTAAGCTATGTGTGTGCACTGCGAAAGCCTGTCAGAGGCGTGACCACTTTGGCCAATCAGAACATTGAAAAAGAATCACTAGCAGTTCCTATCATAAACACCATGAGAAGCCGCCAGTTCACAACCACGAGCTTTAAAAAGGCACGTCCACAGCGGACCAGGCTGGCCAGAGCTTCTTCCTCTGGGATTCGGGGAAGAAGACATTTTCATCCTGTGCCAATTCTTCTCCCTCCTGTGCACCTCCACCATCAATGGCTTTGGGGACATTGTTCACAGTAGGGGAGAACATGTGCCACGCGAGCTGGGACCACTGCTTACGGGACAGATCGCAATTTACTGGGGGGAGGGGTGGTCCAAAATTGTCACACTTTGTTTTTGATGTGGGGATGGTTGTGTGGTTTTTTATTGGGGACAGGGGAGGGTCGTGTGTTTTTCCTCCGTTTACATTCACTCTTTTGCAGGTTTTACTATATAATGTCTTCCATCCTAGCCACATTTCCTCATGTGCTTGCATCCTTATGCACTACGCTTTTCCATGTGCTAACTTTTACTATACCGCAGGTCAGTATAGTCTACCAGTCTAAGTGTCTATCCTGCCCCCTATCCACCATTCATAGTAACAATGGTAGGTGGATCCTTTTTCCAGATCTGCAATAGTCTAACTATACTGAACGGAACATGTAAAGTGTTGGTCCCATGTTTCATGAGCTGAAATAAAAGATCCTAGAAATGTTCCATATGCACAAAAAGCTTATTTCTCTAAAATGTTGAGCACAAATTTGTTTACATCCCTGTTAGTGAGCATAATGCATCCATTTATGTTTGTAATAAAGCTCTTTTATGCGAAATAAAGCTCTCAGGCTCCCCAATGGGTGGGTGGGCCGAAATCCATAGATTAGGGCCTAATGAATATATTTCAATTGACTGATTTCCTTATATGAACTGTAACTCAGTTAAATCTCAGAAATTGAATGTTGCTTCTATATTTTTTTAGTATAGAATTATATTATCTAGAATGATGTATTCTATAGGCTACATCTGTCGATAAGGAAATTATGACATCATTTACATTTTGAGCTCCCTCACCTAAAACAATAGCACTACACCACTGCGTATTGATTGGCTAATGTAGTGACCTATTAAAGCCGGGCAAGCTGCTTCCCCAGTGCGAAGCCAAAGGGGCGCAGACCAATAAACTAATATTAATCATCACAATAGGACACAGTTAAACATTGATTACGTAAAGGACCTTTCACTGGGTGTCTCAACTCTGACTCCAGACTAATGAGTTCAGTGATCCCCCTGCTCCCCAACACTCTCTTCCCTGTCATATCCGTTCAGTGATCCTCCTGCTCCCCAACACTCTCTTCCCTGTCATATTCGTTCAGTGATCTCCCTGCTCCCCAACACTCTCTTCCCTGTCATATCCGTTCAGTGATCTTCCTGCTCCCCAACACTCTCTTCCCTGTCATATTCATTCAGTGATCCTCCTGCTCCCCAACACTCTCTTCCCTGTCATATCCGTTCAGTGATCCTCCTGCTCCCCAACACTCTCTTCCCTGTCATATCCGTTCAGTGATCCTCCTGCTCCCCAACACTCTCTTCCCTGTCATATTCGTTCAGTGATCCTCCTGCTCCCCAACACTCTCTTCCCTGTCATATTCATTCAGTGATCCTCCTGCTCCCCAACACTCTCTTCCCTGTCATATTCGTTCAGTGATCCTCCTGCTCCCCAACACTCTCTTCCCTGTCATATTCACTATCTCTATATCTTCCAGCCGCAGCCTGGAGGAACACCACACAGTCTCACAATCTCACAGTCTCTCTCACACACACACACACACACACACACACACACACACACACACACACACACACACACACACACACACACACACACACACACACACACAGCCACCAGGTGGATCAAGCGCATGGTCACTCTGTAGTGAGGCAAGCTCTTTCCTCATTAGGCCGTGTGCTCGCCACTCTCCAAAATAAAAAATCACTCTAATCACTGTCAACAGACCTCAGCAGAAAAACACATGATTAATGCTGTGCCCTGCCTCAATCGGCTCCAATGCTAAACAGCTTTTTTTGTTACTCGTGTGTGTGTGTGTGTGTGTGTGTGTGTGTGTGTGTGTGTGTGTGTGTGTGTGAGTGTGTGCACATGCGTGCACGTGTGTGTTTGTAGTCTGTCAATGCAGAAGACCCCCTAGGGACCGGAGATTCTCAAGCCATCCCAATCACCCCCCCCCCCCCCCCCCCCCCCACACACAAAAAAAAATCCAACATCAAAACGACCTTCTGGTAAAATTTGTCTTTCCCCTGTCTACAATAAGATAACAGAAAAGCACTTTGGTTCCTTTTGTTTCTGTTGTGGTATCTCCCTCTGTTGTGGTATCTCCCTCTGTTGTTTCATCTCCCTCTGTTGTTTCTGTTGTGGTATCTCCCTCTGTTGTGGTATCTCCCTCTGTTGTTTCATCTCCCTCTGTTGTTTCTGCTGTGGTATCTCCCTTTGTTGTGGTATCTCCCTCTGTTGTTTCATCTCCCTCTGTTGTTTCATCTCCCTCTGTTGTTTCTGTTGTGGTATCTCCCTCTGTTGTTTCTGTTGTGGGATCTCCCTCTGTTGTTTCTGTTGTGGTATCTCCCTCTGTATTTCTGTTGTGGGATCTCCCTCTGTTGTTACTGTTGTGGTATCTCTCTCTGTTGTTTCTGTTGTGGGATCTCCCTCTGTTGTTTCTGTTGTGGGATCTCCCTCTGTTGTTACTGTTGTGGTATCTCCCTCTGTTGTTTCTGTTGTGGGATCTCCCTCTGTTGTTTCTGTTGTGGGATCTCCCTCTGTTGTTACTGTTGTGGTATCTCCCTCTGTTGTTTCTGTTGTGGGATCTCCCTCTGTTGTTTCTGTTGTGGTATCTCCCTCTGTTGTTTCATCTCCCTCTGTTGTTTCATCTCCCTCTGTTGTTTCTGTTGTGGTATCTCCCTCTGATGTTTCTGTTGTGGTATCTCCCTCTGTTGTTTCATCTCCCTCTGTTGTTTCATCTCTCTCTGTTGTTTCTGTTGTGGTATCTCCCTCTGTTGTTTCTGTTGTGGTATCTCCCTCTGTTGTTACTGTTGTGGTATCTCCCTCTGTTGTTACTGTTGTGGTATCTCCCTCTGTTGTGGTATCTCTCTCTGTTGTTACTGTTGTGGTATCTCCCTCTGTTGTTACTGTTGTGGTATCTCCCTCTGTTGTTACTGTTGTGGTATCTCCCTCTGTTGTTTCTGTTGTGGTATCTCCCTCTGTTGTTACTGTTGTGGTATCTCCCTCTGTTGTTTCTGTTGTGGTATCTCCCTCTGTTGTTTCTGTTGTGGTATCTCCCTCTGTTGTTACTGTTGTGGTATCTCCCTCTGTTGTTACTGTTGTGGTATCTCTCTCTGTTGTTTCTGTTGTGGTATCTCCCTCTGTTGTTTCTGTTGTGGTATCTCCCTCTGTTGTTACTGTTGTGGGATCTCCCTCTGTTGTTACTGTTGTGGTATCTCCCTCTGTTGTTACTGTTGTGGTATCTCCCTCTGTTGTTTCTGTTGTGGTATCTCCCTCTGTTGTTTCTGTTGTGGTATCTCCCTCTGTTGTTTCTGTTGTGGGATCTCCCTTTGTTGTTACTGTTGTGGGATCTCCCTCTGTTGTTACTGTTGTGGGATCTCCCTCTGTTGTTTCTGTTGTGGGATCTCCCTCTGTTGTTACTGTTGTGGTATCTCCCTCTGTTGTTTCTGTTGTGGGATCTCCGTCTGTTGTTTCTGTTGTGGTATCTCCCTCTGTTGTTACTGTTGTGGGATCTCCCTCTGTTGTTACTGTTGTGGGATCTCCCTCTGTTGTTTCTGTTGTGGTATCTCCCTCTGTTGTGGTATCTCTCTCTGTTGTTACTGTTGTGGTATCTCCCTCTGTTGTTACTGTTGTGGTATCTCCCTCTGTTGTTACTGTTGTGGTATCTCCCTCTGTTGTTACTGTTGTGGTATCTCCCTCTGTTGTTTCTGTTGTGGTATCTCCCTCTGTTGTGGTATCTCCCTTTGTTGTTGGGTCTGTTTTGTGGCGATGAGTGTCTGCCCGCTCTCACCTGAGGATCACCCTCTTATTTCTCCTTCACCACTTTATTAACTGGAAATGACTGCTCTATCGCAGAGAAGATTTATTTAGGGTTTTTTCCTAAAGGCAGTTATTAATATCATAAATATTTGATGCTACTTTGTGTGACCCTGGAGAGACTGACAATGAAAGGGGAAGGCGAGGTATGAAGATTAACGCTGGGGGACAGGCTGATTAAATGTATACCGGGTGGCTGGGCCCACAAAACCCCACGCAGGGCCCGTTAAACTTTCTAATGAAATGGACTAAATAAACAATGTAGTCATAGAACATGTTTACGACAGAGCCCGGGAAGACTTTGGGGCATGTTCCTGCCTACATTGAAGTTGTTCTGCGAGATAGAACTAATTCTGTTCCCTCCTGATAAGCGACCTCCAAAATGTTGCAAATGAAGTTGTATGGTAATGCTTTTCATTTCCTCAGTGGCTCCCTGCCCTATAATTAGCATATTTTTCACAGAGGTCTGCAGAGAAACTACCTTTCAAAGCTCTGTTAAGGAAACAACTCAATTCTGTTTTTGTTGTCTTATGGCAGTGGAAAATAACAATTTCCTTCGGTTTCGGTTTACCATATTGCTTTGTTGCAGAGTGTGTAAACCATACATCTTGTCTGGGCGAGACTAATATACCATCTTAACCAAAATGTCAAACATAACATTCAAATATTTATTATGGAACCTAAAAGTAACACTAGTGAACCAACCTTACTATACAATGATTCTCAGAGAGAGAAAACCGAGTGGTAAATTAACTAAATCAAGCTAGCACATATTTGCAAAACATGTAGGCCTAACAGCAATCCCCAGCAGCTTATACTTATACCGTAAGAAGTTGGCATATGTGGAGATACCGTTGCCTGCTTATTAAAAGTTTTGTAATTGCTGATACCCAATACCCAAAGGTCTGCTTGAGAATTCAGAAAATAAATGGAAAAACAGCCAGAAAGCTCAAGGAGCAGAGCAGAACCCTTGAGTGAGTAATAATTTAATCAGCACATCTGAATGTTTAAACGAGTCAAGAATGCAACATTTATGTACCCCATGAATATACTTTCCCTTACATCCAGCCATGGTTGAATACTTCTGGCCAATGATTTGAGGCCGACATATCTAGTTTGACTTTGCCGTGGTCTAAAATGCACCCCCAACCAACACTCCTCATGCATAAAGTGTAATTAAGCCTAGAGAGAGTGAAAAGACTACCACAGCCATACCCAATATGATTGGTACCGGTTACCAGTGATCTAATCACTACTATAAACTGGGTGGTTCGAGCCCTGAATGCTGATTGGCTGACAGCCGTGGTATATCAGTCCGTATACCACGGGTATGGCAAAACTGCTCTAATTACATTGGTAACCAGTTAATAATAGCAATAAGACACCTCTGGGGTTTGTGGTATATGGCTAATATACCACGGCTAAGGGCTGTGTCCAGGCGATGCGTCGTGCCTAAGAACAGCCCTTAGCCGTGGTATATTGGCCATATACCACACCCCCTCGTGCCTTATTGCTTAAATGGAAGATGCTGCTAGAACACATAAATAATACACAGAGAATGGCATTCACTTAACAATTGGCTTTTTCCTTTAACCGGCAATCCAAAGCGCTTTAATAACAGCTCAAGTTGTGAAAATGATGTCCCAAGGCTGAAGAAGGAATACATAATAGCTTTCTTTTTGATAGTCTGTCTGCTTATAAGAATGTAGATGTATGCAACTAAATGTTTTCCAGCACATAAGGCAATTTGCTTTCTATAAACATCTTCCTCTAAGAAAATAATGAGGGAGAAAAGAAATGGGAAAAATGCCTTAGTGCTACCAGGAACATTACCAACTTCTCAGTAATATAAATTATGAATTGTGCATGAAAGCTGCAGGCAAATTCCAAAATGAAAGTTATATTAATTGAGAAAGCTTAAATGGCTCTCTTGTCGGGAGGTTTTTTTGGGCAGTTTCTTGGTGTTCTGAATATCATACTGTACCTCTGAGGATGTCTCAGGTAACTTTCTTTGGGTTTTCAAAGGCAGAGCTCTGGTGGCTGTGTTATGTTGGCCACTCAGACGTTAGGGCCTTTGATAGGTATTGATCCTACGCCCTCCTTGTCACATAAGTGGGAGGTAAAGTGGGGCCTTGCAAGAACAAAGCACACACTGAGGAAGAGATGTTGTTGTTGTTTTTTCTAAAAGAGGATGCTTCTGTGAAGTTTACCAAAAACACTGGGTTCAGGCCTTTTTTCAGGACATGCTGAAAAGGGAAGTGAGTCTCTCTCTCTCTCTCTCTGTCCTTGGAGTCATCGATCTCTGATCTCTCAGTTCTTTCCCTGTATGCATTCTTTCTGGGATCGTTCATCACATGCCAAACATGTGTATGAGATTTAAGTGCTCTCTCACAGTCTAACGATTCTGGGATTAGTTGACACTTTCTATGCCATGTGAAATGTAAACCATTTTGAGTCTATGGTTAAATGTAGATTTCCTCAACAACAAAAAATAAAGACCTAACCTGGTCATGTGTGTCAATACAACACACCTATTTTACATCAGTTAGTTTACATTCTCAAGATATTAGAAGAGGACCATTAAATATAGATTCATTATAATCCTGTAACAGGATACTGTAGTCCAACCTAAACACATTTTGGACAGAGAATACATGCATGGGCCTATGGTACACAAACTTTAAACTGTCAATGGGAATTCCAGTTCTTGTCCCTTTTGTTAAAGCTGGAGTAGAAAAGCCCGGGCATAACACCATAACACATGTGATGTAAACTGTAAGCTGTTCCCCATCCCAAGCATGCTACTGTGAGTCAGACTGTGGCATTAGGGCCAATTGGATGTGTTTAAAGGAGAGTAGGGCTGTAGACACCACGCCTGTCTCTCCCCTGCCTGCATTACCACTGGAGCTGATGACAAGTGCAGAGGAGCCTTGTTGTGTCTTTAATACAGCAGGAGTATTCTCCAGGGGAAATGCAATCTGTGTCCTCCGAACGGCATTACCCCGCGTGTCAGCCACTATCACATTATACTCACCCTGCTCCAAATGGGAGAAGGAAATAGGAAATCGCCTCAGCCAGAAATGAACCAGAAGCATAATAAAAAAAAATGTGTGTCACATCAGTACAGATCTGCACCCAGCCCAGACATCCACTAGCTGAGCACTAAACAATAAGCAGTGGAATTGCTTGGGATTCTTCAGCGGTTGAAAGAATGTACGCCCCTTTTTTCACCCCTAGGCATCTATTGGCTTATACCAGCTTAGACGTTTAAGATATGAGATAAAAGGGGTCTGCTACTCTGATATGTTTTCACCATGCCATTATTGCCAATAGAAGGAGACAGCAAGAGTAGAGAAATCCCCAAAGCATTAGAGAGACATTGAACACAGTGTCTGACCTCAGTTTCTAACATTATTAAAGATCTGTCAAAATACTCTCAGCATTATTGCTGGAATCATCCAAGCTAAAAGAATCCTGTTACATATGTATCATCACATGTATGACAGTGAGTCAGAGGATAGTGTAGATAGTATAAAGAGTGCAAGTATCAATATTGTATACAGTGATACAGTAAAAGTATGCTATACAAATACATCTAAGGCACATACTAACACTCAATTCCACATACACACACTCCTACACTTCCCTTACTAAAATAGTCTGCCTGAGACAAAGGCACAGCACATAAGAGGATCAAGTTAGGTAGCTATGTATGTGTTTGTGTGTGTGTGAGCATGCTCTGCACACGTGTGTGTGTGTGTGTGTGTGTGTGTGTCAGCGTTAAGTCCCTGTAACTGAGAGGTGAAAGGACTGTTGTACTCACAGTTGTGCTCGTTTCCCTGCGGTCTGTCGGCTTGTCAGAGTTTCATCCTCTCAGCGGTCTGGCTATCCCTGGGCTGGGCAGGGGGCTTTCTGTCCCTCTGCTCTGGACGAGGTGTGGTAGAGAGACTTAGCTACAGACAGAGAGAGAGATAGAGAGCAAAGGAATGATTGCGAGAGAGAGAATCAGAGAGAGAGAGAGAGAGAGACTGAGAGAGTGAGGGGTGTCCTGCGATTGGCCCGTCAGTCCGGGAGAGGGAGCGTTGGTCTCAGTGGTGTCAGAGTCACGAGCGATGAGTCTGTTTGCTCCTATTTAAGAGGCAGTACAGTCAGCCGCTGCATGGATTCCAACAGCACACACTGCTAACGTAGGCACGCTCACTGGCTGCTGCTCACACGCTGCATCCACATCACAGTCAGGGACAGAGAGAGGGAGGGAGGGAGATAAATACGAAGAGGTGGAGAAAGGAGGGGGGAAGTGATAAAGGGAGGCAGACAGATACAGAGGGCCGATGACAGCTTCAAGCTGAAGCTTCTCCTTGGCTTCTCATCAATGACAGGTACTGAACAAAAACAGAGAGAAAGAGAGAGAAAGAGAGAGAGAGAGAGGTAGGTATCCCCCATCCCTCCACACCACCCTCAGCTCCAAAACACACACACATGCATAAACACACACAAAAATGATTGTGCACACACAGACCCACAGATCCACAGACACACACACACACACACAGAGAGAGAGAATATTCACACAAGCACACAAATCACTCCTCCCCCAACCCCATCTCAATTACCATAGCCCTGACTGGCAGATGTATGGGAGTTGTCAGCTCTCAAGCTCGGCTCGGGGAGAGATGTGGTTCTAACTTATCTCATCTTATTTAACTGGGCAGTAATCAGAAAACAGTGGCAAGCTCATTTAGAGTTGGGTTGGCTGTGCAGCGCTGGGGGTGGCGGGGCCACGGACACAGACCGAGGCAAATGGCAATTATCACATCCCAAGTCACAGAACAGCGCCCCATAGGTTCCATTAAGGCCATTAGCACTGGGGGCCAACACTGAAACTGATCCCAGGCCTGTAGGATAGATAGGGCAGCAGCGTCTGTGAGAGGAGGCAGTGTGCACTGTAGCACTGACCTGGCCAAGGGGTACTCCGTTAAAATTGATCATCAACATTTTAAATGGAGAATTGAGGGCAGTCATGTGAGTGGAAGGATTCAGGGTTTGTGTTTGGTTGTAAAACTGATTTAATGACGTCCTGACAATGACATCACATGTTATCATGTAGATTCAATATTCCTCCAGATTGTGCTCAATGGAATCATCTATGCCTCAACGGAATCATCTGTTTCAACGGAATCATCTATGTTTCAACGGAATCATCTATGTCTCAACGGAATCATCTACGTCTCAACGGAATCATCCACGTCTCTCAACAGAATCATCTACGTCTCAACGGAATCATCTATGTCTCAACGGAATCATCTATGTCTCAAAGGAATCATCTATGTCTCAAAGGAATCATCTATGTCTCATATGAGCAGGACAAGAAGCATTAGGAAGAATATTGGTTTTGACATTTTCCGCCGTAATGCTTAGTTTGACGATGAATGTCACGCTCAGTCTTTTTTTCCTCATTAACTATGGGGCCCGGCACACCAGCACACCAGCTCCAATCTGCTCCCTCCATCGTCCCACAAAGTCCCTGGAATCCTATTCTCTGTCCTCTTCACTTCACCAAATTCAATTAAAAAGAGAAATTGGCAATTAGATCACTGTTATGATCCTGTAACAATGATCTAATCTGTAATTCATTGGCTTGGCGCTCCCCGGGGGGTCCTGCTTGATGGAGAGGCTCTGAGACTCCTTGGCATTCACCTCAGGCGGTGTGGGGCGGGATGGGCTCTCCTCTTGGCCCCCCGTCACCATCATCCAACCTGCCTGTCTGGTCTCTACTGTCTCACCACCACCACCACCGAGGCCTCTGCTGGCCCGCGGCAACAACTCACTGTACCCACACGTACTGTATACACACACGCATAAATAAATGTGTACACACACATACGCATACACGCAGTGATTTGCTTTGTTTTATATGCATAAGCTTCATTCGGCAGGTTGCTGGTGTTTAAAGAGGACAGAGAGCACACACAAGCACATGCCCCTACATGTCGCCTCTCGCGGGAGAACCCTCGGCAATGTTTCCCTCCCTCCTTGATTTAATTAACTATATTCCAGTCTGGGGGAGGGGGTGGGCAGGGGTGCAGCTCCAGGCTAAGAATCACATTGAGATAAGGGGTGAGGGTGGTGAGGGGGGAGTTTACCCTCAACACACCCAAACCCGGTGTGTCTTGTCACCAGCCCTGTGACTGGAGCCCTTTGGGCAGCTGACCCTACAGCACCACCAAATGGTTAGCATCATCCTCCTGGAGCCAGGTAGTGGCCACGTGTTTATCTGTCGCTACAAAGCCTTGTTACCTGGCAACATTTAATACTTTATAGAGGTTTTATCTCATCATAGCCTCTAGGGTATATTTAGTCCTGGGATAAATGCAACAAACACACGCAGACAGACACAGTACTGCAGACCGACACACAAACACAGACACACGGATACACACACGGACACACACACCCACAGTGATTGCTCTGCTTGGCTCGTTTAGCACTTCTAAGGCAGAGATCCCCAGAGGCCAGCTATCACATCCAGTTACTGTGGCACCAGACATGCCCAGACCCACCTGGCTGCTCTCACCTCAATCTGAGGAAGACAGGAGGCACTGTAATCATGTCACACAGGACACACACACTGAATCACAGACGCACAGAGACACACACCGAATAACTGATTAACATACTGTACGCACAGACACACACTGAATCACTGAATCACAGGCGCACAGAGACACACATTGAATCACTGAATCACAGACGCACAGAGACACAGACTGAATCACTGAATTACCCCGCGTAGAGAGTTTGACTGTGTGATATTAGGTTGCTTCTTGTGTAAATATTTTCCGTCTGGATTTTAATGATTTGTATGAACCACAGACGCAGAAAGGCACAGACGCAGAATCACAGACAAGATTGGAGTCAAATACATCGACATAAACAACATAAGCCAACACACATACTAGAGGGATACACAGACACTCTACCATCAGCCCAGGTGTACGGTGATGAACAGTGACATTGCTCTACAGTCACTATCTTTCCAAATCTAACCCAAATTTCCAACGAACCATCCGGTAGAATATGAATCATCAGCCAGTTGTCCCGGGAGACCAGATTGACAGTTATTATTTTCAGTCGCTGCCTCTTTTAATAATTTGATTTGTAAATAACTGAAAATGAGTCAAATGATTAAAGCATACAACACTGACAGTAACTGACAGTGGGAATGACAGGTAAAATAAATGACAAACAGCTATATTAACAGGAACGTAAAGAAGGGCCCTAATGAGAAAGCTCTGCCTTCATTGGTGACTCACATTGATGGCTGGAGGTAATACAGACGTAATGGCTGCTAAAGTAGGAGACAGAGAAAAGAGAGGGAGTGAGTGAGAGAAGGGAAAAAGAGAGGTAGTGAGAGAGAGAGAGATAAGCAACAAGGTAGAGGTGGAGGAGAGGAGGACTGGCCGGTGATTAGTCCGCTCCAGCGTTGGTTGAGGCAGGTTGACATGGGATGCAATTATGGAGGGGAAATTTGTGGGGCCCTCAGGCATGTGGCAGCCATGCTGTCAACTCTGGCTGACGTGTGGGCTCTTGGCACCGGCAAAGATGTCACAGGTGCTTACTGTACACTTCACTACAGCAGCATTCCTATAAAAATGGGCCTAAGTTTAACCAGGAGAGGTTGGAGAGGAGAGTGTGATGGTTACAGGCCATGGTGTGTGAGTGTGTATGTCTGTGTAGGTTTGAAAAGGTGTGTGTGTGTGTGTGTGTGTGCGCGCTTCGGTCTGTCCCTGTGCAAGCACTTGAGCGTGCATGTGTGTGTTCGTGTGCATGCGTGTGTGTGCAAAAGGTGCTATGATGGATAGCGCCACAGTAGAACAGCTGTTTTAACACCAGTAGGCTGTTAACACTAATCTACCCCCTACTCCTACCTGATGCCTCAGTCTCACTCCCTCTCAGTCCCCCTCTCTCTCCCGCTCTCTGCTAAAGCCACCAATCTCCATTGTGACTGGACCAGTTTCTCACACTGTTCTCCCCATCTTCTCTTTGTCTCCCATGTCAGCTCTTGTGTATAAGTCCCCCTGCGGTATAAGTAAGCACATTAAGGCCCAAGGAAAATTACCTCGGCAGGACACAGCACACTTTTCTCTTATTTTCTTCTCTGCGTGGCGCTTATCAAACCTGGGCTTCCTCACAGAGCCAGCAGCACACGACTCCAGCTTAAAGGCCCAGTGCAGTCAAAAATGTGATTTTCCTGTACTTTATATGCATTGAGTATACCAAACATTAGGAACACCATCCTAATATTGAGTTGCACCACCTCTCCCCTTTCCTTCAGAACAGCCTCAATTCATCGTGGCATGGACTCTACAAGATGTCGAAAGGGTTCCACAGGGATGCTGGCCCATGTTGACGCCATGGCAGGATGTCCTTTGGGTGGTGGACCATTCTTGATACACACGGGAAACTGATGAGCGTGAAAAGCCCAGCAGCCATGCAGTTCTTAACACAAACCGGTGCACCTGGCACCTACCACCATACCCAGTTAAAAGGCACTTAAAACTTTTGTCTTGTCCATTCACCCTCTGAATGGCACACATACACAATCCATGTCTCAACTGTCTCAAGGGGAAACAATTATTATTTAACCTGTCTCCTCCCCTTCATCTAAACTGACTGAAGTGGATTTAACAAATGACATCAATAACAGATCATAGCTTTCACCTGGATTCACCTAGTCAGTCTATGTCATGGATAGATCAGGTGTCCTTAATGTTTTGTACACTCAGCGTATATTTCCATACTATGAGGTTGTAATAATACTGTGAAATTGTGAAAATGATGATAATGCCCTTTAGTGTAAGTGCTGTTTGAAAAGACCGCTTGAAATTACAGCCTGTTTTGGTGGGATGGAGTTTTGGACTGCCTGGTGACATCACCAGCCGGTACATTAGTTACAGTTTTTCTCAAGAGCTTTGGCTCAATTCTCTTTTTCAAAACAACAAGTTCAAATCTCTGAACAATTTGTTTCTTGTTCACACCAGATTTGAATTTCTTATTTAAGCAAATTGCACGTGTTTTGGCACGTGTGCAAAAGAGTAAGTACAAATGCACATGGCTTGCTGATCAAAACTGGTGAATTGATTCTCAGTGAAATGGTCATACTCGTCACAACTTCTAAACATTCCCTCATCGTGTGAGCCATCACATGCAAAATGATCCATTCAATGAACAAAATCAGTCAGACATACATGTATATTCCATAAATATCTATGACATGGAATGTTTGTGATGTCTGCTAAATTGGCAAATGACCTGCCAAGAGACATAGTAATGAAATAGGAATCACAATCTTACCAATCAAGTTTGGAAGCATATACACTACCGTTGAAAAGTTTGGGGTCACTTAGAAATGTCCTTGTTTTTGAAAGAAAAGCACATTTTTGGTCCACTAAAATAACATCAAATTGATCAGAAATACAGTGTAGACATTGTTAATGTTGTAAATTACTATTGTAACGGCAGATTTTTAATGGAATATCTACATAGGTGTACAGAAGCCCATTATCAGCAACCATCACTCCTATGTTCCAATGGCATGTGGTGTTAGCTAATCCAAGTTTATCATTTTAAAAGGCTAATTGATCATTAGAAAACCCTTTAGCAATTATGTTAGCACAGCTGAAAACTGTCGTTCTGATGAAAGAAGCAATAAAACTGGCCTTCTTTAGACTAGTTGAGTATCTGGAGCATCAGCATTTGTGGGTTCGATTACAGGCTCAAAATGGCCAGAAACAGTTTATTTCTGAAACTCGTCAGTCTATTCTTGTTCTGAGAAATGAATGCTATTCCATGCGAGAAATTGCCAAGAAACTGAAGATCTCGTACAACGCTGTGTACTTCTCCCTTTACTAGTCTAAAGAAGGCCAGTTTTATTGCTTCTTTAATCAGGACAACAGTTTCATGACACAAGGCGAGACCCAGATGCAGATGGTTGGAGTCTTACAATATTTATTAATCCAATAGGGTAAGGCAAGAGAATGGTTGTGGACAGGCAAAAGGGTCAAAACCAGTTCAGAGTCCAAAAGGTACCGAATGGCAGGCAGAATCAAGGTCAGGGCAGGCAGGCAGCAGGATGATCAGGCAGGCAGGAAAGTAGCCCAGAGTCAGGCAGGGGTCAAAACCAGGAAGACTATCAAAAAGAGAATAGCAAAAGGAGTATGGGAAAAACACGCTGGTTGACTTGACTAACATACAAGACAAAGTGAGTGACAGAGAGACCGGAAACACAGGGATAAATACACTGGGGAAAACAAGCGACACCTGGAGGGGGTGGAGACAATAATGAGGACAGGTGAAAGTGATCAGGGTGTGACAGGGTCTCTGTACGCCTATGCAGATATTCCATTAAAAATCAGCCGTTTCCAGCTACAATAGTAATTTACAACATTAACAATGTCTACACTATATTTCTGATCAATTTGATGTCATTTTAATGGACAAAAATGTGCTTTTCTAAGTGACCCCAAACTTTTGAACGGTAGTGTATATACAACGATCAAAGGGATCATGTTTGTATGTGGCTGCTATGTAAATGAACTGTGTTTGCATGTGATCAGGGGTGTATTCATTCCACCGATTCTGTTGAAAACGTTTCTTAAACGGAAGCAAACGAAAAAAAACAGGAATAAACATACCTGAATTTGTCCAATAGAAACTCTCATTTGCAACTGTTGGACTAATGATTACGCCTTAGATCAGCTAGATGCAGGCCAGAGTGTGCAAGGCGGTATTGAATGTGTCACTGTCTGTCACCTTGATTACTCACATTTCTTTCAACCTGTGCACCTACGTTGTAAACTTTCATTCATAGGCTAGGTTATAGCAACCCCACTCTTCCACCAAGGCACCTGATGGGCATAGGGAAAATGTGATTATCATGTAGTAGCCTAAACTTATTGATGTTAAATTGAGCTGGGTGAATGGAATATGAATGACAGTCATCCAATATGCTGTAATAGAAATAAGGCCATGCTCATAAAAAAAATTTGTCCTCCCTCATCTTTAACGCAACCGACCGCCACGGCTCTGAACCTGTAGCTTTTACCGAAGGACAGTGGATCGTCTGGATTTCTGTCCGGCCTTTCTTTTTTTTTAATCATAAACCCATTTTCCCGAAAATTGATTTGTACAAAGACTTCCAGACTACCATCATGGGGCTTGAAAGCCAACTCTAGCAGGCCATCAGGTGTGATTTTCCACTTCAGACATTTATTTTGGGCTGCAGCAGCACAGCAATGGGCTCTCTGAGAGCAGGGTGGTGTTGGTCGGGTCTCTGTGGGCAACAAAATGCTTGGTTGCACTGACCATGAGCACCCCACTATCATGTGCAGGAGAACAGGGATCAGACAACACAGTGATACCCAGCAAGATGGCCAGATGTCCTCCATTCAATAACAACTTGGCTCAGCAACATTGATCTATGTACATTCACATCCACTCATGCTTGTATAACATGTTTAGAGGGAGGGCAAGGAGGAGGCTAACACCTGTAAAGTGGATACATGAGAGGTGGTAGACATGACCTGTTTACAGAGTTATCACAGTCACTGAGGCTTTGTTAGTGTTGTTACTGTTAGCCTCAGTGTTGTGTTGTGTAGCCCTGTGTGTCCCAGTGTCCTCTACCTGAACCCCCCCCCTCCCCCGGGGTAACTTAGCAGCGGAACATATAAGCCCCCCCCCTCCTAATTCACAGCCCAACACCTAAGCTGGCAGTGGAGACGATGGGGGCCTGATTATATCAGGAGAACAAGGGCTAATTAAATAGGGGTCTGATCACTGAGGAGTAAATTATTTAACACCAGAGAGTCAACTCTCTCTTCGTTAGATCCTAAACCACAGAATTCTCCCTCCCTCCCTCCCTCCCTCCCTCCCTCCCTAGTCTCCCTGCGTGCCTCGCCTTCGTTCTCTTTTTAATGACAGCTTTACCATGCCGCTCTTTCATCTTTGGGAACCGTGTGCCATTCGGTAGAGGCGGCATGGCAGAGAGAGAGACGGTATGAAAGGTCTAGTTTAGGGCTGTGACCACTGGAACATACCCCATCTACCCTATCATGGTGAGTTGATTAGACACGACATCAAAGGGAGTCAACCTACAGATTAACATTAAAAGATCTCCTGGCAAATCAACACATAATTGACCCAATCGGAAACAAATTCATTGTTTGCCACATCCCCCTACCCCCTCACAAGTGCATTAGAATGGATAACCCTTACCACTATCGTGCACTTAGAGAAAAGCTAGTAGATTGTAAAAGTTCTGTTCTGTTGTTGTGTTCCCAAACAGGATGTGGTGGGAGACTTGTAGAGGGAGCTCAGTGTTCAGTCCCTCGGCAGGGGACTGCTATTCCTACTTCTCCTTAGTGTTGTGGTTTTTCTCTGACAGTCGTACTCTCTCAGGGCCAGTTTTAGACTTACTGATCACCCGCTGGACCACTTTCCCCTCTCTCTCCCATCTACACGGCAACAAATGCTAACTCCAAAAGCCAACGTTCCGAGGTAAAGGGAAAATCACTGACCCGAGATGATACCCGGCGGAGCACAGAACTACTGCTCGCAAACATTATTTTCCATTGGCAATCTGTTCGCCGAAAAACAATTAACCTTAACATGGGCACATTCTATTTGCTCTCCGGATATGCATAAACAGAACTACGAACAACACTACCAACATTATTATTACTATATATAAACTCAGAAAAAAAAGAAACGTCCTCTCACTGTCAACTTCGTTTATTTTCAGCAAACTTAACATGTGTAAATATTTGTATGAACATAAAATTCAACAACTGAGACATAAACTGAACAAGTTCCACAGACATGTGACTAACAGAAATTGAATAATGTGTCCCTAAACAAAGGGGGGGTCAAAATCAAAAGTAACAGCCAGTATCTGTTGTGGCCACCAGCTGCATTAAGTACAGCAGTGCATCTCTTCCTCATGGACTGCACCAGATTTGCCAGTTCTTGCTGTGAGATGTTACCCCACTCTTCCACCAAGGCACCTGCAAGTTCCCGGACATTTCTGGGGGGAATGGCCCTAGACCTCACCCTCCGAGCCAACAGGTCCCAGACGATCTCAATGGGATTGAGATCCGAACTCTTCGCTGGCCATGGTAGAAAACTGACATTCCTGTCTTGCAAGAAATCACACACAGAACGAGCAGTATAGCTGGTGGCATTGTCATGCTGGTGGGTCATGTCAGGATGAGCCTGCAGGAAGGGTACCACATGAGGGAGGAGGATGTCTTCCCTGTAACGCACAGCGTTGAGATTGGCTGCAATGTCAACAAGCTCAGTCCGATGATGCTGTGACACACCGCCCAAGACCATGACGGACCCTCGACCTCCAAATCGATCCCGCTCCAGAGTACAGGCCTCAGTGTAACACTCATTCCTTTGACGATAAACGCGAATCCGACCATCACCCCTGTCTCCCTGTCCTGTCTCCCTGTAGAGCTGTCTTAGGTGTCTCACAGTATGGACATTGCAATTTATTGCCCTGGCCACATCTGCAGTCCTCATGCCTCCTTGCAGCATGCCTAAGGCACGTTCACACAGATGAGCAGGGACCCTGGGCATCTTCCTTTTGGTGTTTTTCAGAGTCAGTAGAAAGGCCTCTTTAGTGTCCTAAGTTTTCATAACTGTGACCTTAATTGCCTACCGTCTGTAAGCGGTTAGTGTCTTAATGACCGTTCCACAGGTGCATGTTGATTAATTGTTTATGGTTCATTGAACAAGCATGGGAAACAGTGTTTAAACCCTTTACAATGAAGATCTGTTATTTTTTTTTTCTGAATTATCTTTGAAAGACAGGGTCCTGAAAAAAGGACACTTTTTTTGCTGAGTTTATATATATATATTTTTTATGTATTAACCCCTCCACCACCCCCCCACCGCCTTCGGAGGACAAATATCATTTTTTTTTACAACTTTCTTCTCCATATACATACATTTTACATACACATTTTACATACATATTTTGCATACACATTTTACATATATGGTACTTTTAAATAAGGCAGTCACATAACAATAATACATTACCAAACATAAGCTCTTTAATCCAAACCCTCAGCTACTCTCAGCCTTCCCACCATAGACCACCCTCGTTTGGTTTCCATGTGCCATATATTTTTCAAATGTGCTGTGATGTTTTACATAATTTTTAACCTTTCTAATCGTATAGTATCCATTATTTTCCATTGACAATCTGTTCATCGAAAAACAGTGAACCTTGTCCTGCCACATAACATGAGAACATTCTATTTGCTTTCTGGATATGCATAAAAAAACTACAAAACAACATCACCAACATTATTAGTATATTAGTATATTGAGTACATTTTCAGATGTCTATTCTAAAATGAATCAAGCTATGGCATGGCAAGTCATTACATTTACTATCTATGTTTTGATAGTATTGCCTTGCCTATCCAGACATCGAATAAAAACTAACATTTGATTTGTCAGTATGTTATTATGGTGAATATATTGATCACATACTGTACCAGTCTCTACAAATACACAATAGAGGACTCACAAAGTAGAAAATACTGTATATCGTAAATGTTGTTGTCATGGAAACACAAGTCAGCAACACACATTTGGAGCCTTGAAATAACTCATCCAAACCCCATAATTGTATATCTTTTTTTTAATTTAACCTTTATTTAACTAGGCAAGTCAGCCTAAAGAAAATGTATTTGTAAATTCTATACATCCTCAGAGTGTTTTGTATTAACTCAAAAGACCTACACTCCTTCATCAGTGAAGATAATCATGGTTTTCTAACAGCGAAATGGATTACACAATGCAGAGAACTATGCAAAAAGTTAACAATGAGAAAGGAAAAAATAAGAAAGACTATTTTACAGCTGTTCTATCTTTTTATTGCTTTATTCTCTGTGAGTAAAGCTGTGCTAATGTGGACTTGGTTGTCCTTAAAGCACATTTGCAGTCCATTTAACATGAATATACACATGAGCTTAAAATAACAAAATGGATGTTGACCTTTGGTCTTAAGGCGAACCAAATGCTGCCACGCTGTGTCCCACGCCTCTAGGTAGGTGTTGGAGCGATGACTCATTCTACTCCTGTGGAGGCGGGCGGAGCGGGCAGGGCACTGTCTGTGACAAGGCACTGTCTGTGACAAGGCACTGTCGCTGTTGCTGCACCCGCTGACTGCCAGCATAACATTTTACTTCAATTAGATAATTGAATGAGTCAATTCCCGTCACCTCTCCCACTCACAACGTCTACCTGAAATAGACTCCCAAAATGATGTGTTCAGAGCGAGGGAGGGAGAGAGAGGGATGGGGAGATAGGGAGGAGGGAGGGAGTGAGAGGGGGATGGGGGAGAGAGAGCAGCCCATGCAGCCACACTAAAGCAGCCTGGCTCTCTCTCATTCCCCAGGGAAATTGCATCACATATTGATCCGTGTTCCCTCCACCTAATGGACGTAGAGGGTGGAAGTGCCGCTGGCAATTGGGAAATGGCTGTGCGAGTAACAAGGAGTCATTAAGGCATAAAACCCAGGTGAGTCACCCAAGGACCTATCCCCTGGCCTCGCACATGGCCTCTCGGTGCTGCTGCCTGTCTGGAGTCCACATCTGTATGTACCAAGGAGGGAGAGTAGCAAAGCAGCAGGCCCACGGGCTCAGACAAACATTTATCTTCATTACACCCCATACACTAGCCAATAAACAGGGGAGAGAGACAATCATTCTGTATTACATCCATGACTATAGCACTTTACATTTTCTATCAGTTTAACAGACTCCCTTGGCCATCTTACAATCCTCACATTCATTTTTTACAGCCTTACACACATTCTGTCTTGCCATGCCTACAGATGGGGCTTTTACAGTGCAGGGATTTTCACTGGAGCCATAGTGGTTATGTTCCTTCTCAATGATACAACAGCAGGGTCTGACTTCACATTTCCAGCAATATCACACAACTCAGTGCCAGAGCCATCAACGCTTCATTCTGTTTGACAACAAACACACAGAAATAAAACACAGATTGTGTCATTATACTTCTAAAATGTGTAATGTGCAACATGTCCTGGAGTGGGCCAGGTTGTGTAAAATACATCACCACACTGTTACATGGCCGCCAATACTTCACAAGTTTTCTTCAAGAGCACATGAATGAGCAAAGAGGACATTTTTCAACTACAGCAACAATATGAAGTGCACTGGCAAGAGAAGAGAGAAGGGATCAGTGATAATCATCAGTGGTAGGGGGAGGAGGAACATACGCCCAGCCGATGGGTTCACTTTCTGGGACTGGCACAGTTTGATGTTACACACACTATTTGAACTGCAAGGGCAGAGCAAAAATTCAATTCAACACGATGGTTCTGTCTGGGTTTAATGCTCTGTTAAATCAGCGAGAACAAATAGGAACCGTTCACACGCCTTTGTTCAAACGTGAAAATGTTCCCTCTAATTCCAATGCATGAGAAATGTCATCTTAAAGTACAAGTAGAGCTCTCTACTACTCAGCCTTCTGTGCCATTTCAATTTGTTTATTAATCCATTTCCTTGGCTGATGTCACCAGTAAAAAAGCAGGAACAATCCTAGCCTGTTAAGGTGTTGCTGTATACTTCACCATTACTCTGGAGGTGTGTATAGACTTCCATATGGATAACCCCCTGCCTGCATGTAAATGCTTGATCACCTCCCGCCCCTAAAACGAATTGGCTGTATGCATGTAAATATGGTGCATTACTTAGCCGAGGTGTTTTACCCCCGTGTCTCAGACTGAAGGTGATTTTGATTTGCTGCCATTTGGATATTAAGTGCAGTGTATATTGAGTGCTATTACAGCTGGGGACAGGCGAGGCATCAATCTCTGTCAGAGAAGTGGAAAATCTCTCTCCAGACAGATGCTGTCAGTCAGGAAGAAACTCATGAGCTGCATGAAAAGCAGGAAGTCCCAGCCGGGGATAATGGACCCTGTGCCATACACCTCGGCTTAGTCTTGAGGCACTCTCACACCTCATCCCTTTTACTTCTTGGGTTGGGGATAAATTGGGTTCGGCTTGGAGAAAGTAGTGACGTGAACGCACCAGGGGTGCTCATCAAATCAATCGTCTCCAGCTCCTTTGGGATGGGTGGTGTCATGAGCATGTATGTCACGATAACTCTGTCTCAAGTTCATCGTCTTCGACAAGCATACATAACACATGCACATATTAAAGTGTATAAACTTAGGACGATATATATGTACTTGTGTTACTGTATGTATCTATCCGTGCTTGCCAGAGACACACCACCGTTTCTGTTGATGACACATTTTGGATCATTTCCTGCAATGCCACTTTATCTTCCCAGCTTAGAGCCACACTCTCACAGGATCCCCTAAAAGTTGTCTGATCAACCCCGCTCCTCACTCAAAGGTGTGTTGCAGGAGGGGGGAGACGGAGAGAGAGAAAGAGAGCTCTCATTATTTCTTCCTAATTGCCCACAAGTGACCCTCGTGAGTCCCCCCTCTGCAGCCAGGTACGGTGCCTCATTACGGGCCGGCAGTCTCCTCCTCTGCTCTCCCAGGAGGAACCCATGAAAAGGCCATGAAAGGCCTCCTCTGACAGGGGCCAGCCAGACTGGACCAATTAACTGGTTTTTTTCTCTGCTCGCCGCTCGCCACTCTCTGAGTCTTCCGGCTGGGCTCCCCACACACACACACACACCCAGACAGACAGGCCTGAGCCCCTCTTCCTCCGTCATCAGGTCTGGACGCAGTGTTCCCAGGTTGGAAGGTGGAAGAAGGGGATGAGGACAATGCCGGACTAGACGGCTCATTTACATGTTTCTCACGGCTCCGTGTCTCGCATTAGGCCTGTGTTTTGTTCTGGAAACGGTGGAGGAATAGAGGTCTGGAGCAGAGGAACAGGGGTATGATTGGAGCTGAAGTTGTGTTATCAAGGCTGTTATTAGTGTGTAGATTTGAGTTAATAATACAGTGACGTTATTGGACCTTTAATACCAGAAAATACGAGTGAGTGTGTGACTGTCATTAATATCCAGAGCTGAGGCTCTCTTCAATTACTCTTATGTGACCAAAATACTTGTATCTTAACTAAGTGTGATCTCTGAGACTGGGCCGGAGCATCAAAGTTACATTTATGGTGACTTTTAGCAGCCCTGGTGTCGTCACTTCATGAAGACTAAATGTAATTGTTCTGAGTCCCTCCGTCTCAGAGTGCCAGGTGACTCAGACAGACTGACAAAATAAATGACCCAGTCAAGGTGAACATCCAGGTTTCAGGCTAGGAGCAGCAGAGACAAACCACAGCAAACTTGCCTTCCACCTTTTTCCTTTCCACCTGGAGGACTCCATTTTCCTTCCCCAAGGCCCGGCGCATTCAAGGCAATCTAGTCTGAACCGGTCGTCTGAAATGATCGACCATTACTTAGCATTCAGGTAACAATCTTTCACTAACCAACAAGAAATGCAACACTTTTGTCTTAAGGTCTTGGAGTTGCCTGGCGCTCTGCAAGGTCACATTGGAAACCATTCAGAATGAACCAAACGTAAAGTAAACCAGTTTTGCCTGATACAAGAGGTCAATGATGGATTCTGGCGACAATAAGCCCATTCTGAGATGGAGAGTATGATAGTGACAGTGAGTGTGTTTGGGGAGTGGGTGTACAGACTCACTCAGAGCAGAGGTCCTGATTGGTCTGCTGTCTCCAGGGGTGTGTGCACTGTGCCTGCAGGCAGGGGAAGGTCAGGGGAGGGAACAGGAGTAACGAGGTGTGAAGGAAAGGCACTGTCCTCGGCTCCTGGGCCCTGGGAGACGCCACAGCCAAGGTGTTAATGCAGATGCTGCAGGCTCCCGAGCTTCACGAATTACACCTTTCCAGGGATAGCAGCCTGGAGCCTTTCCATCAGTCAATACAACAGTTAACATGCTTCCCACAGGCACAGCCTCGCAGCCATCCTCAGAACCTAGTAGTGTGGCCAAAACAGGTGAGCAGAAACAGGTTCAACAATACAATACAACAGTAATAATGTGATACCACACAATTTAGACAATTGTCACAATAATAGTGTTTGGCCTAACAAGAACACTGTGCAACTTCCTGTACAACTATCCACATTCAGCAAATTAAAAATGAAACAATGTCCGAATGAACAACTTCCACTTCCACCAAATAATATGTGTAAAACAATTACTTTGGGTATCAGAACTGACAAAAGACTGCCTCCCATCACCCAACTGTATTCCTCACTGTTTTCAAGTCTGCATGGTTCCATCCTGAGGCCAGGGCAAAATGAACTCAACACCACACGACACAGTGCCCTTAATTATGCATCCAATATCATTCATTATCTTCATTGAATAAGGCACAGTGTGGTCCCCAACACTGACTCCCTTGGGCCCTTGGTAAAGACTCCACCTTGCCCTGTTCCTAGTCAGTGAGCTTGCCTTTGCACCGCTACATTCCCCTGTCTGTCTGTAGGTGACTTTTCTTCCCTCTGGTCACTGCTTCAAGAGCTGCCAGTGATTTATAATGTTGTGACAGTCAAATAAACAGGGCTGCTGCTCACTGGAGTGAAAAGGCGCTGTATTAAAAGGAATCAAAATGGCTCTAAATGGTGGCTTTAATGAAAGAATAATCTTGGTTTAAGATCTGTTCTGGGCTGGCTAATTTAAATGTGTTCAGGGTGACAGCTTAGTGGAAGAGGGACATAATGAAGTCCATTATCATCAGTGGTGCAAATTATAAAGAACGATAACTCTCATTATCAGGGTTTTCCTGTGTACGAAGGAAATATGTTAATCCATTATAAAATATGCTGAGAATGACAACACGGAGGAAACATAAGGCGATGTAAGCTGTGACTCGCCTCTGGAACTAATGGGAATGGGTCTTGCTGAAAACCGGACCGGCCCTTTCATACAATGCCTTTTCTGGCATTACTTATGCATAAGGTGCTGGTTATTTTCATTGCTCACAAAAAGGACATGTATTCGATTTTTGATGTGGCTGAGACTGTAATGTGTTGACAACTTTGATCTCAGGCTATGTTATATGTGAAGGCATGTAATAGCAGGAATACCTATGCTTTTATTTCCAATGCCTTTCTGTGCCACGGGCACTGGGAAAAAATATTTTCTAGTTGTAATCTGCCATCAGCAGGACCATGCTGAATCTTAAACACTGTCTACCCACGGATTATCTCATAGAAACAGAGGCTTGGCAATGCAATCCCATTAGACAACACTGCAAATAACAATATGTGACTTGAACAAGAATACAACAAAAATGGTCTTCTCCAGATCTCTATCCTCTGCCCAAAAACTCTGCCACCTCTGACTTCAAGGTGTTCCCAGAAATGTGTTGTTAATATCTGAGTGTGAAGGGAGATGAAGAAGGCAGCGGTGAGAGTAAAGTACAGAGGTGTAATGGGAGCAGGAACAGCAGGAGGGCAGGGGTCAGGGGTCAGACCCACTGAGGGAAGTGGGTGGCCGTGCCCAGTGGGGCGCGCGTGTGCAGCCCGCTCCTGGAAGCTATTACCCTGTGTGGTGGCAGGGGGGAGGGGGCACAGCACACTGAGGGACTGGAGCAGCCAGGGCTCCCTGACAGTGCTCAGCACTCAGGGCCTTTGATGGACTCAATGATTACCGGCACCTTTGAGTTCATGTCCACTTTGTTCCTCCTAAAACGACTCACCAGGAGACGCCTGGCGAATTTCCCCTTAAATCTTACTGAAAATAGTCTAGCACAGTTTGTCAGTGCAACGAGAACCTTAGACATTTTTACATGTTTTACATTTTAGTCATTTAGCAGACGCTCTTATCCAGAGCAACTTACAGTTGCTTACAGTGCATTCATCTTCAGATAGGTAGGTGAGACAAACACATATTTCAGTCGTAGTGAGAACATTTTCTCCTCAATAAATAAGTTATCAGCAAAGTCAGTGCTAGTAAGAAAAGACTAGTAGGAAAAGACTAGTAGGAAAAGACTAGTAGGAAAAGACTAGTAGGAAAAGACACATCTTCAGCTGACCTCCCGTAGGGGTGGGACGGCCAAGAGACCTGAGGTGGCAGAACCGAGTGCTCAGGTTGGGGTGTAGGGTTTGAGCATCGCCTGAAGGTAGGGAGGGGCAGTTTTTCTTGCTGCTCCGTAGGTAAGCACCATGGTCTTGTAGTGGATGCAAGCTTTGACTGGAAGCCAATGGAGTGTACGGAGGAGCGGGGTGACATGGGATAACTTGGGAAAGTTGAACACCAGAAGGGCTGCGGCGTTCTGGAAAAGTTGCAGGGGTTTAATGGCACAAGCGGGGAGCCCAGCCAACAGAGAGTTGCAGTAGTCCAGACGGGAGATGACCAGTGAATGGATTAGGACCTGCGCTGCTTCCTGTGTGAGGAAAGGTCACACTCTAGAGGATTATTATACTGTATATTACACTTAAAATACAAGCTCAAAATTATGAATAAAATGCACATATAAAATAAATCAATTATAGATAACGTACAGATTCATATTTCATTTTCACTGTTAATGTTCAGCCCTTCTCGGAAGTACTCTAAATGTCTTACACGTTCCTCATTCAGGTCAATATTTGCAGAGGGAACCCAAGCTACTTTATGTACCTCAGTCAAATTTAACAAACACTGTTTGACTCATATGAAATAACGAGGAGGAGGAAGAGGAGGAGAACCTTCAAGGACAAGTGTGGTTCCATGTAGACTTCTTCAACATCCTTCATTCTGCACTCTGTGGGGCCAATTGACAACACAGAAATGTAGAAAACAACCATATTACTTACAATACTTTAATTACTGCAAATAATTGATATAAAGATGCTATCATAATATACAGTATTTCAAACTAAGTTTGAATAAGTACCATGCCAAGTAGGCCCATTTGAAATGATACTGTACAGTTGTTTTAGTAACAGCACTAAATGTAACATCGCTGCCATGATGCCATCCTATGTGTATCACTGACAAACACTGACAATTAGTGATAAACCATTTTACACCATGCAGTGTAAAGTCAAATTACTTGCCTTTCACTGATTAACAGTGGTGACTATCTCTAGATAGTGTGTGGGTTGCCTCTGAAAAACATTCCACATTTTATAGAAAAGTGATCAAATCATGAATTACGTCAATTGAGTAAAGTGTGGATGTGTCATCCTTTGTTTTGACCAGATGTCTTGCTATTACAGCCTGCTGAGTGACTGGGTGAGGCCTTCTACACGTTTCTCATATCAGGTGAGTAGGAGGAAGGGGAAACCGACAGGGAAACAGGAGACAAAGAATAAGAGAGCGAGCGAGGGAGCGAGAGTGTGAGAGATAGAGAGGTGGAGTTGAAGATGATAAGGAATCATAGATAAAGCCTTTGCTCCAGGGTTGAAGTGATGTTCCACATAAGAGTGACCAATCAAGATACAGTGAAAGAGGGTTAAACTGTGATAAGAGTGATGAGTCAGTCGGCCCTGGGACTGGCATTGGCTCTGACCTTCTCTCGTCCCAGTTCATGATACAACACAGGCCCCAGTGCTGTGCCAAGACCACTGTTTAAACCAGCAAGCATGCTCTAATCCTTTCTTCAGATAGGGCACGTTAAATCCCCAAATCTGCCAAGGTACAGTATATCTTACACTCGATTGTAAATACAGTCCGTAAGAAATGCCAATAAACTCCAGTTTGAGTCTTCTCGGAAAATGTAAATGAATTTAGGCCTAGGGTATTAAGAAAATACTACAGAGATTAACAGCCATTCTTATCAAGCTACTACATGACAGACTGTAGTACAACTGAGTTTGGGTGGGAAAAGGGGAAGATTTGTAATGAATGGCAGTATGCTCCACCAGTGTATTGCTGAGGCATGTGAGCTGGGTGCTTCAGAGTTCTCAAGTGTCCTCACTGTACCTCCTAAACACAAAGCTCAGTTGAAGAGCACTCTCTGTTTTGGTACCTGCATCACAAATATCCACAAGCAGTTGGGGCAGGGACATATTTTGTTTCTGAATGGTTGACAGTTGCAAAGTGTGCACATATTGACAGTGATTAGAATCGGTAAGGGCTCACTGCGAATGAATATTCAGGAGCACCTGTCGGCAGAGGAACTCTTTCACTTCAACAATGCCTGGTCAAAACATTCAATATGAGCTACTCACCTGTTCTTGTGTTCTGGTCAAATACAGCAGAGTATTCTAAAACAATACTTTAAAAAAGATATCTCATTGGGTCGATATGAACTTATGTTATGTATTTCATCCATGTACATCCATACTTCTGATCAGCAAGACAGCAGGTGAGATGTGCACTTGGGATGGAGTTGCACTTAAATGTAATCTGAAAGCTATCTCGTAAAAATCGAACCTAAAATACTTCTTAAATGTCTCATTAATCATCATAGACAATATTGTAGATTAAGCCCTAATGTAACATATTTTATGTTAATTGTTACACTACCATAATATCCTGTACATAAAATAAAAGCCCACTGCAAAAACCACTCCTGTTTTTCTTGAAACATTCACATTAACTCCGAAACAACAAAAGCTGAAATAGTCAAACATTTCATATTGATAAAAAGAAGAAGTCAAACAGTCACCACAGTTTTGGCTCAACAACAAACCTATGAATTTTGATGGGTTGTTACAGTATTAGATACTAATATGTTTGAGTTTGTAATCATCCAACTTTGGTTTAGAACGTGCTGTGCCTTAAGTGATGCCAATTATATAATATATAATAACTGTACCCTATCATTCTGTATCTATGGAAACAATAATGGGGTCATTGTAATGTGTTATCTTTGCCTGCTCCCAGACCATTACTGACATCATTCTAGTTTAACCAGCTGAAGTTCAAAAGTCGTCAATAGACGAAGCTCCAAGGAAGCACATTCAGCCTCAAGCAGGAACTCATCCAGAGATGGCAAGCTATGGATAATGACTAGTGATGCTGCCGATTGTGCCCGCTATTGTTCTCGGAAACTTTCCAAATGTGTTTAATTAGCGCCACAGCTGTTAGGATGCTATTATATCAAGTGTAAGGCAAGGGATGTGAATTAGTATGTTTTCTCATTAGTAATGACACAAACCACTATCAACAAATTAAAAACGGCAGAAAGGAAACAAATAAATGTCAATTTACTCCACAAATAAATAGTTTAAGCTTTAGATTAACTTAATCCTTATAGTTAAAGAAACACAGTGTATTCCATCCTTTTTATTTCTATGACATCCATGTCCTTACCACTATGACTGGTTGTTTGCTTTGCTCTTGCCTATATGACTGGTTGTTTGCTTTGCTCTTGTCACTATGACTGGTTGTTTGCTTTGCTCTTGTCACTATGACTGGTTGTTTGCTTTGCTCTTGCCTATATGACTGGCTGTTTGCTTTGCTCTTGTCACTATGACTGGTTGTTTGCTTTGCTCTTGTCACTATGACTGGTTGTTTGCTTTGCTCTTGTCACTATGACTGGTTGTTTGCTTTGCTCTTGTCACTATGACTGGTTGTTTGCTTTGCTCTTGCCTATATGACTGGCTGTTTGCTTTGCTCTTGTCACTGTGACTGGTTGTTTGCTTTGCTCTTGTCACTATGACTGGTTGTTTGCTTTGCTCTTGCCTATATGACTGGTTGTTTGCTTTGCTCTTGTCACTGTGACTGGTTGTTTGCTTTGCTCTTGTCACTATGACTGGTTGTTTGCTTTGCTCTTGTCACTATGACTGGTTGTTTGCTTTGCTCTTGTCACTATGACTGGTTGTTTGCTTTGCTCTTTCCTATATGACTGGTTGTTTGCTTTGCTCTTGTCACTATGACTGGTTGTTTGCTTTGATCTTGCCTATATGACTTGTTGTTTGCTTTGCTCTTGCCTATATGACTGGTTGTTTGCTTTGCTCTTGCCTATATGACTGGTTGTTTGCTTTGCTCTTGCCTATAAGACTGGTTGTTTGCTTTGATCTTGCCACTATGACTGGTTGTTTGCTTTGCTCTTGCCATTATGACTGGTTGGTTGCTCTAGCCTATTTGCTCCTGAAGGATATGGAATTAAAGACTTGATGTCACAATCTCAACACTTCCTTGGGGATGGTCATAATGGAATTTGACCCCATGTCTGCTCCTCATCTAGCACCTCCACACCATGATGAATGTTCAATCACAAAAATAACAGTCAGGGAGGGAATTGACTCAAAATCCTCAATTTGTCCCATTTCACTTAGCCCTTTCCCATTTCATAGGTTCTGCACTCATTTCTGCTCAACCATTTCACACTGACACTGATAGGCATACAGCCTAGGAGAAGGCTCAAACAACCCACTTGGCACAGACATCAATTCAACATCTATTCCACATTGATTCAATGTAATTTCATTGAAATGACATGGAAACAACGTTGATTCAACCAGCGCACGCCCAGTGGGAATCTCTTACAACAGAGACCTGTTAAAAATGACAAAATATTATGTTCACATTTTCTTTTCCTGCAGTGGAAATAAGGAATGCGGGAATTAAATATGCCAATGTGGATGATGGAAGCCACCAAGGCATGAAAACATTGACTAGCACAGGAATTAAGGCTCTCAAAAAAAATCCACTCAACATCACCGTCCTGGACACTTTCTCACTGCCATCTCCATGAATACTCTCAGCATATCATAGCTCTGTCCTTAACTATTAACTAATGTCCACTCTGGTAATGACTTCACCAGGCAGTGTTCATCACACAGAACGGAGAGGAGGAGAGCAGGAGAAGAAGAGGGGAAGGTAGGAGAGGAAGCTTACTGCAGTTAAGCTGCAGCTGCAGTTTCCATAACAACTACCTGCAAAAACCTGCTCCATCGACCATCATTAGAATAACATTTTTACTCGTCAAGTGAGCATTAGTGGAATCTACATGAGCAATGAGGATGGAATAACAAAAAAGCGTCAGTGTCCCCTGGAGCTGTCATTTAACAGCCCTGGGTAGATGGCTTCTTTTCACAGGTTACACATTCTACAGCATATGTCATCCTGAAGTAGGTTGATGTAAGCCAGTTTCCTAAGAAACTGTGTGCATTGTGTGTGTAAGACATGCTTGTGGAGGCCTGCCGTCCTGCCATTTAAGACTTTACACTGAGCAACGCTTGAGCTCAGAATTGCTTAAGCTCAAAACCCACTTACATACCCAACATCCGATACACAGTTCACTCCTTAAGAGGGACCCCTTGATTATAACCTTGCTTTTTTTCTCCTCACGGCGGGAACTGCAGCCTCCCCTCTGATCATGCATTACAATCTGAACATGAAAAGGGGATAATCAGGAGTTTAAAGAAGGAGTGGAAGAGAAAGGGAATATGTTAAGTGCTGGCCAGTCCGGGATATCATTTAGAATCAGTGCTGATGGCTTCATTGCTGCCAGGCTGTATGGGCTGTAACCTTGAGCGAGGGCTTGTGGGCCCTGGTGACCAGGGAGGGGATGGGGAGAGGGATCGTCTGTTCTTGCTTTCGCATTCTGCTCAGCAGGCACCCGGGGGCTATAACCCTGAGAATCTGTATTAGGTGAGCCAAAGTCACCATTAATATAGAGCACTGGGCCATACTATAACCTTACACTTCACATCTCTGGGGTGTCCTGAAGGGGGAAAAAAACGGTGCTTTGGAACAATCATTCGGGAGGACTTTAAAAGTGCCCTCTTACCAAAGTCAATCTGTTTGCTTTTCTGTTTTTTATCAGTTTTTATTTACATTTGACATTTAGCAGATGCTCTTATCCAGAGCGACTTTAAGGAAGTGCATACTTTTTCATACTGGCCGCCTGTGGGAATCAAACCCACAACCTTGGCGTTGCAAGAGCCATGCTCTACATCTATATTTGATCTCACTGCTCAATCTCTCCATCTCCCTGGCTTGGCACGGCTGCTCTGGCCTTGTGCTCCATGGCCAGCCATGTCAGCGGAGAGGCAGAGAAGCTGGACTCCAACCCTGGATTCAATCCCAGATTAGAGGCACAACAGAGGTTTAGCTCTTCCTTCCTCAACATCTAATCCAGCTCCAGGGGCCTATAGTTCACTAGAAAGAGTAACACTGACATTGCAAACAGTGTAATACATGCATTGAATCCTCAGACATAACCATTTTTTTCAGTGGTTATATGCTATAACAAAAATTAACATAAACTGGTGGAAACAACGGCACACCATCAAAGCCTCAAAGGCCATACTCCTTGCAGTCCAGAAAGATTTAATGTAATAATCATGAATCAACATTATGTGGAACACATCAAGACAGCAAGGCATGTCTTCTCATTTGACCGTTGTCATTTCATTACCAATGTCATTTCCAAATAATTGCACTATTGACAGATAGAATATTATTTTGGGCGGTTGAATCAGTTCTATAATTTGGGTGCCTCTTCCTTCTGCCTTTCTATACGTTTACTACAAAGCATTCTGTAGCATCCTAAACTATAGGTACGCCCAAAGCAATCCCTATATTGTATCCTGCATTTTACATTCAGATGTTGGAACCATTTTGGTCGGCCAGCAGCGTGTGACCGTTTTGGTTCAGCCTATAGACAGGAGTAAAATGTCTGACAGTGAGAGCACTTTGAGGTGAATGTATTTTGAAATGATACACAGAGAGGAGATATGATTGCCCCTGGTATAAACACAGGGTCAGAGAACAGCTCCTTCCCCTGAATGAGGGCAGATTTAACACTCTTCTCCTGCAACCCGACTCTGCTCTGGAGCCAGAGGGGGCTTAGGGGTAAAGGCCCAACGAAGCTTGACTATACCCAGCTAGCACATAACATTCTGAGAACCATATCGTTTCTTAGAGCTTGGTGAGAACGTGGTTGTCCTACATTGACAACCTTCCCACAGCTTTCTGGGAATGGGCCAGGATAGTTTTTTGGCTTTGGAACATTCTCATCACGTTTAAGGAACTTGACAAAAAACTGCATTTACTTTAACCCTTTACACTCATGGGAATTGGCCTATATGGAAAGATATGTTCCTTACAGAAGAAATATGAAAAACATATGCATAACCATAGTAGCAATTAAAAGGGAACGGTTGGAGATTATGGGAAAATTATTAGACTAAAGGTGAGGACAAAACAGTTATTCTGACACAAGACTGAATCCAGACATTAAACTGCTGATTTTATGTGCATTTTAAATTTACTGTACTTTTTGCCACATTTGTTGATAACAAAATCTGAAAATACTCAGATTTTGGGTACATTCAGCAACATGAGTGTTTGAGTGAGAGGACTAACTGGTGTCTCCAAGTGGCCACAAACCTCTCCAAAGTGTGCACAGTTCCTACGTAATTTCAATGCACTTTCAGGACTCAAAGAATACTCTTCAACTATAAGGTGCTTTTTTTAGCTCTCCAGGCTGTGCTATTGAGGAAGTATAGCAAGCAAACTTGTAGCTGTTTTGTTTGGAACACAGCCCTGCATCCCGCCATCTGACTATTACTGTTGTTGTTTACGCATCCCAAAAACGGTCTATTATAAATCGCAATCTGGTCAGGTGGGCATCATTTGAAAGCGTGTTCGATTGCAAACACGGCTAGCTAAGTTACAAAATACAATCTTACAATGTTAGGCTTTCACAAGGCAATTCAGAGAAGCAGATCGTAATGTCGGTGTGCATAGTATAGAGTTACTAGACCAAAAGTATGTGGACACCTTCTTGTTGAACATCTCATTCCAAAATCATGGCATTAATATGGAGTTGGTCCCCCCTTTGCTGCTATAACAGCCTCTACTCTTCTGGGAAGGTTTTCCACTAGATGTTGGAACATTGCTGCGGGGTCTTGCTTCCATTCAGCCTAAAAAGCATTAGTGAGGTCGGGCACTGATGTTGGGTGATTAGGCCTGGCTCGCAGTCGGCGTTCCAATTCATCCCAAAGGTGTTCGATGGGGTTGAGGTCAAGGCTCTGTGCAGGCCAGTCAAGTTCTTTCACACCGATCTCGGCAAACCATTGTCATGCTGAAGCAGGAAAGGGCCTTTCCCAAACTGTTGCCACAAAGATGGAAGCACAGAATCGTCTAGAATGTCAATGCAAAATGTAGCATTAAGATTTCCCTTCACTGGAACTAAGGGGCCATTTCCGAACCACAAAAACAATGATGGCAAGCTTTACACCACTCCAGCTGAAGCTTGGCATTGCACATGATGATCTTAGGCTTGTGTGCGGCTGCTCAGCCATGGAAACCCACTTCATAAAGCTCCCGACAAACAGTTCTTGTGCTGACGTTGCTTTCTGCAGTGAGTGTTGCAAATGAGGACACTCAGCGGTCCCGTTTTGTGAGCTTGTGTGGCCTACCACTTCACGGCTGAGCAGAAATTTGATGAACGGACTTGTTGGAAAGGTGGCATCCTATGACGGTGCCACGCTGAAAGTCACTGAGCTCTTCAATAAGGCCATTCTACTGCCAATGTTTGTCTATGGAGATTTCATCGCTTTGTGCTCGATTTTATACAACAGTCAACAACGTGTGTGGCTGAAATAGCCGAATCCACAAATTTGAAGGGGTGTCCACATACGTTTGTATATATAGTGTATGTCAGTCAAGTGGCTAGCTGCCGGCACATACTTTTATTGCAGTAATGTTGAAGGCTAGTAATACTTAGCCAGCTAGAAGAAGGAAGTAAGAAGCTAATGTTAAACGGAGCCTAACTCAGCAGGAGCAAAAAATAGGATACTAAGTTCTCATAATAACTTTGCTTTACAGAGAGGAGGCTACTGAGCCAGACGGTGATGTGGCGCTCAGTGGTTAGGCTGAGGCTGGCTGCAATGCATGCAGGAGGGAGCCGAGGAAACAGAGAGAAATGCAGCTCATTTACTGCATTTCTGTACAATTTAAAAACTAAAATGCTATTTGGAGAACACATAGCCTATTAGCTATACAGTTGTAATGTTCCAATTGTAATGAACATCACTTAAACTCAAACCCTGGTTACGGCCCTGTTTAAAGCATTTCCCTCACTGAGACAACAAACAATTTGCCCAATTGAGGGAGGCAACTTCTTGTTGCACGCGGTGCTCAAGTTCAGAACCGCTGTCAGTCAAAACCCATACTGAGCTGTGAAGCGGAGACCTTGAGCTCTGACGTCATGTATACTTACTGTACAGCCACTACGTTCCAATTTAGGCACTTATCAGTGTCCAAATATGCAATTTTCAACCTGTATACGGGTACAAGTGCAAAGAGCTACCAGATTTTTTCCTAAAAGTTCAAACATGGTTAAAGTTAATTTCATTGTTTGTAATGTTCGCCAACTGGTTTGACATTGGGAATGTTCTCAAATAGTTCAGAGAACGTTCAGAAACAACGTTCTTCTGTAGGAATTTCAGTACTTCCACAGAACATTCCACACAAGTTCCCATGTGGTTCTTTTTAATGTAATATTTTTACAACATTCTGGGAACGTTCTCAAAAATGGTGTGACTTAAGCGATGTCCTCAGAACGCTCAGAGAATGTATGGTTCTCTTGTATGTCAGTTGTTGGTAAAATTCTGGAAATTTTCAAAAAATAATAATTCTTCACATTAAATCAATTAGCTCTAAAAATCTTCCATTAAAACCACAAGAAAACTTTCATAGCATTTTTAAGAGAATGCTCTAAGAATGTTATTTAAAAACGTATACAAATACATTCCGTTCTCAGAACATAAAAAAAACTTTCCATAAAATACAAAAGAAAACGTTGTTAGTATTCAGAAAACGTTAAAAAACATACAGTGCATTCAGAGTCAACAAAACTCTCACCATCCAATATCTTGTTAAGTGTGTTCATGTGTGTTGGCCGTGCCCACTAAATAGCCAGACTTGATCTTAATAAGTGCTTGTTTCCTTTGAAATAGGGTCTGTTTGAATGGGTAAAAAAACATGGCAAGCTAGCTTCATTCTGGTGACGCATTAGACTAATTCCAGGGATAGAGAACAGAAGATCATACAGTGCCTTCAGAAAGAATTCACACCCCTTGACTCTTTTCACATTTTCTTGTGTTAAAGCCTGAAATTAAAATGAATTAAATTTAGATAATTTTTTTGCTGTCCTACACACAATACCCCATAATGTCAAAGTGGAATTATGTCTTTCGAAAGGTTACAGATTAATTAAAAATGAAAAGCTGAAATGTCTTGAGTCAATAAGTATTCAGCCCCTTTGTTATGGCAAGCCTAAATAAGTGCAGGAGTAAGAATGTGCTTAACAAGTCACATAATAAGTTGCACGGACTCACTGTGTGCAATAATAGTATTTTTGAATGATTACCTTATCTCTGTACCCCACACATACAATTATCTGTAAGGTCCCTCAATCAAACAGTGAATTTTAAACACAGATTCAACCACAAAGACCAGGGAGGTTTTCCAATGCCTCACAAAGAAGGATACCTATTGGTAGATGGGTAAAAATAAAATAAGGAAACATTGAATATCCTTTTTAGCATGGTGAAGTTATTAATTACACTTTGGATGGTGTATCAATATACCCAGTCACTACAAAGATACAGACGTCCTTCCTAACTCAGTTGCTGGAGAGAAAGGAAGCCGCTCAGGCATTTCACCATGAGGCCAATGGTGACTTTAAAATCACAATGCCTGTGATAAGAGAAAACTGAGGAAGGATCAACAACAGTGTAGTTACTCCACAATACTAACCTAACTGACAGAGTGAAAAGAGGAAAGCCTGTACAGAATACAAAATATTGGAAAACATGCATCCTGTTTGCAACAAGGCCCTAAAGTAATACTGCCAAAAATAGGGCAAAGCAATTCAATTCTTGTCCTGAATACAGTGTTATGTTTGGGGCAAATCCAATACAACACATTACTGAGTACCATTCTCCATATTTTCAAGTATAGTGGTGGCTCCATCATGTTATGGGTGTTTGTAATCGTTAAGGACTGGGAAGTTTTTCAGGATAAAAAATAAACGGAATGGAGCTAAGCACAGGCAAAAACCTAGAGGAAAACCTGGTTTAGTCTGCTTTCCACCAGACACTGGGAGATTAATTCACCTTTCAGCAGGACAATAACCTAAAACACAAGGCTAAATATACACTAGAGTTGCTTACCAAGACAACATTAAATGTTCCTGAGTTACAGTTTTGACTTACATCAGCTTGAAAATCTATGGCAAGATTTGAAAATGGCTGTTTAGCAATGATCAATAACCAACTTGACAGAGCTTGAATAATTTTTTTAAAGAATAATCTGCAAATATTGAACAATCTAGGTGTGCAAAGCTCCTAGCGACTTACCCAGAAATACTCACAGCTGTAATCGCTGAGAAAAGTGATTCTAACATGTATTGACTGGTTGAATACTTATGTAATCAAGATATATTGGTGTTTAATTTTTCATAAATTGTTTACAAATGTTCACATTTTTCTTCCACTTTCATTGAGTGTTTTGTGCAGATCATTAACAAAAAATGACAAATAAATTAATTTTAATCCCACTTAGTAACACAACAAAATATGGGAAAAGTCAAGGGGTGTGAATACTTTCTGAAGACACCGTAGGGTCGAATCTCACTGATGCTGTGTCACAATAAAAAAATAAAAAAATAATTTGCATGACTAATGCCTAAAGCTAAAGTATGTCCATGTTTCCTACTGTATCTGTGCTTGGAGTTCAAAAAAGTGAACCCAAAATAAGCTAGCAGTGTTATTAAAGTCTTATTGAAACATTCAGTGAAAGTTAAGTTATTCAAAAACATCAAAATAACCTTTACATATAGTTCGTAGTGTTAAGAACACTTTCAATAAAAACCACAAGAGAACTTTAGTAACGTTCAGAAAACATTATCAAAATGTTATTTAATTACTTTCAAATAGCCTATAATTTCCATTAATAAAAAAGCATTAATAAAAACCTACCAGGAAAACTTTCAAGGAACCAGAATAAAACATTCTCAAAACCTCCCTGCAACCTACAAATAAACGTTTCCAAAACAGGCAACATTTTTACTTCACTTTAAAAAAACTTTACATTTTATCGGTCAGGAAACGTATTATTTTGTTCCCACGACCAATGTGAAACCAAAAACATATGTTCCCACAACTTCCGAGGAACCAAATGTGCTAGCTAGGTAATGATTGACACCTGTGAAAGAGGGCTTGGGAAAGTGTGAGGATCATATCAAAGAGGATCAGTCAGGGCACACTGTGACCTGACTGTTATTAGGTGCCAAAATGAAATGACCAGTCTACAGCCGCTTCAAGAAATCAGTTAGCCAGTCACAACTGAGAATGACATATATATGGATCCTCTCTCTAGGCAACTGTATTTCACAAAAAAACATCAAGAATAGTAAAAAATACATTCGGTATTTCAGAGTTATAATTCTTACCAGATTTTCTCCCAAGAACAAGGACTGTTCAATCAGTCATTAGCTATTATTTATTGGCTAATAAAACTGGTTCAGAAAGAGGTAAAAAGCAATTACTGTAAGCAGGATTTATTTTAAAACATGTATAGGAAAGTTGTGTGCTCTTCAACAACTTTGTTTTAGTGATATAATATCAGCAGTCCTTTCAAGCATTCCAAGATCTCCAATAATTATTGCTCATTGCATTTCACCTCAGTAGTGGCTTTAGGAATAGGTAATGAACCACTCAGCAGCCTCTACTCTATGCCTGGTAAAGCTATACAGACCATCCACCATTGAAAAAAGAGACATGAAGCACTCTAAACAACCTCTCACTTACACTGTTATAGGTGCTGTATGGAGCTTAGTGCAAAATACATCAGATCTTGACCGTCCAATACCCATTCCCCCAAGTGCAAAAACCATGTCCTTTCAAACAAATGTGAGATAAAATGCTACTTTTCACAGCAGACATTCAAGGTTAGCTTCAATGTTATTCTCTGTTAGATGGATCTGAAGAGCTGCCCATAGGGAGCTGTCATTTAAATAGTTATTGTTCTTTACTGTTCCAGTCCATCCCAATGGGGAATGATTATGGGAAAGCTCTGTCAATGTTGAACACTGGTAGGTTTTCAGAGCTTTAATATGATCTTCTTCCGTATGCCTCTCAAACAGCCTCAACGGCAGCTTTTAATCGAGAGGTGAAAAGATTAGGAGGCGCACGAGTTTTATCTCTAATATATAGTCATGTTTGTTCTACCTCTAATATACAGCACAGGTTCTGTCTCTTTTGGTGAACCCACAGTGTTGTTCTCCTTTATCTGAAAATGATTGAATGGAAGTGTTGGTCTGAATACAACTGCTTTTACACACAGTAGGTGTTAAAATAACAGAAAATATACTCAATCTGCCATCTGGCCCTCTGACTCTTTCACACTGTCTGGGGGAATGCCGACACGGTTTAGAAAGGTATTATCTGTTACCAATCTGATGAGTATACAAGCAAAGCAAAGCTTTGAAAATTATTTCAACAAAGCAAGACATTAGCCCTTGAACCATAACAGAGATGGTTGTACTGCATTCACACCTAAACTCCCATTCACCAATAACACAACGCTAGCCAAATACTGCACCAGATCTCTCTGTAAAAGGGCTGTCAATAAAGAGAATGAAGAATACTTTATTGATCTATACTGGACAAAAATATAAACGAAACATGTAAAGTGTTGGTCCCATGTTTCATGAGCTGAAATAAAAGATCCCAGAAATGTTCCAAACACACACAAAACCCTATTTCTCTTAAATGTTGTGCGCAAATTTGTTTATATCCCTGTAAGTGAGGATTTCTCCATTGCCAAGATAATCCATCCACCGGATAGGTGTGGTATATCAAGAAGCTGAATAAACAGCAAGATCATTACACAGGTTCACCTTGTGCTGGGGACAATAAAAGGCCATTCTAAAATGTGCAGTTTTGCCACAGATGACTCAAGTTTTGAGGGAGCGTGCAATTGGCATGCTGACTGCAGGAATGTCCAACAGAGCTGTTGCCAGAGAATTTCATGTTAATTTCTCTACTATTAGCCACCTTCAAATTTAGTTTTAGAGAATTGTCAGTATGTCTAACCGGCCTCACCACCACAGACCACGTGGGGAGTATTTCTGTCTTTAATAAAGCCCTTTTGTGGGGAAAACGCTGATTGGCTGGACCTGTCTTCCCGGTCGGTGGCCCCTACCAAGCCATGTGAAATCCATAGATTTGGGCCTAATACATTTATTTCAATTTACTTATTTCCTTCTGTGAACTGTAACTCAGTAAAATCTCTGAAATTGTTGCATGCTGCATTATATTTTTGTTCAGTATATTTTCCTTACCATGGAACAATGTCAGAGCACCATTAAAAGCTTTGTTTCTCTGGTAATCCCGATCCAAATTATAGCTTGGTGATCAACCATTGGGTGTGGCATTACTACAGATTGCATTTGAGGCCTATTTGCTGTATGGTGATGTGTCCTTGTAGGGTAGGATGTGACAGTGGGCATAATGGCATCAGATCCCTCGGAAATGATGGAGCAGGATGGAAGTGTTTTCCGTGTCCTTGGGTGCAAAGCTGCAGATGGAACTGTTTATTCTCTTTCTTTTTCATTCTCACTTCACTCATCACATTAAGTCACCGACACTCCACAAAGCCTTGGCAGAATGAAATACTCATTGGGAGATGGCATTTTCCTTCTAGTCCTTTCAGAGAATTTGTGACCAAAAAATAAAAATGTATTTGTCTCATCTGTCCCTTGTCCACCAACTCCTGTCTGGAATTCGATTCGCTGCCACTTATTCCCTTTGCCTTTGTTCACTTTGCTTTATTCTTCATCACTAGTCTCCTTCCTCTGTCAACTCAATTTGTGCCAACGTCATGTGACATACTGTATGTCTACAGTAGATATCCTTATCCCATCTGTTCTGTCAGTATAGCCTTGGTCCTTCCAGTCTCAAATCAAATCAAATTGTATTTGTCACACGCGTCGAATACAACAGGTGTAGGTAGACCTTACAGTGAAATGCTTACTTACAAGCACTTAACCAACAATGCAGTTTTAAGAAAATCCCTTTTGCGGGGCTATATACAGGGGGCACCGGTATAGAGTCATATCTCATCCCCCATGTCTTGGTTATCCTTTCCCCATCCACATTGGTTGTGCACTCCTATCCTCTTGAGTCTATTTCACTCATGGCTCCCACTGTTGTGTCTCGGCAGTCCTCTGCCCTTTGCACAAACAGATCGATCACTTCCACCTCTCCTTTTTGTCACCTTTTCTGTCCTCAGCTAAAAATACTTTTCACACTGAATTCAATGTTGCCACCGACCACATCCAATCCTCTCACCTTCCTCCTTTGGCCCCTCTCCTTAAATATAATCCTTCTTCATATTTCTGCCTCCATGTTTGTTCCTTCGAACTCTGACTTGTGACCTCTACCGACCAGAAACTGTTACCCCCAGACACTACCACCACAGCTCAGGGGTCAGTGGCCCTGGTGAACACTCACGGATGGGTATTTAAAGTCACAGGCATTCTGGAATCCCTGGAACACTTGTGCACAATAAATGCTCATAGCTGTGTTATAAGGTTCATTTCACTCATAAAAACATGACAACTCCAAGTTGTTGACTGAGCCAGACCTTTTACAGGGGTCAATAAAAGGAAATTCATGGAAAGCTGGTGGCCGTAGTATGACTGAAAACATACAACCCACCGAAAGCAATGCTTAAACGAAAGGTAAACTTCAAGGACATATTCTATGGACCTGATACCAGATGTAAGTCCAGAATGACAGTTTAATTGCATAGACATGGTCATCCCCATTGTTCCAATAATAAATCCCAGCAGTGGCCATTTTCCCCATTGATGGAATCTCACCGGTGATCCTCTTATCTCCTTGACAACACTGACACTAACAGATAGGGAAGGTGGAAGAGACGGAAGGTCACTGCAAAGACATTTGTGACTCCTGAAATAACAAGTTTGGATCTCATAAAGCAGAAATAATGGCAATACGCTCCAGATCAGTGGGCCATACATATGACCTTGGCAGCCGCAGAAAACAGTCTGTAGGAGCTAGGTTGAGACGATTATTGGGCCGAGGCGCTACTGAAGAGTCTCAATCAACAGGGAGAAGAAACTGATTCTAAGGGTTCTTGACCATGGATGAGTATCTAATGGAAGAGAGTCCCCGAACGCATGAACAGACGTTGAACTGCTGAGTACCACTAAGACCAAGGTGTCATTAAGGGAAGGGATTATACTTAGATGACAGTCTGTGGTAATGGCTTCAGTGTGAAGTGAAGGGTAAGCAACAAAGCGTTGCATCATGCTGAGGTTTTTGGGGGATGTTGTTCTGACAGTGGCCAGACACCTGCTTAACCACCCCAGCTGATGAAAAAAACATGACGCAAAAACTACACAACATATTAAATCTGATCGCGTTGTAACGAAAACCAAGCAGTGATAATAATAAGTTCTGATGGGGTCCTCTTATGGCCCATCGATTTCCAATAGGCGAGATCATAGAGACCTGGAGGGGTAATTACACTGTGCACGCAGAGGTCGTCCTGAGCAAATATCATTATCATCAGATTAGAATGAAAGGCTGGCGCAGGTTGTATGCGGTGGGGTGAAGGAGACCCAAAAGAGAAGCCAGGGGAGAAGCATCTCTCACACGCCTCTGACCCCTCATCTGTTTCCACGTCGCCACCTGGCTCCCGCCTAATCTGGGCGCCACCTCCACAGGTCAGCCCCTACATCACACTGACACAAACAAGGGGACTCCAGGTCAGAGAGGCAGACCCATTCATCAGTTAGAGACAGGGCTGATGATGAGGAAGATAGCCCAGAGTATCAACAAGATGAACATGGAGATAAGAACATACATGGGATGGGCAGCCATATTGTTGTTATTGACGAATTACAAACTGGCAGGAGGGTCTTCATGAATCATCCCCTCATCTTTAAAGATACCGTATGTTATATAACAATAAAGTTACAGTAGAATGTGTGAAATACTGTATGTGTTCCTGTTTCATAAACTGGGCCTAAAATAAGAGCATAATTTCTCTAACTGCAGAATGTTTTGAAAAATACACATCAGGATACTGAGCATACTGTACTTTCAAACTGTATTTTCATCGTTTCTGAGGTTCATGAAAAGAAAGGGCATGACAGTTGAGCATGGCGCCCTCGAAAGCAAACTGTGGCTGTTGTTCATATCAAGTGCATAGAGGAAGATGGTTGAATCATGGCTAACTGATAGAGCCCTAGCGTGTCCCCGTCTGTGGAGGCAGAGTTTCTGGGTGCCCCAGTGAGAGGTTGCTGTGCCACTCTGACGAGCCTCTGACGTCTCTATTGGTGGAGCACAGCGTGGGAGCTTGCTTGGCCGCCTACATTAACATAAACAAGCCGTGCTGCTAGGGTCCGCCTGTCAGGGGCTGTCACCGAGGAGGACAGAGGAGAGCTGCCTCTGCATTAACCTCCAAGCTTATCTCCCTCTCTCCTCGCCCCGCAAAAAGTAGGGATTAGTTCTCAGTTAGGAATTGCTTTTGGCTCCTTGTCACTCCTGGACGATTATTGAACCCCCATCCCGAGGCTATTATTCTACCCTCTTCTGCCACTTTCCCTATGGGAGGGAATCCCTGGTGTTTCAAGTCATATTTTTCTTCCCCGCGCCACCGCTCACCCTTCTCTCCTGTCGGTCAACCCACATCCACCTCTGGTTGAGGATTTAGCAGATTCTTGACATTCCTGCCTCAGTAATCTCCGTGGCTGCCATGCCACCTCCGGGTGAGCCAGTCACTGCTGCAGCGTCACTGACGGAGACACAGCGTGAAGGCGAGAGAGACTCCCCTCGTTCACCACCTCCATGCTGAGTGCGGGCTGAAGGTTGTCCCTGTCACAGGGGGGAGAAAAGCTGCAATTCAACTCCTCTTCCTCGTCTGTAAACCTCAACCACCCAGTGGAAGGCTGAGCTGTGTGGTGCTGTGTGGTGCTGTGTGGTGGTGCTCCACGGCTATGCCTGCCTGCCTGGCTGTGTGACGCTGGGAGGGACTAATCCATATCTCCAGACCTCAGGCCTAATGAAACCGACTGAATGTTGGATGGAGTCAATAGATGCTTAATTACTAACGAGAGTAATGACAATAACAATCACATTCTCTCCTGGCCGACATAATTAAGAGAGGCATGAAAGGCATACCAAGGGACAGCTGCCTCTGAGCAAGCCAGTAATTAGTGCAAGGGCTGAGGAGGCAGCTTCCGGCTAAGATACAATAGACAAGGGGAAAACACCAGGTCAGTCCCTTCCCATTTCTTCAAACTTCTTTGTGTCCTTTCAGGGTTCAGTGAACGGACATAGTGCCAACCTGTGGCTAAGTTAAGCTACTTCATGTGTTTGGATGGAGTGCATGCTGTTATACAAACGTTGTTGTTTTGCTGTTCAACTTGCTTTTCCTTCATGGCAGCGGAGGCTGCAGTGCTGCCATGTGTGTCAAACCTCCTCCTCCTGTACTCAGCCACTCTGGCGGCACAGCATGAGACCCAGGGAAACACTCAATTTCTGTAATAGCCTGGAATGGAGTAAATATCACTCGGCCCCGGCGTTTACTCATTCAAGCTCTGTTATCGCTTGCTGCCTAATTTTCTGGTGCATCGACAAAGGCAGAGGGCGTTTCCGTGGAGAGGGAACCCTGACGTTTTGCTGCTTCCCTTCACTTCGCGCTCTGTTCATTTCACAGCAATTATCTTGAGTTATTCCTTAAATTCAGCCACAGAAACTCAAGGGAAAGACCCAGCCACTAGCTAATTGCTTTCAAATGGAAATACAAAATAATCACACGGCTACTTTGTCAAAATGACTCCTGTAATGCAGCATTTGGCTGGGGAAATTGATCTGGGACTCCTTTTAATGTACCGTTTACCACGAGTCCTCTGCCATTTCATGCTCAAACCTTTTTCCAGAAATCCCTTGTGAAATCCTGGCCTTGCTTGTTTCACAAGCTGCACTTCCCATTCCAGCTCATTTGTGTAAAAAAACTATATTTTAAGGAATGTTTCACCCAGAACTCTTACAGAGAGGTAATGTGGTATCCTGGAGCAGGTTTCCCTTTTTGTTTTATGAGTCTCAGCATGTTTCCTCCTCTTTGAAGCTGGGGAGTGCAGTGTGGATGGGCGGTGGGAGGCAGGCAGGAGGAGGCAGCTGCTGTGAATCTCCATGAGAGGGAGAGAGCGCCATTGTGAGAGGATCTGTGGAGAGGAGCATTATGGAGGAGCCCTGAGTCAGAACGAGTGGGGTGGCAGGCAGGCAGGCAGGCAGGCAGGCAGGCAGGCAGGCAGGCAGGCAGGCAGGCAGGCAGGCAGGCAGGCAGGATATTATGGGGATGGAGGTGTGTATGCAACCCTGTTCTGTGGGCGAGAATAGAGTATCTCCCGGTTACCAGATAATTATCATCAGCTGTCCTGTCTCATATAGCATCACTCAACAGACAAATGTAATATTCAGTACAGGCTTAGAGAAACACAAAACATTTTGGGGGCGGAAATGAAACAGAACTATGAACTATAAACCAGCTTGTAATCATTTAGAATGGTTTGAACCGCTAAATGCAGCAAGACAAGTTATCTTCTATGAGTATGAGCATTTTATTTAGGTCAATAAAGCCAGGAGATAGCAGTGGTCACACAGACAATAACATGGTCAAAGTTGTACTACAGCTTAAGGCATATTTGAATACCTTCTACAATAATACTAAAACACTGATATACAACTTTAAGTGTTCCTGGATGGATATTTCAGGTAATTCTTTCTCTGAATTCCTTTTCAGACTGAGACTCTACAGAGGCTGCTTTATCTTATGTGGTACAGACACACTTTATCTTTGTAGTCTAAATGCACGTAAAGAAATTATTAAATATATGGTACAGAAACCAAAATGTCACAGTTGAGCTGCTTTTTGAAGCTTTGTGTAAAACATAAAGGCACATAAGAAATGTTAATGAATTGTCTGTGGAGTAGAAGATCAGAGGAGCCAAACGAATTTCATATCACACCTAAAGACCTGGCATTTAATTAAAGTGGCTTGAAAAATGGCTGCCTGGTCGGCTGACAACGGCTTCTCTTGAAACAAATTAAAGAAATCAATTACTTCCTTGTGAAGGTGTAAATCCAGAGCGCTGGAGCCACCCAGTGCCACAGAAAGCCACCAGGCCGAGAATAGAGGAGCACGGGGGGGGGGGTACCATGCTACATCTGACTAGAGCTGCTGCTACTGCTGGAGAGTTTATCACGTCAACCTGTTACAGGCTGGAGGGCCTGAAAGGCCCCACACGCTGGAATGGAGCTGCAAATCAGCCCTGGTTGCTGCCTCCAAATGCCTCGCCTCCCCTCTGCTGCTAGCTCATATACACCTCACTCACTCTTACATCAGGCCTGTTACTTAAGCATCCGAGGCAGAAGGTATGCATGTAGAACACATACTGATATGACACATACACTACCGGTCAAAAGTTTTAGAACAACTCGTTCAAGGGTTTTTCTTTATTTTTACTATTTTCTACATTGTAGAATAATAGTGAAGACATCACAACTATGAAATAACACATATGGAATTATTCCGGCACCGACAGAGATGGCCGCCTCGCTTCGCGTTCCTAGGAAACTATGCAGTATTTTGTTTTTTTATGTGTTATTTCTTACATTGTTACCCCAGGAAATATGAGGTTTTATTACATACAGCCGGGAGGAACTATTGGATATAAGAGCAACGTCAACTTACCAACATTACGACCAGGAATACGACTTTCCCGAAGCGGATCCTCTGTTTTGCCCACCACCCAGGACAATGGATCGGATCCCAGCCGGCGACCCAAAACAACGGCGCACAGAAGGGGCAGACGGAGCGGTCTTCTGGTCAGGCACCGTAGACGGGCACATCGCGCACCGCTCCCGAGCATACTACTCGCCAATGACCAGTCTCTTGACAACAAGGTAGACAAAATCCGAGCAAGGGTTGCCTTCCAGAGAGACATCAGAGATTGTAACGTTCTTTGTTTCACGGAAAAATGGCTCACTCGGGATACGTCATCAGAGTCGGTACAGCCACCCGGCTTCTTCACGCATCTCGCCGACAGAAACAAACATCTCTCTGGTAAGAAGAAGGGCGGGGGTGTATGCCTTATGATTAACGAGACGTGGTGTGATCATAAAAACATACAGGAACTGAAGTCCTTTTGTTCACCTGACCTAGAATTCCTTACAATCAAATGTCGACCGCATTATCTACCAAGAGAATTCTCTTTGATCTTAATCACAGTCGTGTATATCCCGCCCCAATCAGACACATCGACGGCCCTGAAATAACTTAATTTGACTCTATGTAAACTGGAAACCATATATCCTGAGGCTGCATTTATTGTAGCTCGGGATTTTAACAAGGCTAATCTGAAAACAAGGCTCCCTAAATGTTATCAGCATATCGAATACGCAATCCGGGCTGGCAAAACCCTGGATCATTGTTATTCTAACTTCCGCGACGCATATAAAGCCCTCCCCCGCCCTCCTTTCGGAAAATCTGACCACGACTCCATTTTGTTGCTCCCAGCCTATAGACAGAAACTAAAACAGGAAGGGCCCGTGCTCAGGTCTGTTCAACGCTGGTCCGAACAATCGGATTCCACGCTTCAAGATTGCTTCGATCACGTGGACTGGGATATGTTCTGCATAGCGTCGGACAATAGCATTGATGAATACGCTGATATGGTGAGCGAGTTTATTAGCAAGTGCATCGGTGATGTTGTACCCACAGCGTCTATTAAAACATTCCCCAACCAGAAAGCGTGGATTGATGGCAGCATTCGGCAAAACTGAAGGCGCGAACCACTACTTTTAATCAGGGCAAGGTGACCGGAAACATGACTGAATACAAACAATGTAGCTATTCCCTCCGCAAGGCAATCAAACAAGCTAAGCGTCAGCATAGAGACAAAGTAGAGTCGCAATTCAACGGCTCAGACACGAGAGGTATGTGGCAGTGTCTACAGTCAATCACGGACTACAAAAGGAAAACCAGTCCCGTCGCGGACCACGATGTCTTGCTCCCAGACAAACTAAACAACTTCTTTGCACGCTTTGAGGACAACACAGTGCCACTGACACGGCCCGCTACCAAAACCTGCGGGCTCTCCTTCACTGCAGCCAACGTGAGTAAAACATTTAAACGTGTTAACCCTCGCAAGGCTGCCGGCCCAGACGGCATCCCCAGCCGTGTCCTCAGAGCATGTGCAGACCAGCTGGCTGGTGTGTTTACAGACATATTTAATCAATCCATATCCCAGTCTACTGTTCCCACATGCTTCAAGAGGGACACCATTGTTCCTGTTCCCAAGAAAGCAAAGATAACTGATCTAAATGACTATCACCCTGTAGCACTCACTTCCGTCATCATGAAGTGCTTTGAGAGACTAGTCAAGGACCATATCACCTCCACCCTACCTGACACCCTAGACCCACTCCAATTTGCTTACTGCCCCAATAGGTCCACAGACGACACAATCGCACACTGCCCAAACCCATCTGGACAAGAGGAATACCTATGTAAGAATGCTGTTCATCGACCACAGCTCAGCATTTAACACCATAGTACCCTCCAAACTCGTCATTAAGCTCGAGACCCTGGGTCTCGACCCCGCCCTGTGCAACTAGGTCCTGGACTTCCTGACGGGCCGCCCCCAGGTGGTGAGGGTAGGTAACAACATCTCCGCCCCGCTGATCCTCAACACTGGGGCTCCACAAGGGTGCATTCTCAGCCCTCTCCTGTACTCCCTGTACACGCATGACTGCGTGGCCATGCACGCCTCCAACTCAATCATCAAGTTTGCAGACGACACTACAGTGGTAGGCTTGATTACCAACAACGATGAGACGGCCTACAGGGAGGAGGTGAGGGCCCTCGGAGTGTGGTGTCAGGAAAATAACCTCACACTCAATGTCAACAAAACAAAGGAGATGATCGTGGACTTCAGGAAACAGAAGAGGGAGCAGCCCTCTATCCATATCGACGGGACAGTAGTGGAGAAGGTGGACAGTTTTAAGTTCCTCGGTGTACATATCACGGACAAACTGAAATGGTCCACCCACACAGACAGCGTGGTGAAGAAGGCGCAGCAGCGCCTCTTCAACCTCAGGAGGCTGAAGAAATTTGGCTTGTCACCAAAAACACTCACAAACTTTTACAGATGCACAATCGAGAGAATCCTGTCGGGCTGTATCACCGCCTGGTACGGCAACTGCTCCGCCCACAACCGTAAGGCTCTCCAGAGGGTAGTGAGGTCTGCACAACGCATCACCGGGGTCAAACTACCTGCCCTCCAGGACACCTACACCACCCGATGTCACAGGAAGGCCAAAAAGATCATCAAGGACAACAACCACCCGAGCCACTGCCTGTTCACCCCGTTATCATCCAGAAGCCATCAAAGCGGGACCGAGAGACTGAAAAACAGCTTCTAGCTCAAGGCCATCAGACTGTTAAACAGCCATCACTAACATTGAGTGGCTGCTGCCAACATACTGACTCATCTCTAGCCACTTTAATAATGAAAAATGTATGTAATAAATGTACCACTAGCCACTTTAAACAATGCCACTTTATATAATGTTTACATACTCTACATACCCTACATTACTCATCTCATATGTATATACTGTACTCTATACCATCTACTGCATCTTGCCTATGCCGTTCGGCCATCGCTCATTCATATATTTTTATGTGCATATTCTTATTCATTCCTTTACACTTGTGTGTATAAGGTAGTTGTTGTGAAATTGTTAGGTTACATTACTTGTTAGATATTACTGCATGGTCGGAACTAGAAGCACAAGCATTTCGCTACACTCGCATTAACATCTGCTAACCATGTGTATGTGACAAATAAAATTTGATTTGATGTAGTAACCAAAAAAGTGTTAGTGTATTCTTCTCCAAAGCTAATACACTACGGACAAATAACCAGCTAATTATATGCCATATAGCAACACAAAGTACAGACAATGGCAGATATACAGTTCAAAGAATGACGTTTAGAGAATAATGAAGAAATCTAATGTGAAACACTACCAGCACAATGAGTAGAAATGCATCCACAGTACATCTTTATCCAAGAAATGGTCATCAGTCCTTAGATGATTCGTTCCATCCTAACTCAATATACTGCTGGTCTGCACAACGCTACTCAGGGCAAACAGAATGTGGCCTTCCTTAAATGTTCATCTCATTGTTATCAAATCAGTGTCATGAAGCATTGACAACAAGCAAACAGCTAATGCAATGCAATGGCATAACCATACAGTGAAGGTCATGGCCTTGTAGTTTGGGCATATATTCAGATTGATGAAGTGCTGACATGTACTTTCAACCCTTATAATGGTAACATTACAGTAAAACAGTAATAGCAGCCGAGAGCCCAGGCAGAGTGGGACGTGTAACGTGCATGAAACATTAAATCAAAGCCAAGCGACTAGTCCTCGAGTGCGAGCATCCTCCTGAATTTTAGCCTTGTGCACTGCCCTGAGCAACGTGCTGTCATTGGCAGTTAACTGGCCATGGTGAGTCTGTACTGTTACTGTAGGTGCCCGAGTGTAAGGCCTCCCAACAGCTGAGCAACAACAGCGTCCCTCTGTTATGGCCAGGGTGTTTGACAGGTGTGAAAGAGTCCTCTCTCTTTACCACCTCTGCCATTTGCTTGTTTCAGTGGGGGCTCCTCTGGAGAATTTTTTTTCCATTTCAACAAAGCCTCCCCTTGACATGACAACACCATGAGAGAGGCTGTCAGCTGCTGCGGGCCTGGTCCACTGTGGATCACACCCCATCAGATAGTGCCAAACATCGACAAGGGAGAGGGAGGAGAGGCAGGGAGGGGGTCTGCTATGCTGGCTCTGTTGCTGAGCAATACGCATGAGAACTAATTGAGCCATGTTAGTGGGCAAAAAGCCTACATTCGACATCACTACCTCCCCTGCTCCAAACCATAATAATATCCAAGATGCAAAAACATACAAGTGATGAATCTATTGTTTAGAATACAGAGACCACATTTGATGCTGTATCAGCATGAGCTATATGAATTTGACATGTAATCTCAACAGAATTAACCATAAACACAATTATAGTAGTGGCCGCCGGTCTGGCACAGTGGATACTGAGCTAAATGCTTATTTGTGTGTAACCTGATAGAGGGCTATTCATGCATCAAATGTCTGTTTACGTACAATTCAAAACACAGCGAGTGGGCTCTCTGAACATTGGCCTGTACTTGACCCCATGATTATCAGCCACCAAACAGTGCATGCTCAAACAAACAGCATGCTAGTCATTTAAACCTTATCGATGAGTTCTTGGAAATGAAACCTAGGGGAAATTGTTCAGTTAAAGACTGAACAAAGTCGGTTCATGACAAGGAATACCACATTTCATCTAATGGAATGTTTCAATCAATAACATGTAATGTGTACTGTATCTCTCATAGAAGACAGAAAATAAATTCCATACAATTTGAGAGAGTTTCACTGTATTGTTTAGTGTGATTGTATCCTTAGTTGTAATCTCCATGTGGTGCAATAGTATTATATGGGCAGCAGGGAGTGCCAAAGACAAATAATTAACTTTTCCACAAGATGCAAAAATAGAGATTCTCTTTGGAAATTATGAACAGAATTGTGAGGGTCATATAAAGTTTCCCTGCCCCTGAAGTTCAGTGTGTGTGTTTTTTGATAAAGTTCTCATGGCAGAGATCTGAGAGTCTCCCTTGGTCTCAACAGTCCTAAATGCTCCACCAAATCTTGCTGACGTTGGACTAGGGATGGAGTTAATATGAAACAGCTACTGAATATGAATGAGGTAAATGAGAGCTGATGAATGTTATCCCTTATCTCCGTGAAGATTAGATATTTCCCTTGAACTCCCGCCAAGGACAAAAGAAAGAACCCATTTGAAGTGCTAGCTTGTCAGGGAATTTGATCGACATTGATAAAGTAGCATCATAAACCAGTAAGTGATATACAGTACAGTGCCTGGAAGGGTACATGATTTGAAGTAAAGCGCTAGAAAGACAGAGGCCACAGAAAATTGTTTTGTTTTGTTGGTTGTTTGTCCATGGTCATGGTGGCAAATTCCAAATCGAAAAGGATATTTAGCACTAGCCCGAAGCTAAAAACACATTGAGGAGTGAGTTATTAAAAGGAATATGTCTATGTTAGGGGAACGTAGTGGGAGAAATACTTCAGTGCTACTCCATACGATATGATATGTGGCTCTGTTCACGTCAGGTGAACTGAGCAGGAGTTAACGACTTTGGTGAAACTCCACATGATTATTGCATTTCCATTTCCATGCGTTTCCCTTGTATTCAGTAGCATCTATGAATCACATGTCCAGCCTACGCAAACGGAAGAACCAAGAACACGGATGGTTCCTGATGTTGTGGGATTCTCTCTGGTGTTTACAGAACAATTGAGGGGTATACTACGTACATAGCTAGATGTACCCAGGCTTTTCTGAAATGAACTAGCTTCAGATCGCTTCACATTGCAGCTCAGGCTTCATCCGTACTACGACAGTGGATATTGCTCATCTGCCTGCCGCTGACTAGCAGGCTTGTAACTGCGCATGCATGTCTCGTTGCAGCCTGCAGCAGCCACACATGGCTAGTCGAACTCTTCATTGAGACAATACTGAAAAATCCGTCAGTGGCACATTTTTTTTTCTGAAATCATTATGAAATAAACGTGATCTTGCAAATTCAGCAGGTTATGTGTGAAATAGGCTGTTAGAAGTGCCGTCTTTCTTTTATTACCTATCGTTAATGCCGTCTTCTGACATATTCAATCTCTCCCTATCCCAGTCTGCTGTCCTCACTTGCTTCAAGATGTCCACCATTGCTCCTGTACCCAAAAAAGCAAAGGTATCTGAACTAAATGACTACAGCCCCGTAGCACTCACTTTTGTCATCATGAAGTGCTTACCTGACCCCTTCAATTTGCATACCACCCCAACAGATCCACAGATGATGCAATCGCCATCGCACTGCACACTGCCCTATCCCATCTGGACCTACGTAAGAATGCTGTTCATTGACTATAGCTCAGCCTTCAATACCATAGTACCCTCCAAGCTCATCATTAAGCTTGGGGCCCTGGGTCTAAACCCCACCCTGTGCAACTGGGTCCTAGACATCCTGACGGGCAGCCGCCAGGAGGTGAAGGTAGGACACAACACCTCCACTTTGCTGATCCTCAACACAGGGGCCCCACAAGGGTGTGTGCTCAGCCCTGTCCTGTACTCCCTGTTCACCCATAACTGCGTGGCCACGCACGCCTCCAACTCAATCATCAAGTTTGCAGATTACACAATAGTAGTAGGCTTGATTACCAACAATGATGAGACAGCATACAGGGAGGAGGTGAGGGCCCTGGCGGAGTGGTGCCAGGAAAATAACCTCTCCCTCAACGTGGGAGGCTGAAGAAATTTGTCTTGTCCCCTAAGACCCTCACAAACTTTTACAGATACACAACTGAGAGCATACTGTCGGGCAGTATCACCGCCTAGTACGGCAACAGCACCGCCCGCAATCGCAGGGTTCTCCAGAGGGTGGTGCGGTCTGCCTAACGCATCACCAGGGGCACACTGCCCTCCAGGACACCTTCAGCACCCGATGTCACAGGAAGGCCAAAAAGATCATCAAGGACATCAACAACCTGAGCCACGGCCTGTTTACCCCACTACCATCCAGAAGGCGAGGTCAGTACAGGTGAATCAAAGCTGGGACCGAGAGACTGAAAAACAGCTTCTATCGCAAGGCCATCAGACTGTTAAATAGCAATCACAAGTTATTCAACCCTGCACTTAAGAGGCTGCTGCACTATATACATAGACATGGAATCACTAGTCACGTTAATAATGTTTACATACTGTTTTACTCATTTCATATGTATATACTATATTCTATTATTTTGTATTTTAGTCAATGCCACTCCGACATTGCTCGTCCTAATATTTAGATATTTCTTAATTCTATTTTTTGACTTTTAGATTAGTCTGTATTGTTGTGAACTGTTAGATACTACTGCACTGTTGGAGCTAGAAACACAAGCATTTCGCTACACCCATAATAACATCTGCTAAATATGTGTATGTGACCAATAACATTTGATTTGATGTGCTTTGGTGTGCATATGAATGCACACAGCATATTTTTCCCCACTTCTATTGATAAAATAATTGTACAACGTCATACAAAAGTTTTACTGTGTGTGAACTTTCAAATGCATCCTGTCCTTAATAAATATGTAATGTCATAGGTATTTTAATATAACTATTTTTGAACACAAAAAAACATTTGATAAATAAAATATTGAATCGGTCATCATCCTCAAATGAAGGGAATGATTACGCAATGTTTGCAAGAGGGTGGCAATCTGATTTCATTGGTCCTCAACTAGCGACAGACACTTCATTCAGGATAAACTGAGTTATGCCGAGCTTTACATGGAAGACGGCAAACCAAATGTCCTAGTTTTCAATGAGAGCATGACGGTAAATACCGCTGAGCCTGGCGGTAAATGCCGTCAGCCGCCACGGTAGACGGGACTTGGCGCCAAAGTTCAGACTTTTGCAGTCTGCCGTAGCGTTGTTTTCTAACTGTCTGTTTAGTGAAATCATCATAGCAACGCATACCGTCGTGATGGCTTGCTTTTGCCGTCACCATGTTTCTTGCTTTCTTGTCCCGCTATGCTGACGGGTATGACGGTTTTTGCGTACCCCATCTAAACGCAGCATTAGCCCAGATGTATGCTGTGTTTAGACCAGGGACGGCATTTAACGTCGTGCTCTCATTGAAAACAGTGACATCTGGTTTTCTGTCTACCTCGTACCATCTAAACGCAGCATTAGCCTCCCCAGAGCAGGTTAGTTCTAAAGCATTCATTGCCATAGAAAGTTACCTGGCTAACTCCTCAAACCAGCTACTTAGTATACACCCTGGATCTGTGAGATCAGGATATCATGATTCAAGGTTGCTATTAGATTAGGATAGTTCTGTCCTTGTGCTGTTCTTGTCTATTAAGGTTATGTATTATGTCATGTTTTATGTTTTGTTTGGACCCCAGGAAGAGTAGCCACTGCTTTCTAATAAAATACTAAACTAAATAGTAAATACTATCAGGTTACGGTTTCCCTAGAGACTGGAGTTCACTGATGAAGAGGTACATCCTCTCATTTTCTTCTCAATTTTCTAGGCGTCAGATCGATCATGTACCATCCACACTCAAGGTGAAATCCATACGTGTCATTCCCCTTTGTCAATTATTCACTAGAAACTCAGAAAGACGGATGGACAAACGGACAGACAGACGGGCAGACAAAATGGATGGATGGACAGGCAGACAAAGTCCATGAACATAACAGCCAAGCGGACAGTCTTGTTTACAACATTCTGGAACTGATATCTTGCAATCACAATAAAAGAGAGTTCCTATACAAGCACAGGAACAAACATTGGATGGTAATTACACAGTACATAAAAACATAATCAAGCAACATGCATAGATGTGCTGAGCAAACATCCATCTAATCAACTAGATAATAAATGATCAGATAAGATGAAACTTTGATCACATGCTGCTGGCACAGGGAAGGGAAATGTGCTCAGGTGTAATGGGAATGGGAGGGGCTTTAAGGCTTTAACCGTGAGGTGCTGGAGTCGGTGTATAGCAACAGCCTGCATACCCAAGGATCGGAGTAAAGTAACAGACTCAGCTCTGTGTCGTACCCACTATGTTGTGGACAGTGAGTCTCTGCCTCCTGTTGGCCGCGTCCTCTTCAGGTGTACCGCTGGATAGATACAGCACCAAAGGCCAGCATAAAGTACTGCTCGTCTCCTTCGATGGCTTCAGGTGGGACTACGACCGCGATGTGGACACGCCGAATCTGGACACAATGGCCAAAGACGGGGTCAAGGCCAGATATGTGACCCCACCTTACCTCACCATCACCAGTCCGACACATTTCACCCTCCTAACAGGTACCTACTGTAGATCGATACCCAGGCACAACCCTTTTCTACAGGCTCCAAGAGAGCAGTAATTCTGTGGAGGTTCATGTCATGGTGGTCCTTTTTTTTCTACAATTATTGGATCACAAGTCATTCCCAGTTTAGTTTATAAGAAATTAACTATAATTCAATGTCCCAGGGTCCAGCAGCTTTCAGAGTTGAGTAAGATGATTATGTTGGGAAGGCTGAAGGAGGAATTTCTATTTTCCTTGACAGAAATTCTCATTTTTGACTCTTGAATCATCAGTGCCAGTTTAAAAGAAATTTAACTTCCTTGAAATTAAATTCCTTTCATCTCCAGTGTCGGTCGTAAGACCTTGTCCAAGAAGCGCCATGGCACTCACAGCCTATAAAGTTGATAGAATTTGTCATGTGAATGTGGCAGACTGAATATTGAGAGATTGACAGTGACTCTTTTCAGGGCGCTACATTGAAAACCATGGGGTGATCCACAACATGTGGTTCAACATCACCACCAGTGAGAAACTGCCTTACTATGCTACCCAGTTTAAGAATGAGTGGTGGGACAATGGCACTCTGCCCATCTGGATCACAGCCCAGAGACAGGTCAGAATGATTTCAAATGCACCTTCATCTTAAATCATTCCTGCATTTGCTTTACATTAATACAAATCAAATCAAATGTTATGTCAATGCAAATAGTCTGGGTAGCCATTTAAATGTCGGTGCATATATGCATGTACGGTGTGTGTGAGTGTTGTATGTAAGACTGTGTGTGTGTCTGTGTGTGTTTGTAAGACTGTGTGTGTGTAAGACGGTGTGTGTGTGTGCGTGACACCTCTCTTCATCCCCATTTTGTCTATTCAGGGCCTGAGGGCTGGCTCTCTTCACTTTCCTGGCACGCAATCCACCTACCAGGGAGAGACGCAGACAGTGAAGGAAGTGGAACCACGGTTTTATGACTACAAAAACGAGACAAAATGGCAAGAGAACATAGAGAAGGTGATGGGCACCTGGTTCAGTGAGATGGACCTGGACTTTGTGTCACTGTATTTTGGGGAGCCTGACGGCACAGGCCACAAATACGGGCCTGATTCCCCTGAGCGGAGGGAGATGGTCAAGCAGGTGGACAGAACAGTGGGCTACATCCGCAGCTTAGCTGAACAAAACGGACTTGCCGATAGTCTCAACATCATCATCACCGCTGACCATGGGATGAGCAATGTGTACCGCAACGGCTTGGTGAAGGAGATCACCCTTTCCAGGATCCCTGGATTCTCCTTCAGAGATATAGCCTTTCACCTGGTGGACTTTGGGCCCTCTGGGATGCTGCTTCCCAAGAAGGGCATGCTGGATAAGGTCTACAACGCCCTGAAGGGGGCGCACCCTCACCTTCATGTCTTCAAGAAGGAGGAGATGCCCAAGCGCCTTCACTTTGCTAATAACAACCGCATCCTACCCATCATTCTCTTCTCTGACCCTGGATATGTCATTAACGGGGTGGGTTCATAGCATGTCTCTATAGTATTTAGTAATAGTAGTTTGCTTCAACAAATGAAGACGTTTTTTTATGGGTTTCCGTCACACACAGAACCAATTTCATGCACACAAAAAGTGAAATGAATGCATACTTTTACTTTTGTGAGACTAAACATGCATATTGTTGTAGACTTTCCAATTCCATGCTTTAATGTGAATTACTGATTAGAGGGTTGGCCTCAGTGAACATAGTATGAGCAAAGAAGCTGGTTTAAAAATAACCATGTAGCCTATACAGTATATCTTTAGGCATCTAGGATATTTTATAACTTCTATAATATACAGTACAGTATGGCACAACCTCATGCATCCCCCTGCATGCATTATGTGATTTCTGATAACATGCCATATTTCAATGGACTACAAAAATTGAAGGAATTACCAAGTGAATTTGGTTTGTAGCGATGGAGAAAATGGAATCTTTTAGACCGGAAACAAGGAATTCAACTCTAATCTTAATACACTGCTCAAAAAAATAAAGGGAACACTTAAACAACACAATGTAACTCCAAGTCAATCACACTTCTGTGAAATCAAACTGTCCACTTAGGAAGCAACACTGATTGACAATAAATTTCACATGCTGTTGTGCAAATGGAATAGACAACAGGTGGAAATTATAGGCAATTAGCAAGACACCCCCAATAAAGGAGTGGTTCTGCAGGTGGTGACCACAGACCACTTCTCAGTTCCTATGCTTCCTGGCTGATGTTTTGGTCACTTTTGAATGCTGGCGGTGCTTTCACTCTAGTGGTAGCATGAGACGGAGTCTACAACCCACACAAGTGGCTCAGGTAGTGCAGCTCATCCAGGATGACACATCAATGCGAGCTGTGGCAAGAAGGTTTGCTGTGTCTGTCAGCGTAGTGTCCAGAGCATGGAGGCTCTACCAGGAGACAGGCCAGTACATCAGGAGACGTGGAGGAGGCCGTAGGAGGGCAACAACCCAGCAGCAGGACCGCTACCTCCGCCTTTGTGCAAGGAGGAGCAGGAGAAGCACTGCCAGAGCCCTGCAAAATGACCTCCAGCAGGCCACAAATGTGCATGTGTCTGCTCAAACGATCAGAAACAGACTCCATGAGGGTGGTATGAGGGCCCAGCGTCCACAGGTGGGGGTTGTGCTTACAGCCCAACACCGTGCAGGATGTTTGGCATTTGCCAGAGAACACCAAGATTGGCAAATTCGCCACTGGCGCCCTGTGCTCTTCACAGATGAAAGCAGGTTCACACTGAGCACATGTGACAGACGTGACAGAGTCTGGAGAAGCCGTGGAGAACGTTCTGCTGCCTGCAACATCCTCCAGAATGACCGGTTTGGCAGTGGGTCAGTCATGGTGTGGGGTGGCATTTCTTTGGGGGGCCGCACAGCCCTCCATGTGATTGCCAGAGGTAGCCTGACTGCCATTAGGTACCGAGATGAGATCCCCAGACCCCTTGTGAGACCATATGCTGGTGCGGTTGGCCCCGGGTTCCTTCTAATGCAAGACAATGCTTGACCTCATGTGGCTGGAGTGTGTCAGCAGTTCCTGCAAGAGGAAGGCATTGATGCTATGGACTGGCCCGCCCGTTCCCCAGACCTGAATCCAATTGAGCACATCTGGGACATCATGTCTCGCTCCATCCACCAACGCCACGTTCCACCACAGACTGTCCAGGAGTTGGCGGATGCTTTAGTCCAGGTCTGGGAGGGGATCCCTCAGGAGACCATTCGCCACCTCATCAGGAGCATGCCCAGGCGTTGTAGGGAGGTCATACAGGCACGTGGAGGCCACACACACTACTGAGCCTCATTTTGACTTGTTTTAAGGACATTACATCAAAGTTGGATCAGCCTGTAGTGTGGTTATCCACTTTAATTTTGAGTGTGACTCCAAATCCAGACCTCCATGGGTTGATCAATTGGATTTCCATTGATCATTTTTGTGTGATTTTGTTGTCAGCACATTCAACTATGGAAAGAAAAAGGTATTTAATAAGATTATTTAATTCATTCAGATCTAGGATGTGTTATTTCAGTGTTCCCTTTATTTTTTTGAGCAATATACATTACAATTTGAATCAAGTGCATTACCACCTTTCCAGGATAATGCAGGTTTGGCTGACGGCATGCAGAGCTCTCTAATGCTTCATGAAGATATTCATGTCACAAAATTCGACATTAGCATTTACATTTGGCTCAACCCTGCTGCCTGCAACTTTACCACTGAAAGTCACTCCATTGAGTGATACTAAATCATTAAAAAATCTGATTCTCATTTTTGCATACGAGAGATGGCCACTACACATCAACATACTGTAAAACATAAATAGCTAAATTACAAATGTATTCAAATGCTATACTGACAGTAATCCATCAGAGGTAGTGATTACACCTGAACTCATATAAACTCATTGAAGGCTGTGGTTACAGTGAGGGTATGTGGTAGTGTTCATTTGATCTTCAGTGTTATGTCTAATTATCAAAATACATAAGTTCAGGGTATTTGACCCTCTTGTGTTGTCTCCTGTTTACGGATCCTTTATTTAGACATTTCAAAAGGTGTTTCTCTCAGTTTTATCAAAGCAAATGTTATGCATGTTCAGAGAAGGGTTACATAATATCTATGGGTAATTAGCCTACCTTCTCCCTGTGTATCTAAATATATCAGTGTATTTTCTGTGAACAAAGTGAAGATAAAAAAAGTGTCCGTCTAACTGTATCGCTTGCTGTTCATACAATCCATTGTAATATCCATTTCATGATCAAAGTAGTTGTCCTGAATGACCAAAGGAACTATGTGATGTCTAGGCCTCCTTAGTTTATGAAAGGATTCCCTCTTAACCTGATTAACAGTCATTTTAACAGTATGCGTCTAATAATGGAGAACAGGGAAATTCTCCCGTTTCTGTTCTTATAAGCACGGAGCAGATGTAATGGTTGCTCAAGCAACCCTTTCCTTCAGTTAGTCAACATCTCCCTCTGCTGTCCAGTTGAGAGTACATCATAGAAAGACAAGTTGGACTTCAGGCTTCCCATTATGATGATCAATATGAATTGCAACATTCTGATCATTCACGATTTCACTTCTCCTACTCTAAGTGGACTCCTACAGACTTGATCACCCTGACTCTTCTTGGCTCTTTGTCTCTACAGTTCCTCCCAGTGCAGTTCAACGCAGGGGAGCATGGCTTTGACAACGAAGAAATGGACATGAAGCCCTTCTTCAGAGCTGTGGGGCCGGCATTCCAAAAGGACCTGGAGGTGGGCCCCTTTGAGACAGTGAACATATACCCCTTGATGTGTCACATACTGGGCATCAAGCCTGATCCCAATGATGGCCACCTGGATGCCACAAAACACATGTTGGTCTCTGTCACAGAGGGTAAGTTTATATCAGGCTAATGACCCAAAAAGTGTTACACCTGCTCCTTCATTACACAGCCAAAGTAATCTATTGTCAAACGCAATGTATATAGAATGTACAAATATGCAACACAACGGAAATTACAAAATGTATTAATAATGTCGGTCATTGACATCCATGTACACAAATCAAATGACATTACATGTGCATTACGTCTCGTATTTCAGACCTCCGTCAGGACATAAAATCAAATATCTTTGTTGGATTGGCAGCAGTGGCTGGATTTCTTGTTGTGGTCTTCATAGCGGTTGTGTCGTTTAATGCATTCAAGAAGGAGAAAAATGATAGAAGGTATGTATGTCTGCATATGTATGCAAATCAATGGGAATTGGAAAATGTGAAGAATACTTGCCTGCACAATCTGATATATAGACATGTGTGAAATGTAATAAGAGAAAAAAGTAGAAATTGACTAACCACAGATACAGGCTCAGATATGTTTCATTCTCCTAATGGTTAAAGGGAAACTGAAACCTCAAACATACAGTATTAAAATAAACAAGCAGAAGGATATTTGCCCACTGGCGAGTACATAGAGTTGCAAAGAACTTTGCTTTAAATGCATCATTTCTTTTGTTTACTGCCGATGTTGGATTCCATCAGTCTCTCAGCTTCTGTCACTGTTTCTTCCTCAGCCATAACTCAAAACAATAATGGACTGATTGGAAGCTTTCTATAGTTAAGGTGTAATTCCAAGAGACAGGTAAACAAACTGAACGAGTCGAGCGGTGGAAACAATCTGTCGGGGGTAAAAAATAAAAAGGACAAGTCAAGTGCTCTGTCTGTATGTTAATACACTTGATGGTCAGGGTAGATATGGGCTGTCTGTTCACGTCCTGTTGCTGATTGTAGTCAGCGGGATACTGACTCTGCAGAGGCCTAGTTGGATAACATGGTGCAGATAGGCTACAAAGTTATACATTCTGTAAACATGTTTGGGTATTAATGAGTTAAACATGTCATATATTAAGTCATGCCATTGGTTTAGTCCTCACACTGACTGTGACATTTATATTTTAGAAAACTACGATAACCCTGTGTCAACATAACTTCCTCCCAATTATTAAGAACGTATCACTCTTTCCTATGTTTCAGCTCTGAGAAGTCAGTGCTTCCAGGGGGAAAGGAAGCGACTCAAACTGCCCTTTAAACTGCACCCCAAGTGAAATCTGAAATGGATAAACAAAGGGACGTCACTACTTATGACATTATGGACATACTCCCTAAAAACCACCTTATCCCAGACTAGTGCATCCCCTCCATGTTGAGACTGACACCCTGCACTGATCGGAAAGGTTTTTTTCCTTGCGAATGTAAGCCACTACAGTCACCATGCCACCTGGGACAACTTATGCTTTAGACATTTTCTAAAAGGATGTATTCTCTAAACAATGATTGATGCCATGATACACTGATGAGATCAGTAGACTACAGCAAAAGAACACATTATCTGAAACTAAGTCACCGGACAAAACCAGTTCAAAAAGTGACAAATTGTTTACTCTGACATCAGTGCAGACATGCAATATATGAAAGTTGTTTAATTATAAATCCATTTCTGATTTCCAAGTTATATTTTTCAAAATCCTGTCAACTAACAAAATAATTGTTTGTGGTTTTGTTCTGGATGGCAGTGAGTGAGTGGAGTGAACCTATAGGTTTCTGTATAAATAAGTTATATAAATAAAGGAATGGAAATACATTTCAAGAGTAATATAATATTAATATTTGGTGTGACCACCCTTTCCCTTCAAAACAGCATCAATTGTTCTAGGTACACTTGCAGACAGTTTGAAGGAACTTGACAGGTAGGGTGGCCCAAACATCTTGGAGAACTAACCACAGTTCTGTGGATTTAGGCAGCCTCAGGTGCTTCTCGCTCTTCATGTAATCCCAGACAGACTCGATGTTGAGATCAGGGCTCTGTGGGGGCCATATCGTCACTTCCAGGACTCCTTCACGCTGAAGATAGTTCTTAACGACTTTTGCTGTGCGTTTGGGGGTCATTGTCATGCTGCAAATAAGTTTGGGAACAATCAGATGCCTCCATGATGGTATTGCATGATGGATAAGTATCTGCCTGTACTTCTCAGCATTGAGGAGACCATTAATTCTGACCAAATCCCCAACTCCATTTGCAGAAATGAAGCTCCAAACTTGCAAGAAATCTCCACCATGCTTCCCTGTTGCCTGCAGACACTCATTTGCGTTCCGCTCTCCAGCCCTTCGGCGAACAAACTGCCTTCTGCTACAGCCAAATATTTCACATTTTAACTCAGTCCAGAGCACCTGTTGCCATTTTTCTGCACCCCAGTTCCTGTGTTTTCGTGCATAGTTGAGTCACGGCCTTGTTTCCACGTCAGAGGAATGGCATTTTGGCTGCAAGTCTTCCATGAAGGTCACTTCTGACCAGACTTCTCCAGACAGTAGGTGTGTGCACTAGGGTCCCACTTTTCTGCCAATTCTGAGCTGATGGCACTGCTGGACCTCTTCCGATTACAAAGGGAAGTAAGCATGATGTGTCTTTCATCTGCTGCAGTAAGTTTCCTTGGCCGACCACTGTGTCTACAGTCCTCAACGTTGCCTGTTTCTTTGTGTTCTTCAATAGAGCTTGGACAGCACATCTGGAAACCCCTGTCTGCCTTGAAATGTCTGCCTGGGAGAGACCTTGCTGATGCAGTATAACTACCTTGTGGCTTGTTGCTGTGCTCAGTCTTGCCATGTTGTATGACTTTTAACAGTAAACTGTCTTCAGCAACCTCACCTGGTTAGCTGAGCTTGGCTGTTCCTCACCCAGTTTTTTTCCTCCTACACAGCTGTTTCTGTTTCAGTTAATGATTGTGTTTCAACCTACATATTGAATTGATGATCATTAGCACCTGTTTTGTATAATTGTTTAATCATACACCTGACTATATGTCTACAAAATCCCTGACTTTGTGCAAGTGTACCTAGAAGAATTGATGCTGTTTTGAAGGCAAAGGGTGGTCACACCAAATATGGATTTGATTTAGATTTTTCTTCTGTTCACTCACTTTGCATTTTGTTAATTGATAAATATTTTCTATTAACATGTCTATTTTTGAAAGCATTCTTACTTCACAGCATTTTTTTCACACCTGCCTAAAACTTTTGCACAGTACTGTATTTCTTACAGATATTCCTTACAGATATATTTGATATGTATTGTCATTTAATGATATATCAACTGGATTTAAGATGGTGATTACTAATTGTTAAAAAAAAATTGAAAATTCAACACGTGACAAGATAATTATATAAAGTTCATAGGAAATTACATAGATTATACTGTCAATTATGACAAACTATCATTACAGGTCATCGTTATGCTAGTGAACATTACCAGAAGAGTAATACAATTACAATAAAGTAACAGGCCTGACTAAAGGCCTTCCATTTTAAATAATAGATAAGGTATTGGGTATGGGGGGGAAAGATAAGTAACTGTTCTATTTTTCATACAAGGCTTTCAGTAACATATTTTCCAGGGAAAAATCCAATAGAGTACCACAGTATGAGTCATTATACCCATAAAACCTAGCGGTCAAACAGGGAAATGGGTCCAATCATTTTTCCACCATTCATTTTTCCCCCATAGGGGCTTTTAGAAACACTTAAAATAAGGGCTGTGTTTTGTGTAGGCTTACCCTGGCGTGACATTTTGATAACCATGTAAATCTCTCTTGGACAAGGTGAATTTTATCAATATATTCGCCTGTATTTACCCCCCAAAAATGAAATGATATTAGCTACAAATGCCATGATGATCTGGACGAGACTGCCGAATCGGGGCAAAGAATCTCTGGACTAACTATCTAATGTTGGCTAAATGTAGTAATGAATAAACTGGCTAAACTTCTGTTAGACAAGGTGTCAGCTACAGATGACGTGCAAGAGCTTGCAGGGCTTTGTAGTATTGCATGATGCTAATTAGCATTTTCAAATCTGAGAGTAAATAGAGCCGAATATATTTATAAAAGTCACCTTGCCCGAGAGGTTTATATGGTTATTAAAACGTCACACCAGGGTAAGCCTAGACAGAGCACAGCCCTTATTTTTTACGTTTTTCTAAAATCCACTATGGGAAAAATGAATGGTGGAAAAATGATTGGAACCATTTCCCTGTTTGACCGCTAGGTCTTATGGGTATTATGACGCTGCCACTGTGGTGCTCAATAAACCACAACAGAGAGGAAGAGGCGAAGGGAGAGAGTTTACTCCGCCAAAAATCTGCCCACGAAACAGGCCACGAAGTGAGGCATTTTTGCATGGAGGTCAATGAGAGAGTCCAATTTGGTCAACAAATAATGTAATTTCTAATTGGTTACATAAGGCTTATTTGATATGTTATACGTTTCATAATGGTTATGTTGTTAGGAATTCGCTGATATATGTGGATGCACGTGGCATTTCGGAAACAAAAAACAACAACTACTTTATATTGTTGTTCAGACACGTATCTGCCCTTTCATTGGCTAGAATGTTCTCACCTGATCTGGCCTCCTCCCTCCTGGCTTCCATCTTTGAGAACATGTAGTTCCATTGCTTGAGCGGTCACTCGATTATCTTGTCAATATAATAGAACATTTTTGACCACAATATGTGAAAACGATTTGATTGGTCACACGTCGAGGTGTGACGTTTACAGGGACGGTATCTGCCAAGGGACAGGCTTCGAGAATGCGTTTTCTTTCCGCCCTCTTTTCCATTCTTTTCATAAAATACTAGAGTAGGCAACAGCGAACATGGAGGAATTGAGCGCCGTAGGAGAACAGGTTTTCGACGCGGAATGCATCCTGAACAAACGACTAAGAAAGGTTAGATGTTGTAAAATATAATTTTCTCATATCCCAAAAGATTTTCTGCCCACAGTTTGGTAACATTTCCCTTTTTTATTTTCGCAGGGGAAGTTAGAGTTTCTTGTAAAGTGGAGGGGATGGTCATCCAAGTAAGTACAAGTGGTGCTGCAGCTGCGAGTGCAGCCTCAAACAATGAAAACAACAACAACGTGTCGCCTTTTGCTTCACTGTTGTTGTAAAGGATTCATACATTCCCTAAATTCGCTCGAAATCATGCTACACGTGAAAACGAGAAAGTATGGTTTTACGCTTGCCTCCTCCTACTAATATTATTATTGTTGGTTTTAAGGTTTGGAAATTAACCTAGTTAGTTATGCAAAACAAACAGATCGTTTAGGGTTTTGGTTTCTCGTATTCAATATCTGCTGGTTTGTCTATTTGACATCTCAGTAATTATGCCACACAAACTAGGCTATAGAAACTCATATTTGATCACTCGCTACTGAAACTCTAGCTAATGGTTTATCAATGTAGCTTTATATTATATGCTTTATTGATAAATAAATTACAAGCAGGAGTGGGTAGATGTTTGGGTTGGGAAACGTATGCCGAGTCTCTCTCACATCCCACAAACTACAGTGTCCAGTTGGTACACTTACCTAATTTTTGTGATGGTTGTTTTAATGTAATATAGTTTATTTATTGCCTAACGTGACTCGGTAGTATACATATAATTTTCGTAAATAAGTCTTTCCCCCCCTTTCTAGCGCTCCAGCTGCCAGCGCGTCCTTGTCACAGTTGCCCTTTCCCTTGTCCCTTCTGTTTCATTGTTGCTATTAATCCCATCATCAATGGGCATTCTGCCTGTCGCTCACACCCCGTTCTTAACCCAAATCCTCACATTGCTGTCGGATTCTGCCAGGGCCATCGACTTGTCAAGTTATTTACTTGTTGTGATATAAACAGGTAAGATGTGGCTGGTGGAAATTATAATGTGCTTGCCAATTTGCAATTTCTTTCTACATTAACTCAGTATTGGCCCTCTTGAGATTCTCTGATTCCTTTGAAGGCGGCAGATCCTACACACTTGACTTTAAATAAACTTCTCTCCTTATCTTCCCCCTTTGCTATGTGGTTAAGCCTCCGACTCACAGCTCTTTGCATATGCCTCCTATCTCCTATCTCTACACTAGGTTACACTAGGCCTCCTTTCTCTAATCGCTATGTTAGGTTACACTAGGCCTCTTATCTCTACACAATCACTAGGGTATAGGTTATACTAGGTCACTAGGTTAGGTTACACTAGGCCTAAATTTCGTTACTGGTACACTATGGTCCAATCAGTGCGTTGACGAACTTGTATCATCAACTTTTACCAAGAAGTACTGCAATGTGGACATTTTAAGTGATTTTAGTATTTTGATGGACATATTTTCCTTTTGCTTCAGGCACAATAGCTGGGAGCCCCAAGCGAACATCCTTGACCCAAGATTATTGGCTGCATTTAACAAGAGGTGAGTTTCTATTTGCCCAGGACCTCACTGAGTGAGCTATCCACTATATCCAAACAATGCCCTCTGAAATGCTCCAGCAGGGGTTAATAGTGCCCCATTCAAGCCAATGTGGAGCCCACAGATAGGCATACAATCTGTGTTTTCAGGCTGTAAACACATCGATATGAGTTTAGGTTTTCCCAACCCTTCAAGTTTTATTTGATGGTCGTTCTGTTCAATATACATTTGATGTAAAAATACATTATTTAGTATTGGTAAGGGATAAAATAATGCATTTGTAAAATAAAAGGAGTCATAAGTGCCAGTTAATCTTAAAACTGAAGCAGGGAAAACATTTCAAATGTATACTTTCCTTTGCAAACATACATTTGTAGAAGGATAACAAATGATTTAAAAGCATATACAGCAGGAAATGAGGGGGTGGAACAAAAACAGGAACCAAATTTCCAAAAGTGAAAGCGTATTTCATGTTTTCAGATGAGCATCTGGGGATTTTTATTGCAACCTCTGATTTGTTTTTGCCAAGCATTGCAAGATAAGACAATACTTCACGAGATGTTACTTGTAAAAATCCTGTCTCGCCATGAACACACAGTCCATATGTCTCTGTCAAGAAGAAGGCTACAAGTCAGAGTGTATATGTTTAGTGATAGAATACCCTCTCCTCAGATGGTTTCCAAAACACTCAACAGTGCTCGCTCTGTATCCTTGACTCCTGCTCTACTTCTACCATAACTACCGCTGAAGACTGTTTCCTGTATTTTGTTTTTACAGTGAACAAGAAAAGGAAATTCTGATCTGCAAGAGAGGGAAAAGGCCGAGGGGGAGACCTCGAAAAGTTGTGGTATGCTTTCCTCAAGACCTTTGACATTTTGGTAGAAAATACTTTTTAATATTTGTATAAATATAATGTACTATGACTTTTCCCGTCCTCATTTCAGGAAACTGTGCCTGAAGTGTCAAAGTCAAGCAGCTCTTCGTCATCGTCATCTTCGTCTGGCTCATCATCGTCATCTTCTTCCTCTTCCTCCTCATCGGATGATGACGACGATGATAGAAAGGCAAAGCCAGGTCCCAGAACACGGGAGCTCCACCCTGTCCCTCAGAAGAAAGCACAGATTGTTGTGGCCAAGCCGGAGCCCCTGAGGAAGAAGCGAGGCAGGAAAGCACTGCCTGCAGAAATGAAGGCCATTCAACAGAACAAGGGCCAGCGCAAGATCATAAAGACAGTTGCCAAAGACTCCCCTGCAGACCTCCGAGGTGGAATCAAGAAACCCTTTCACCCAGCCAGCTTCACCTTCATGGGGTTGAACAGCAGAGGCCCTCTGAGTGTCCAGGGCAGATGTTCCCTGGCCCAGGGTGGGACTACTAAAAACTCCATGAACACTGCAGGCTCTGGCCGGTCAAATACCTCAGCTTCTCTCTCTTTCAACCAGAGATGCAACCAGAGTCAAGCTTCTGACTTCAAACTGTCGGTCTCTGATGTGGACAGTGGAGCAGGTTTGGACTTAAAAACGACTGCAAGCAAATCTCCTGGTGTAGCAGCGTTGAATTTGCATAACTCCAAACTCTCAACCAGCAATGGCAACCCGCAAGGAGCTTTTCAGCCACAGCTGGGTTCCCACAACGGGCAGAAGAAACCAGATGCCCCTGGGCAAACACCACTGCAGCAGGTACCCAATAACAAACCTGCTGCGCCATTCTCCACTCCTAAAGGCCCTGCCAACCAAGCTGCAAGCCTTCAGGCACTAAACCTGCAGAGTGTGAACAAATCAACACCGGGCAACGGTACTCCAGGCAATGGCACCGCGCCAGTGTCCAACCTGCGAAGCACCGCCAACCCAGTACGGAAAGACACAGTCGGTCAGTATGGTCAAGAGAAAAATCCTGTACAGAGTCCTGCCACGCCTGGTGGACAACAGCCCAGAAAGAGCCATCCTGGAGTTAAGGTCAAAGCTGAGGAGACCAGTGAAGTGGGTGTCATGGCCGAGAGGCCTGAGAGGCTGACTACAACAAGGGCCCAAGGGAGGGTTGAGAAGAGCATTGTCCAGAACCCCTCCGCAGAGGCCAGAGACATCCTGGGCAAGCGGGAGAGATCTGCCTCCAAAGACAGTGGCAAGCAGGCCAAGGTCCTCCTGAGTGAGATGAGCACCGGTGAGGAGAGCACCTCAGACTCTGACCAGGATTCCCCCTACCCAAGTAACAGTCAGGACTTGTCCATCTCAGTCCAGACCGGCCAGGACTGGAAGCCCACTCACAGCCTGATCGAGCATGTGTTTGTTACTGATGTCACCGCCAACCTTGTCACTGTCACAGTCAAGGAGTCCCCAACCAGTGTGGGCTTCTTCAACATACATAATTATTGACTGAATACTGGTAATTGAGCTGCCTAGCAAAGGGGCTGCAAAGTAGACAGCAGAGGCCTTAAGTGGGGTATTGAATGAAGTAGATAAGTTAGAGCAGTGTTAATGCACATAGGTTTACTGCAGTGATGCGAAGTTTCCCCTTCTCTACAATGTATTAATCTGAAATCTGCAGACTTACTCTTTTGCTTTGCTCTGTTAGTAAGACAATGTACTTTTGATATATTGTACACACGCAACAAAACAAGCTAATCAACTGGAGGAAAGCTTTGTCTTAAGGGAACTATTCAGGGCCAGGTGTAAACTAGATTGGTAGCTTGTTTGATTACAAAGTAGTAATGCAACTCTTAGGGATGTCATTATAATGTAGCTACCTCTAGTTTAATACAGCTCTCGTTTTGTATTCAATATTCTTGCGAAGTTCTTCTGGAATGGCAAGCTTGGAAGTACTGTTTTTTTTCTCCCTCGAGTATAAGATGTCGTGACCATTACAATCAATTTGCCAATTCACATTAGTGTAAAGCACCGTAGTCTTATATGAAATGTAAAATTCCAATGAAAGGACAAATAATAGCAACATTTTCTGATTTGAAAATGTTGTAATTACTGGAAGAGCTCTGTCTCTCGAAGCTATAACATTAACAAAGAAGTTTGCAAGGCAAACCCGGTGTTGCGTTGAGGACCAAGTTCTCATCAGTTGAAAATAAGTTTCATTCCTCAGTGCAGTCAGTCTATCAGTGAAGTATTTCACCCAGGCTGGAGTAGGAGGGAAGAAGATACACTATCTCTGTTCTCCCCTAGTGCTCAGATAAGACCGGTTACTGGCCGAGGTTACTCCTCTCCCTTCAGGTCTGTGCTCCCACAACCCCACTAGGGCATTCACTGGCGGGTGTACTGTCAAAACTGGTGATTATTATGGACGAGCCCAGTGAATAATTGCCGGTATAGATATGGCAGGATGATGATGGACAGCACACCTGACGTGACTCCTCCCCTACCTCAGCCAGAGTTCCCTGTGAGGGGCCTCTTTGTGCCTTTATGAGCGCTGAGGGCAAGCACTCAGGGATTTCACTACTGTGGGAAGGGTGGAGCCCAAGGAAACCTAACTGCCTGATATTGTTTTTCCTTGACCACAAAAAAAACACCAGATCGAGTATTTAGCAGCTGGTGTTCAAAGTGTAGGCTGATAAAATGCTAGATATTTTCCTTTGTTACATGCAGTGTGCATACACACACCACAATCTCATTTTACTCGCCTGCATGGGATCAGGAGTTAGGCCCTGCTACCCACAGAAGAAAAATGTGTTTATCTGATGTAACTGAAAAGAAACCACAACGTCTACTGTCTTTCTGCTCCCTAGAGAGGAGTTTATCTACACAGCACTTCAACTGAACTCCCCACTCTAATCATACTCTGCAGACCATGCTTTAAATGTTTTACTAAAATGAATCAACAAAGGCGTTACCCCAAAGAAAGCTAACGTGTCAGGTTTGCAGAGAAGGATGGTTATTCTAGTGCATCTGTTAATTATACACAGAGTGGTAATCATTGCTCCCTACTTGTTTAAATCTTGCCACGCAGATGCACTGTGTTTGAAAGTGCAGTTGTGTCATGATGTAACCTATGTGGTAGTGTATTGTTTAAACAAATACAACAAGAGATTTTTTGTGAGAATTCTGGAGACACAACATTTGAGTGTGATTTGCCTCTCATACAGATTAAGTAGCTAGGCATTGTCCAGACATGTTTATTCTTCAACTAGATTTACAATACTTACAGATTTATGGTCAAATTGACTAGAACCAGCAACCACTTAGGTGGTTTTAAGTGCTTGTATTCAGCTGTTTATGGTGATGGTTTCTATATGCCTTAAATACTATTTGAGGCTATCTGGACCCTGGATTTGGAAAAATGTTCTCTCAAATATGTTCATATGCAAACATGATTAATGGGAAGCCTTGAAGCAGGACAAGGCATTGTGCCTTGATAGATGAGAAATGACCCTCATCCACAGGGTTTCTTAAATGTCAATGACATTTGACAATTTATGGGAGGATGGGCCACTTACAACTGGATTGCTTTGATAATTGTATCTCACATTTGACATGAGCTGGAGCCAGGCTACAGACTCCTGTAACGGTGGTTTTATGTTTTCCTCGCTCCATTTCTCAAATTGTGACGCGAGGGAGTGAAGGCATACAAGAAAAGACAATTGTTGGGCTGTGGTCTTTACACATTTGTAATCTTCTTTTGATATACTAACCATTTCAGCTGAAGGCTGTATTCTTCAAACTATTTATTTAAACGAGGTCTTCAGGATAGGACAATGTCACCAATCTTTGTATTGTGCATGTTGTCGTGATATTAACCTTTAATAAATAGTACTTAATAAGTCTGGTAATCATTTCTGTTTTCACTGATCATGTTAGGGGTGCCCCCTAACCCTCAACTCATAATGCCAACCCAAGTCATACATTTTCTGTTAATTTGCCTTACTATTAGAAATTCTGCTGAATTTAAATAGCCAATAGGAGTCTGAATTAAATTATTAGGTACGTGTACGTGCGAGTGTGTGTTACAAAAATACTTTGCAAAAATCCTCTTTGCAGGAGCCTCCTGAATATGTAGTTATTCATTCAGTCACTAGATGGTGGTGTTGCATTTAAAACAAGGCCCATTCAGAATGGGGTACTATGTTTCTCCCCCTGTAGGTGTAACAGATGGATGGGTTCACCAATGTAAAGAGGGGTGGGCAATCACACTCACGGGGTTGTGAGACTTGCTGTTCCATTTGAAAAGCACATACTCACATTTTTCACTCTGACAGATCAAATCACTATCTGGTTTAGCTCCTAATTGATCCAATTGGAAATATATAATTTCCCTTCATGGGGATGTGTGTCTGGCTGAGCTAGTTACAGTACTGTCATTCAGGGTGTTCTAATCTACAGCCCCCTCCGCCTCTATGTGCCTGCTCACCCTGGTCACATCCTCCCTGGCTTTGGTTTTAATATCTACAGTACCAGTCAAAAGTTTGGATTCACCTACACATTCCAGGGTTTTTATTTTTTACAACTTTCTACACTGTAGAATAATAGTGAAGACATCAAAACTATGAAATAACACACATGGAATGATGTAGTAACCCAAAAAGTGTTAAACAAATCAAAATATATTTTATACTTGAGATTCTTCAAGGTAGCCACCTGTTGCCTTGATGACAGCTTTGCACACTCTTGGCCTTCTCTCAACCAGCTACATGAGGTAGTTAAAAAAAAGAAAAATATTTCACCTTTATTTAACCAGGTAGGCCAGTTGAGAACAAGTTCTCATTTACAACTGCGACCTGGCCAAGATAAAGCAAAGCAGTGCGACACAAACAACAACACAGAGTTACACATGGAATAAACAAACGTACAGTCAATAACACAATAGAAAAGTCTATATACAGTATCTGCAAATGAGGTAAGATTAGGGAGGTAAGGCAATAAATAGTCCATAGTGGCGAAATAATTACAATTTAGCAATTAAACACTGGAGTGATAGATGTGCAGAAGATGAATGTGCAAGTAGAGATACTGGGGTGCAAAGGAAAAGAAAAAAAATAAACAACAATATGGGGATGAGGTAGTTGGATGGGCTATTTACAGTTGGGCTATGTACAGGTGCAATGATCTGTAAGCTGCTCTGACAGCTGATGCTTAAAGTTAGTGAGGGAGATATGAGGCTTCAGTGATTTTTGCAATTCGTTCCAGTCATTAGCAGCAGAGAACTGGAAGGAAAGGCGGCCAAAGAGGAATTGGCTTTGGGGGTGACCAGTGAAATATACCTGCTGGAGCGCGTGCTATGGGTGGGTGCTGCTATGGTGACCAGTGAGCTGAGATAAGGTGGGGCTTTACCTAGCAAAGACTTACAGATGACCTAGAGCCAGTGGATTTGGCGACGAATATGAAGCGAGGGCCAGCCAACGAGAGCATACAGGTCGCAGTGGTGGGTAGTATATGGGGCTTTGGTGACAAAACGGATGGCACTGTGATAGACTGCATCCAATTTGCTGAGTAGAGTGTGGAGGCTATTTTGTAAATGACATGGCCAAAGTCAAGGATCGGTAGGATAGTCAGTTCTACGAGGGTATGCTTGGCAGCATGAGTGAAGGATGCTTTGTTGCGAAATAGGAAGCCGATTCTAGATTTCATTTTGGATTGGAGATGCTTAATGTGAGTCTGGAAGGAGAGTTTACAGTCTAACCAGACACCTAGGTATTTGTAGTTGTCCACATATTCTAAGTCAGAACCGTCTAGAGTAGTGATGCTAGACGGGCGGGCAGGTGCGGACAGCGATCGGTTGAAGAGCATGCATTTAGTTTTACTTGCATTTAAGAGCAGTTGGAGGCCACGGAAGGAGAGTTGTATGGCATTGAAGCTCGTCTGGAGGTTTGTTAACACAGTGTCCAAAGAAGGGCCAGAAGTATACAGAAAGGTGTCGTCTGCGTAGAGGTGGATCAGAGAATCACCAGCAGCAAGAGCGACATCATTAATGTATACAGAGAAAAGAGTCGGCCTGAGAATTGAACCCTGTGGTACCCCATAGAGACTGCCAGAGGTCCGGACAACAGGCCCTCCGATTTGACACACTGAACTCTTTCTGAGAAGTAGTTGGTGAACCAGGCGAGGCAGTGATTTGAGAAACCAAGGCTGTTGAGTCTGCCGATAAGAATGTGGTGATTGACAGAGTCAAAAGCCTTGGCCAGGTCGATGAATACGGCTGCACAGTATTGTCTTATATCGATGGAGGTTATGATATTGTTTAGGACCTTGAGCATGGCTGAGGTGTACCCATGACCAGCTTGGAAGCCAGATTGCATAGCGGAGAAGGTACGGTGGGATTCGAAATGGTCGGTGATCTGTTTGTTAACTTGGCTTTCGAAGACCTTAGAAAGGCAGGGTAGGATAGATTTAGGTCTGTAACAGTTTGGGTATAGAGTGTCTCTCCCTTTGAAGAGTAGTCACCTGGAATGCATTTCAATTAACATGTGTGCCTTGTTAAAAGTTAATTTGTGGAATTTCTTTCCTTCTTAATGCGTTTGAGCCAATCAGTTGTATTGTGACAAGGTAGGGGTGGAAGACAGAAGATAGCTTTATTTGGTAAAAGACTAAGTCCATATTATGGCAAAAACAGCTCAAATAAGCAAGGATAAACAACAGCCCATCATGACTTTAAAACATGAAGGTAGGTCAATGTGGAACATTTAAAGAACTTTGAAAGTGCTATGATGAAACTGGCTCTCATGAGGACTGCCACAGGAAAGGAAGACCCAGAGTTACCTCTGCTGCAGAGGATAAGTTCATTAGAGTTACCAGCCTCAGAAATTCCAGCCCAAATAAATGCTTCACAGAGTTCAAGTAACAGACACATCTCAACATCAACTGTTCAGAGGAGACTGCATGAATCAGGCCTTCATGGTCAAATTGCTGCAAAGAAACCACTACTCAAGGATACCAATAATAAGAAGAGACTTGCTTGGTCCAAGAAACACGAGCAATGGACATTGGACAGATTTCCACCGTTTTTTTGGTCCGATGAGTCCACATTTGAGATTTTTGTTTCCGACCGCCGTGTCTTTGTGAGACGCAGAGTAGATGATCTCTGCATGTGTAGTTCCCACCGGGAAGCATGGAGGAGGAGGTGTGATGGTGTGGGGGTGCTTTGCTGGTGACACTGTGATTGATCTATGCATAGTCACTTTAATAGCTCTACCTACAAGTACATTTTACCTCAATTACCTCGACACCGGTGCCCCCGACTCTGTACCGGTACCCCCTGTATTTAACCCCGCTACTGTTATTTACTGCTGCTCTTTAATTAGTTGTTATTCTTATCTCCTATTTTTTTGTTGTTTCTTAAAACGGCATTGTTGGTTAAGGGCTTGTAAGTAAGCATTTCACTGTACGGTCTACACCTGTTGTATTCGGCGCATGTGACAAATAACATTTGATTTGATTTATTTAGAATTCAAGACACACTTAACCAGCATGGCTACCACAACATTCTGCAGCGATACGCCATCCCATCTGGTTTGCGCTTAGTGGGACTATCATTTGTTTTTCAACAGGACAATGACCCAACACACCTCCAGGCTGTGTAAGGGCTATTTGACCAAGAAGGAGAGTGATGGAGTGCTGCATCAGATGACCTGGCATCCACAATCGTCCGACCTCAACACAATTGAGATGGTTTGGGATGAGTTGGACCGCAGAGTGAAGGAAAAGCAGCAAACAAGTGCTCAGCATATGTGGGAACTCATTCAAGAAGTTTGGAAAAGCATTCCAGGTGAAGCTGGTTAAGAGAATGCCCAGAGTGTGCAAAGCTGTCATCAAGGCAAAGGGTGGCGACTTTAAAGAATCTAAAATATAAAATATATTTTGATATATTTAACACTTTTTTGATTACTACATGATTCCATATGTTTTATTTCATAGTTTTGTTGTTTTCACTATTATTCTACAATGTAGAAAATAGTAAAAATAAAGAAAACCCCTTGAATGAGTAGGTGTGTCCAAACTTTTGACTGGTACTGTATGTTGATATCACATCTCTATGTCCTCTGCCCACCCATCACAATAAAATCTGGCTGCTCAACATCAAATCATGGATGCAAGCCAACTTCTCAAAGCCAAAGAGTAAAAAGCAGTGGTATAAAGTACTTAAGAAAAAATACTTTAAAGTACTACTTAAGTAGTTTTTAGAGGTATCTACTTTACTATTTATATTTTTGACAACTTTTACTTCACTACATTCCAAAAGCAAATAATGTACTTTCTACTCCATTTATTTTCCCTGACACCCAAAAGTACTTGTTACATTTTCAATGCTTAGAAGGACAAGAAAATTGTCCAATTCAAGCACTTAAAGAGAAAATCCCTGGTTATCCCCACTGCATCTGATCTGGCGGACTCACTAAACACAAATTATTTATACTTTTACTTTTGATACTTAAGTATATTTTACCAATTACATTTACTTTTGATACTTAAGTATAGTTAAAACCAAATACTTTTAGACTTTTACTAAAGTAGTATTTTACTGTATGACTTTCAAATCTACTTGAGTCATTTTCTATTAATGTATCTTTACTTTTACTCAAGTATGACAATTGGGTAATTTTTTCACCACTGGTAAAAAGTGTGTGCTGGAAAAGCTGGGTGATTTCAACATGATTGAGGGTGTCACGGTCTCTCCCTGCCCCCAGGCCTGAAACCTTGGCGTTACCTTTGACCCCACTCTCTCATCTGAATGTCACATCAAGAACATTGAGATGGTCTCCTTTTTCCATTGCCAGAGTTTGCCCCTTACCCATCCTGATGAAGGAAAACGGATACACACCTTTGTGACAAGCTGACAGAACTAACTGTTACCACTATTCTGTGTCATTAGTTCCAGATCCCTGCACACACTTAAGTTGGTTCAGAACTCCAGCCCAGAGCTCCAGCTCAGAGCTGAGCCAAATCCCCAATCCTGGACCCATATCACACCTACAACAGCACTGGCTCCCTATCAAAGACAGGATTGATTCTAACTTAGACATTTCTGACAGTTTCCAAACACCAGACTCCACTACCTCTCCAGTTGCCAGGACTGAGACAACTCTTTATTCACAACTGAGATCACAAATAACCTGATACAGCTATTGATTGTATAAAGGATGAAGTAAACCAAGTTAGTGTTTGGCCAGAAATGTTCAAACAGCTGATTATCAAACTGTCTGAATGCATCTAAATGCTACAAGAAAAGACATCTTCAAAATCACTAGCCAATGACTGTTATTGGAAATGTCAAAACACAAAGGTATTGTTTATTCAGTTTTAACTTTACAAGCTCTTCTACAACTTGTTTGCATGCCAGAATCATTTCATGAGCACACATGTAAGCAAACAACAATAGTCCTCCCCAAAATGAAAAAGGTCATATTTTGGATGTTGTTATGTCCCATTGGCTTATCTAATTCAATCCAAACTGAAGGCCCTGGGTCACTCTCACAGGAGGAGCAGACACTTGAGGCAGTATTAGCTCCTCTACCATGAAGCCAGGAGTGTTACATTATGTTACATATCTCCAGTGGAGTGTCACCCCAGTCTCCTGGCTGTATTAGCTCCTCTACCATGAAGCCAGGAGTGTTACATTATGTTACATATCTCCAGTGGAGTGTCACCCCAGTCTCCTGGCTGTATTAGCTCCTCTACCATGAAGCCAGGAGTGTTACATTATGTTACATATCTCCAGTGGAGTGTCACCCCAGTCTCCTGGCTGTATTAGCTCCTCTACCACGAAGCCAGGAGTGTTACATTATGTTACATATCTCCAGTGGAGTGTCACCCCAGTCTCCTGGCTGTATTAGCTCCTCTACCATGAAGCCAGGAGTGTTACATTATGTTACATATCTCCAGTGGAGTGTCACCCCAGTCTCCTGGCTGTATTAGCACCTCTACCATGAAGCCAGGAGTGTTACATTATGTTACATATCTCCAGTGGAGTGTCACCCCAGTCTCCTGGCTGTATTAGCTCCTCTACCATGAAGCCAGGAGTGTTACATTATGTTACATATCTCCAGTGGAGTGTCACCCCAGTCTCCTGGCTGTATTAGCTCCTCTACCATGAAGCCAGGAGTGTTACATTATGTTACATATCTCCAGTGGAGTGTCACCCCAGTCTCCTGGCTGCCTAGGTCTATAAACCCTGAGTGGACAGTGTCACACTTGACCTGTGGGTGGCATGTGACCTGTAGCCGTGACTGATAAGCAGAGTGTTCTGTGTTCTCTGTTCCACTACAGATATGGATGGGGAGGTCAGACGGAGGTGTCTCCCTGGAGAGTCACCTTTCACACAACACAGTGACATAAGTCAGTATTTCAGGAGTCACATCGGCTTCATGGCTCATACATCATGGTGACTGCATAAAGATGACTTGGGTTTAAGTCTTACCAAGGTCAACGCTGGTCAGTTCCCTTTGACTATTGGGCTCAGGTTGTAACATACAGTGCTCATTGCTATGCCTGCATACAAGTGTATGACTGGCTAATGCAGGGATTGTTACTTTGGCCCTCGCTAGCCAAGAAGATTACACCCTATACTTCATAGTTTTGTTTGGCAGCACTTTTAAAACTAGTGTCTAAATCTAAATATCCCCAACCCATTGTGCTTAAATCTATTATGAGTGCGTTACGGACAGTCAAAAGGTCCATGTTAAAGGTCCAATGCAATATTATAGAATTTCTGGGTAACAATTAAGTAATTTATTGTGATTGTTTTCAATAAAAATAAATGTAAAAAAATAAAAATAGCTTCCTAGCAAAGAGCAATTTCTCAAGCAAGAATTTTGCTAGGACTGTCTGGGAGATGTCTGAGTGGGGAGGGGAAAACTGAAAACTAGCTGTAATTTGGCAGAGAGGTTTGGAACTCTCTTTCTTATTAATAAATTTACCACCTGGTGATGACACCAGGCAGTCCAAACTTCCATCCCACCA